>NC_041383.1:103107946-103255531 GCF_002162155.2 Triticum dicoccoides
CGCCACCACCCCAGATCCACATCCCCACGAGCATGGCGCTCCGGCAACCACCCGCCGCGCCGCCTCCCTCCCCGTGCTGCCGCACCGCCCACTCCCCCGCGCCGGATCAGGGTTCGGTGGTGCCTCCCTCCCGCGCCGCGCCACCCCTCCCCCGCAGCTCCGCCTCCCTTCCTTGCGGCGCCGCCCTCGACCCACGCTGCTGGGTACGGTGACCCAGGGCACGGATCCATGCATCCCCGCGCCGGATCCGGGATCTCCCCTCCTGCATCGTCCTCTTCTCACACAAATCGAGTGGGCTCGAGCCGTGCCACCCTCGCCGTGGTCCTCCCTGCATCCCCTGCCTCCCCCAATTTGCAGCTCCTTTGTTTTTTTTGCAGCTCGCTAGATTTTGTTTTGCAGTACACTGAGATCCATGGCACCGAGAACCAGGGTGTGGCGCGACACCGATCGACACAGCACCGCGGGCTCTGCTGCATCGTGGGCGAGATCCCGCCACGTCCTGCCAACGAGCTTCTCTCCATCCCTTGCAGTACGAACAATGACGGCGTGCAGTGCGGCCAACAACGAGTTGCAGTGTGGTTCGGTGCCCGTGGAGGTGCATTTCCCTTGTGTTTTCTTTGTCAAAAAAATTTATTCCCCGATGATGTCCCAGGCGCCCTCGACAAAGCAGTACAGATGGCGACCCCGACCTCATCAGCGACATACTCGTTATTTTTGTATTTCTTTTGCTGTGCGGCGTGATCTCTCTGTGTTATGCCAAGTGCTAGGTTCGCTTCGTAAAAAAATAGCAAACAAATTCCCACAAGAGGTTCACTTCTTTTTCTAATGCAAATTGTTTCGTTTGTGGGATGATTGAAATAAATGTTATTGAAGTTCACTAGCAAAAAATAATACGGTTCACTTTGGAGAGTGATGTTGCTCACTTGCGCCCGACGTGAAAAGTGCGGAAATATTAGGGAAACAACAAAAAAGTAATGCAGTTCACTTCGATATATGTCGCGGTTTACTTGCCTCCTCTCTACAGTCCACTCTTGTTCGTAAAAAAAAGTTTATAAAAAAGACAACAAAAACTCGTATGAGAAAAATTACGCCCGACAAAAGAAATTATGCAGCTCGCTTGCCCGTCCGATGCAGTGCGGTTTTCATTCTGAAACAGTGCGGTCGGCCGTATAATGTTGTTCATCACGTAAGTGCAAAAAAATTTGTTATGAAAGCGAAAAAAGTAATGAGGATCACTTCTTGATAGTGTTGTGGTTCATTTACACCCGATGTGAAGTGCACTCTACTTTCTCGTTCTTGAAAAAAATCACGTTTGAAAAAAAGAAACCATGCAGTTCTCTTACCCGTGCGATGCAGTGCGGTTTTTCGTCTGTTGCAGTGCGGTCTTCAGTCGGATGAAGTACCCACGTCCATTTGGGTGTCGCGAAAAACAGAGTGTCCGCTTTTCGGTAAAATCGAAACTGCTCTTAAACTGTAAGGAATTAGAGAGAGTGTTCTACATGAAAAAGTTGCGTCTCGTTGATATCTTTCCAATAGCGTATGATTTGAATTATTCCGACCAGCCGTTTGTAAAAATTTCACGAAAAAACAGCCGCTGCCTCTCAAAGTCAGCCGCACGATTTTCAAAATTAAATAAAAACCGTAAGGAATCTCAAAACCATTTCAACATATCAAAGTTGCGCCTTGTCCATAGATTTCCAACTGCGTATCATACGTCTCGTTCCGATGAACTGTTAGAAAACTGGAGCAAAAACAGTATCGAAAATTTCAAAAAATTTGAAAAACAGAGTTCCGCGATTTAGTAAATTTGAAACTGATCTTAAACCGTAACGAATTAGAGAAACAATTATATATGAAAAAGATGCGCCTCGATGATATCTATCCAACGGCGTATCATTTGCTTCATTCCGACAAGCGGTTTAGAAATAAACACGAAAAAACGCTCGCTGCCACTCGTCATCCGCCGCACCATTTTCAAAACTGCTCTTAAACCGTGTGGAATCTCGAAAACTGTTCAACATGTCAAAGTTGCACCTAATCCATAGCTTTTCAACGGTATATTATACGCCTCGTTCCGATAAACAATCAAAAAATTAGAGCGAAAACAGTAAAAAAAAACACTGCGTGCAGTTTTTTCCGATGCGAAGTTCACTAGTCTATATTGCAGTGCTCGTCGTCAAGAAGATGCAGTGCACTTGCGGTCAGTGTGCAGTACGGAAGTGGTGTGCAGAATAGTTATTCTGCTAATATTAGCGGAATAGACCGTTTGTATGTATGTATGTATGTATATATATGTATATATATATATATATATATATATATATATATATATATATATATATATATAGACACTATTATTGGAGGGAAAACATAGGTTCAGTTTTGCATTCTTATAGAAAAATAGAACTGAGTTGTGCGTCGTCTTGAAAAAACAAACATAACTTGGGATGCTGATGTTATAGACAAGCTAGGTTGGGAGGCCCAGAGGGCGCTTGATCCAAAAAACATTGAAACATGTCGTGGGCTGCCCGTGTGAAAGAACAAAACCTAGGCCATGGACCTAGTGGGCCCGGGACTGTCAGCCTCTCGACGAACAGTTGCCTCCCGATTCCTCTTGTTTTGCTGACCATGTTGGGAACAACAGACGGCGGCGCCGCAGCGAGAGCACCAAGGCGGAGGACGATGTCGAGACCACGGACCGAAAGAACCGGAGCTGGGGAAGACACATGCGGAGGGGAGTACAAGGGTTGACTTGTTCGGATGCAAGGTGGCCGATGGAGCTCCTTGGTATCATTGTCTTCTTTCATGTTGCGTAGCAGGGGTTGATGATGGTCTCGGCGAGGTCAACCACGGAGTCCTTCTCCTGCCCGTTGTCGATGATCTTGTATTGCTTCTGGATGTCGACAAGCTTGTTGCACTAGATGGCCGAATCGTCGCGTTCTTCTTTCTCTCCACCGTAGTGAAGGTGCAGTTGGCGCTGCCGATGAAACGGACGAATGCTCCAGAACCTCTGATGGCCCTACAACAGTGGTAGACGAGAACCTCGTCTCGCACGCATACCTGGGCGACCGCGATCCGCTGGTCCCTGTCAGGAGACGAATGGATGGGCACAAGGTCTAGTCATGCGACCTTGTGCTTTCTCGTCCTGTAGGTACTGCTTGAACTCGGCGAGGCAGAGCTTCACCGAGTCCGGATCGTTGGTGTACATCACATTCAACTTGGTGCCGCCATGGGACTGAACGGAAAACTCAAAGGTGAACTCCTTGCTCAAGTCCATATCCAGCAGGCTCACCCCTCGGATCGCCATTGGAGTCTCTTCAAGTGAACAAGTGAGTAGGAGGTAGCAGCAGTTCGTTTT
Source organism: Triticum dicoccoides (assembly GCF_002162155.2). NCBI lineage: Eukaryota > Viridiplantae > Streptophyta > Magnoliopsida > Poales > Poaceae > Triticum > Triticum dicoccoides. Next base: position 103,111,305 of record NC_041383.1, read on the forward strand.
TCAGCTCTTGGGGAACTGGATTCAACCGTAAACTGAGTGTGTAGAAGCAACAATAGTTACTACCCCTCTTTTGCCCGCTGCACGCCCGGCAAAATATGCACCCTCGACGCATTCAAACGCCTCCATTAAGAAACCTATTCCGGCCACACACGTCGGTTCACAAGTGGGTCTGTATTGGTACTGTAATAACAAGTGTTAGTGGTCACTTTACTTAAATTTAATTAGCTTTAATTAAAATGTATTCTTAAAACAAGCAATGCATTGGCTCGTTCTATCAATGCCACTGGATCAACATGCACAACAATTAAAATTATTATTCTAAGGACGCACATGATCAACATATTTGCCGCACTTTCACACAGAAAATACTACCAAGTTTGAACAGTTTGTTATGGTTGCTGTCCTCTGCATCATCATGCCGTGTTTCCCAGCTTGCAAGATTCAGAACCAACAAATAAGATTCAAATAATAAGTACAACAAAGATGCCTACACATATCATTGATTCCTAGCTTCCAAGATTCAGAACCAACAAATAAGATTCAAATAATAAGTACAACAAAGATGCCTACACATCTCATTGATTTCCAGCTTGCAAGATTCAGAACCAACCCATTAGAGCCTTCTGATAAAGTGAATATTGGGATTAAATCCATCTTAGCTAGCCGTGTCATACAACCCAAGAACTTGGCGAATGCTCTTGACCATCACAACATCTGTAGTAGAGTATTCCTGTTTGCACAGATAAGAAAGAGCATGATTACTATAATAGTTGCACTAGTTGAAGCAACCGGTGTGAGGGGCCCTATACCGCCACGACTCGATGTGGTGAAACTGCAACTCCACTTGGATGAGGCCAGCCAGGAGTTCCATGATTCAATTCATGCGCCTTTTTCTGCAGTTCACCTGAAATGAAGCAAAGATTGCATCATTCAGCTAGCAAGAAGTACTTGCTCCTGTGAGCTGGTAGGTTCTTCTTTAGTAGTTGCACTAAAATTCAGCGATATTGAGGTTGGCTGTCCTGCTCATGTAAGTTGCAACTACAATTTGCTTATCCTTTTGTGCAGTTCCACTAAAATAAAGTGCCATTGTGGTGACTGCTCATCTTGCAAAAGCTAATAAAATGTTGCACAAGATTCCCAAGTAGAATTTGATGGAGATTTTGGAAACTCCAATCACCATTTTGTGTAGTTCCACCAAAATTGAGAGATGTTGCCCACGTGACATTTTAGTTGAACTACACAAGACACTCATTCCAAAAAAAAGTGTTTTGTGCAGTTCACCAAAAGGTCACAATAGCAACAGGTTAAATGGATATCCCTATCTGCACAAAAAGATAGAAAGTAAACAGTTGCTGGTCAATAAGAATATACGAAACACACATGAAATGAAAAGAAGCATATTAATTATGTTCATGGCAATCACCCAAGGATAGTAGAAATTTTAAAACGTCAGTAATGCTTCATGTTACCGGAAGCATTACGATCAACTATGACATTCATCAAATATGGGATTACTTTATTGGTGGCATTGCTTGTTTACCAGATACAGTAAATCAACAGCAGCTAAAGAGTTGGTTTAAGGGCATGGGACCGTGGGGACACTAGGCCACTCAGTAGCGTAAATAAGCAACTTACTTATCATATTGGGGAAAATAGTAGGAGTACCATTTGTTAACACAGTTTAATTGCATCATATCACCGGAGGCATTAGATTAACAATAACACTGCTTAGACATGTCCTTAAGGTAACAGTGTGATCGCTTCAGTTTATAGGTGCCCTTACATTAACAACAACAAAAGGTTGGTATAAGGACATGCGACAGTGGACACATCAGCACAATGTACCTACAAGGAGGCATAAAGTGGTGATGCCGAGTTTGTTCATGCTCTGTGAGGGCAGCAAATCTAATCCTGGAGAACTTTTACTATGTGAGGGCAGCAAATCTAATCCTGGAAACCTTTTACTATGTGAGGGCAGCAAATCTAATCCTGGAGACCCTTTACTATGTGAGGGCAGAAAATCTAATCCTGTACATACTCTCTTGACTTGTCCACCAGCCGCCACTTTCTATCCTTTTTTCAACCAATAATAGATCTGTTCCTTATCCAGTTTGTACTGAGTTTTCCCATTATTTCCCTGTTCAACCAAGAGACCGATTGGGTATCCGGTCTCTACTACTTTCCCCCTGCTATTTCCTCTTTGAATCAAGTCCTAGATTCAAGCTACGATTTCCCCCCTTTCTTCGTTGTTCGAACCAAGTCCTAGATTCGAATGCATGAAGTAGCTTTACCTCTAATAATACTAAAAATTTAGGTGGATTTGGAAGAGCTGATGGAAGTAGAAAAAGATGCACATGTAGACACGTTGGGAGCTGAGGCAGTAGAGCAAGGCCGCTTTCGAAGAACTTGTACTTGAGGTTCGTCGGGATGTCGGCGGCGGCAGGTCCGATCTGCGCACAATACGGTAGGGAGGAAGAAAGGTCGGAGGACCTCCCGAGACGACGCTGTGTCAGAGAGAATGGCACAGGCATAGGATCGGGCCCCGTCGACAGCTGTGGGTTTCCTCCCTCGGCGGCGATGACCGCATGAACGATGCACCTTTTAGTCCTCTACACACACCGGCCGAATGTCGCTACCGCTGTCTTGTTTAGATCTGGAGAGGATGAGAGAATGAAGAGAGCAACCCTAGTAAAGCAAGCGCTCAGGCCCCTGCGTACATATATAGTTGAGTGATTATCTTTTTCTCTCCACAACAAGCGTTTCAATTTGTGTATGTGGCACTAAAGAAAAGAAACTCTATATTTAAGGTGACTAATTGTACGACTCCTACTTACTACTAGTCGTACTAGTATTGCTCACTTGTGCTCCCTGACCCTCCATTCATTGAACAACCCCACGGGTGAATAAACATACAATAAGTATTTATATAGAACGAACAAGCTCGAACTATTTTCTCGGGCAGTACACGTGGAAGTTTTCGGGTAGGCGGTTTGACAGAGAGGCGAGGAGGGTGAGGGAGTGGCGGATTCAAACTTACTGCTGGAAAGGTTGGGTTGTGCGATTTGACGGCGTGTTACTACTGGAAAGACTTGTGATATGACTACTCACTATAGTCATGAATTATTGGCGCTACGACCAGGGTGATGCCCCCCTTCCATTCCGCACTCTAATATGGTGCATGACACATGGACCCGGATGCTGGCTTCTTTCCCACATGTCGGTGAAGTACGTAGTAAGAAGGAGCAAAGAATGATGTGGTATATACTACTACTACTACTCACGTCGGAGGAGTGCGAACCAAGGCAGCCCAGTGAACCAGCAGTGCAAACCACAGTAGCCCAGTGAACCAGCAGTAGAAAACAATGTGGTGATATGGCCATAAAAAACAATGTGCTATGGTCCAGACTGAAGCATGTACAGTACTACTCCTCTTTGTTTGGATCCCTGAGTTAGAGCTAGTTTGGGTTTAAATAACCTCAAATTATCGACACAGGAGGGGTTAGTTTGAGCTAGTTTGCTCTAACCCAGCTAAAAAAACTAGCCCGATGGAGAGGTTTTAATTGGGTTAGTTATCCTCGGGCCCACTAAAAGAGAACTAAAAAATCTCCCCTGCCCACACCAAATCGCTCCCTCCCGCCTCGCACGACTCCTCTCTGTTCCCCATCGGGCCGCCCGCCCAAGCACCGCTCTGCCGCTCACCCTCTCTCTCCTCCGGTCGCTGCCGCCCTACTCCGGCCTCCCTCTCCCTTCGGCCTTCGAAGGACGCCCCGCTCCCCCTTCACCAGTTGTTTTTCTCCCTCTATCATGCGCGGCGGCGGCGCATCTACCGGGGAGGTCGCGAGAGGGGTGAGTTTGTTCGTTTCTTCTCTGTCTCACAGCCATATCATTATTTCAGTTTCAGTTTCAAGCTTCAGGGGCGGCGCATCTACTAGGTATTTCAGTTTCAGGCTTGCATTATTTCTAAATGCCCAAAGATTAAGTTCCTAGTCGGTGGCAAGCGGCCCTGCTACCCATGTCGGTGTCGACCTCAACTCGCAAGCGCCGGTGTCGGAGGGGTTCCCGGGGCTTGGGCTCTACAGAGCCTTCCTCCAGAGCGACGATAACGAGCTCCTCCCTCGGTGCGTGACCGGCTTCGGGATCCCTCCCTTTCGTGAATGACTTCCATGATGAGTTAGCTCATGCTTGGTTTCATGGAGTGTATTTTTTTTGTGAAGCTTGATTGACGACTTGTATGTTTAAGTGGGATATCTCATTTGTATGGACAAAGTAAAATTTATCATGTTTTGCATGCTTGATTTGTAAAGATGGTTTGTTTATGTCAATTTTGAGCGGGAGGAGGCCACACAAGAGCCAGCCACACCAAATCCAGGAGGAAATAGGGTCCAAAGTAGTCAAATGATTGAGAAAGAGCATTTATTGTCAATCTAACCCTACCATCCATACACCTCTTTGGTTTAGAGTTAGTTTAGAGTTAGTTTAGAGTTAGTTCAGGGTTAGAATCTAACTCTAACCTCTAACTGAGTTAGAGTTCTCCTCGTCTCGGTTCATCGCCATCATACTTTCCTCATTCCTGTGTTTTCAGTATCCTGAGAATCAAAGAGGCCCTTTTTTGCGGGAAAAATCAAAGAGGACCTTAGACTGGGTTAGGTCCGGTCATTTTTTATAAACGTGTTATGTCCAAAATTTAATGAATGTGCTCCGGTTTCTATGAAAATAATCCAATTTCATGTAGTAATTCATTTATTTATTTATTCTTCTGCGGGGGTTTTGCATGTAATTCGTGAGGTCTGAAATGTAAAGTACCCCAACATATGCTCCAAGTCGTGCATGCACTACGACCCGGATGCTCTATGTCCCACATGTCGGCGAAAGGGAGCACATGGAAATAGCCTAGGAGTACATATAGGAGGATAAATGCGTGAAAAAATATGTACTGTGAAGCGTAGCTGCGATTCGAAAAGGAGACCTAAAGTGATGACAGCTATAGGTCGCACGCACCCAACTAGTGGTACTAGACATACGACTATTTTTTACCTAAAAAAAGAGGTACGAGTGCTCACTACTCCTATTCTATCAACACGAGTCCCATCTAACAACATCATCCGTGCTATAGCTAGCTCTCCTCCCTTGTTTCTCTCTTCTAATTCTAAACTCGGCCGACACCCGGTGGGCGGGGTGGGTTTGCTCAACTGCGGCCCCACCTCATAGTGAAAACATTACGACTGGAATAAAAATGCCATATACTCCCTCTGTTCCTAAATATAAGCCTTTTTAGATACTATGTCAAATGGAATACAACATACGGATGTATGTAGACATATTTTAGAGTGTAGATTCACTCATTTTGCTCCGTATGTAGTCACTTGCTGGAATCTCTAGAAAGACTTATATTTGGGACCAGAGGGAGTACTATACTAATAAAACATTAAGTCCACAAGGCGATGCAGTGCTGGTTACACGAGGCAAGAAGAAGAGATGCATCCATCGACGACGTCCAACTCCTCGACTCAGGGCGCCGGCCCATCGAACGACGACTAAGTAGCAGCGGCTTTCGTGGCTAGGTCGACGTGCTTCTGAACAATGGCGTCCAAAGATTCCAGCCGCTGGAAGAAGGCCAACATCTTTCTGTCCACGCTTGCCTTTTAGTGGCCTATGTAGACGATTTCCTCGTAGACGTGGTTGTGCAGGTCGAGGGTTTCTTGCATGGCGAGGTGCTGCACGACGAGCGTGGCCTCGAGGTGCACATTCTTTGTCGCGACCTCCGGCACCTGCAGGGCCACCGAGGCTTGAAAGAGTTTGTCACCATGGAGGCCGATGAGGGTGGCAGGCAATGAGGAGCCTAGGTGCGCGGGCTGGAGCAGTACGGCAAGGTCGTCCGCGCGCTTCTTGACGGCGGTGAACTTGTGGATGGAGTTGACCATCATTTCGTCCATGTGAGAGGCAAAGCCGGCATCGGCGAGGGCTACAATGTCGGCGGTCGCTAGAACCGTCTGAAACGCTACGCAGTGCAGGGCTGCAGGCCGATGCCTTGGATGATTTGGCACAGCGGACTGCCGCCCGCGTCCATCGCCTCCATAGGTGCTTGTGGCTTCTGGTCACTTGGTCTTGGATTGGAGTGAGTAGTGTTGCACAGAGACTAGGATAGATGGATTGGAGTGGTGGGGCGCCTTTATATGAGAGTCCAAACTCTGTTGCATTCACATCGTGCTAGCTCTATTCTACTTCTCCAATTAATCCCCTCTACTTGTAATTGAGGATGCATCATTGACCATTCAATGTCTCGAGAACCGCTACCCTCTCCCTCCTTGGCATTCAAGCACCTATGGAGGCGACCGCCGCTCGCGTCTATCGCGTGTCAGGAGACGTTCCCGTCAACGATGAGGTGCCTATGGTGACTTCGTAAATTTCAAGATAATAGTGCCGACTCAGTCTTTTGGAGGTGCTCATAGGGGTAGGGTGTGCATGTGTGCATTCATAGGGGTGAGTGTATGCGCGTGTATATGAGCGCTTGTGTCTGTACTGTGTTAAAAAACGTAAATGCGTGTTAAAAAGAGACTAGTCAGTATACTCAATATTGTGCACCGCGGAGAGGAAAACGAGAGAACTATGTATTTATTTACGGTGCAGATTCACTCATTTTTCTCCATATGTACTCCGTCTCGGTGTAGTCTAGTCACTTGTTGAAATCTCTAGAAAGGCAAATACTCCTTTCTGGTTTACAGGGCTATACTAGCAAGTACGTACTACAATAGTGGGTCATATAGCAATTTTGTCTCATGCAAGAGCCTGGTTATATGCATGCTCCAAGGTTTGCAACTGCCACGTTCGGGTTGTGCTTGGCTCTTCGCCTCTCCGAGAAGACGAACAATGATGTTACTACTACTGCTTCATACAGTATCGAATCCACTGCTGCATGTTTGTCCACCGCGAGCGGGAGGGATAGCTTGTTGTAGTACTATAAGCAAAAGCATGTCCTTGTTTGCGAGAAACCGTGCGCATGGGCGAGGGAGAAGGCGTGTAGTAGTAAAATCAAGCTTCTCCTCGTTGTACGAGTTGAGCGACACATCATAGCACTGGCCCCACATGCTTGCCTCTAAACTTGGCTGAAAGACCTGCATTGTATAATATATTTGCTGCAACCTCTAACATTTACCCACCACAAATTAAAATATATATTCCTGTCTTGACCAGATGAGCGTGCAAACTACAATCACCAGGATGACAGGTAGGGCCAGAAGACTATTTTAATTAAAAAAAACTTCGAGACGGCCACATAGCATGGAGCCGACCCCAACGATTTTAAGCTTACAGGCACGGTACATGCTATCCTAGACTACTCTACACATGAAACTGCCACACAAGCGTCCGGGTTGCGCTTGGCTCTTCGCCTCTTCGGGAAGTCGAACAATGATAGAGTATTACTGCGCTGGAGGAGTACTACAGTACACTTCTGGCCATCTGACACCGATTGAACTGCTGCATGTCCACCGCGTCCGGGAGGGATAGTGTGTAGCGAAAGCTTCTCCTACTCCTACCAGCCACCACGCTCATGGGCGAGGGAGGGACGCCGCTCCATTGACTTAGTGCTCCTGCCTTTGCGGGTACGACAGGTGGGCCCAACAGGTGGGTGGCCAACCTGTCATACAACCAAAGGCAGGTGCAGTTAAGTCCGCGAGGGAAAGGATAATCAAACTTCTCGTTGTTGTATGAGTTGACGCGACACACCAAAGCACTGCACTCGATATATTTCAATAATTTGCGTTTACCGATGCATTAATTACAATGCATGCATGCATGCCGTGACTCTCTTTTTGATACTTGCATGTGTTGATTTAATGCACCTTGAAGTAGTATGAATATGTGATGGTAAAGCTTTGTAATGCCCCGGCCCTAAAGCGAGAGATGGTTGTGCAAGAGGAGGGCGAGATCTTGCAGATGGAACAGGACCCGACGATGGAGCTCTCTATGGTCTCGATGGACCTCACCTTGCTCCACTGCTGTCGGTGTCAAAACCGGCAGATCTCGGGTAGGGGTTCCCGAACTGTGCGTCTAAGGCTAATGGTAACAGGAGGCGGGGGACACAATGTTTACCCAAGTTTGGGCCGTCTCGATGGAGGTAATACCCTACTGCCTACTTGATTGATCTTGATGATATGAGTATTACAAGAGTTTATCTACCACGAGATCGTAGAGGCTAAACCCTAGAAGCTAGCCTATGGTATGATTGTTGTTGTCCAACGGACTAAACCCTCTGGTTTATATAGACACGGAGGGGGCTAGGGTTACACAGAGTCGGTTACAGAGAAAGAAATCTTCATATCCAAATTGCCAAGCTTGCCTTCCACGCAAAGGAGAGTCCCATCCGGACACGGGACGAAGTATTCTATCTTGTATCTTCATAGCCCAACAGTCCGACATATGTATATAGTCTGGCTGTCCGAGGACCCCTTAATCCAGGACTCCTTAGTAGCCCATGAACCAGGCTTCAATGACGATGAGTCCGGCGCGCAGATTGTCTTCGGCATTGCAAGGTGGGTTCCTTCTCCGAATACTCCAAAGTAGATCTAGAACACAAGAATCGTGTCCGGCTCTGCAAAACAAATTCCGCATACCACCGTAGAGAGCATAATATTCCACGAGTCCAATCTGTTGACAATTTTTCGTAGCATGACATCACGTCACCGTCCGGTCATTATTCGAACCGTTTCTTAGCCTGCCGTTTCGTATTTCGAGGTGCGGTTTCACTGGCACGTCTTGTCAAAGCAGAGATCGTGTCCCCTTATCACGGGATTCTCATCAATACGGGTATGGGTAACCCAACCACGCCATTTGCACGGTGCTTAGGGAACACGCGAGTTTTAGGGCGAGTGGGGAGGCACATGCTTTTACTGCCTTTATAAAGGGATAAGGATTCCCCTCTTTCACCCGCGCCTTCTCCTTCCTCTACTCATCCATCCTCGAGCTCCAACGCCCAAGCTTTCACCTTCTCCACCAAAAAGCATTCCGATCATGTCCGGATCTGGAGCGGGAGGCAAGTGGATGGCCTCCTCCGTCAGGAAGGAGGACATCAAGAAGCTCCGGGAGGCTGGATACTTGTCCAAAGACATCGCACATCGGTTGCCGGCCAAGGGGCAGATCGTCCCTACCCCGAAGCCCCAGGAAAGGGTAGTGTTTCTCTCCCATTTCGTTCGCGGGCTGGGATTCCCCATCCACCCGTTCCTCCATGGACTAATGTTCTATTACAAGCTAGACTTCCATGATTTAGCCCCGAACTCCATCCTCAACATCTTGGCATTTATTGTCGTGTGTGAGGCCTTTCTCCGCATGACATCTCACTTCGACCTATGGCTGAAGACATTCAATGTGAAGCCAAAGGTTGTGAGCGACCAACAAGCAGAGTGCGGAGGCGCCATGGTGGGCAAGATGCCCAATGTCACCTGGCCCAAAGGCTCCTTTGTGGAGACTATAAAGGGGTGGCAGTCAGGGTGGTTCTACATCACCGAGCCGCGTGGCACCAACTGGGCGGTGACCCCCGAATTCCGATCCGGAGTCCCCATGCGACTCACTTCCTGTCAAGAGAAGGGCCTAGCCTGGGGCTCAATGGAAGAACTGACCGGGCTCCAGACGTGTGTCTAGAACATGATGAGCAAGAAAATCAAGCTTGTCAACGTAGTCCAGGTTATGCTCTTCCGCCGGATTCTTCCGTGCCAGAGCCGGATTTGTAACTTGTGGGAGTTCGACCCGGCCAAGCACCAGACATTGTTGGAGCTCTTCGGCACGACACACGAAGACACCTGGAAGGTTCTTTTTAAGGCCAGCAAGGTACCGGTCGTGGGCTCAGCACAAAACGCCAAGCTAATCTGGTAAGTTTTTATGTTTGTGAGGTACACCTTTTACTGGCATATCTGCGGGAGGAACCTAAGCCTCCATGCCAATCTTTCAAGCCTGGGTAACAATAGCGGAGCAGATTAACTGTCCGACTCCACTACCTGAAGATCCAGAAACGCCTCTTCTGATGAAGATGCTGTTTCCGGTGCCCTATGAGGTGCCGGATAAGAAGGCCAAGAAGACGGCCAAGGGGACCAGAGATGGTCTCTGATGCAAGGGCGCTTCGGATGTGATGTCCGAAGACACCAAGTCGCACTCCTCCACCAAAGACGGTGAGGAGGAGGAGGAGGAAATCCCTCCCCCCACCACTTGGGGGAGGGAGAAAGAAGAGGAAGGCCTCCACCCAAGGGGAGGCCGAGGCGTCCTAGAAGGGAAAAAAAATCTTCCTTCCAGACTATTTTGCTGCAGCCACCAACAGCGGCGAGGAATGGGAGCCCAGGGACAAGCCCCTGGCAAAATCATAAGTATCCAGACATGATGATATTTCCGGCCTTCTCATTTTATTGTTTTTTAATGTGCTAGACATGCACCTGCAGTCCGGCCAAGTCCAACATCGAGTTATCCTCCTCTTTGGAGGAGTCGCTGGACCCGTCAGCGATGAACATCGAGTCCCTTCCGACGGCCTCCTCCCACAAGGCCGCGGACAACACCAAGGTGTTGTCTCGAAGGATTCCAGGTCAAGGGGAGACCATTCTGGTGACGCTGAAGGGTAAAACCCCGACTGCCGAACACATGGGGGGAAAGACCCCCATGGACACCAACGATGGGGGCCGCATCCAATTCGTCCCCCAGCCAAATACAACTCCGGAGACCCAAGTGGCTCCGGGTTCAGGCAGGCCGCCTCTCCCAAATGAGGGGAGTCGGCCGCCTCCACCGGTGACCTCTGCCCATACAGAGGCACCAGATGGATTGCTGGAAGCGCTTTGAGGTGCTTCCATTGTTGAAGAACACCGTACTCTTATGAGTGCGGTGATCAAGAAGATCCAGTCCGCCCAGAGCGGACTAACCGAAGCCTGCACTAGCCTTCTAACATGCTTTGAGGTAAGTAATAAAATTGCGAAAGAATATCATAGTGTAGACAATAGCCCCTGATGCTCTGTTTGGTGTCCGGAAAGAAAAGCCGAATAGAGGATCAAAAAATATTTGCAGGAGTCTAAAATAAAATGTCTATGTGAATAAGAAGGTGTCGTTGCTCGCTGCTGCCGCCCATACTGCGGAGGTCTCTGGACTGAAGCAGGACCTGGAGTGGGCTGAGGGAGAGCTCGGCCTCCTGAAGAAGCAGCTCGAGGAAAGTAAAGGTATGGGGTAACCTGGATGCATATTTATGAAGTATGAAAGGTTCGTGCTGATTAAAGCGTCACAAACGTTGTTAGGGGCCACGACCGAGGTGGCGGCCCTCAAGAAGGCGTTAGCCGAGGCCGAGGACAAAGCGGCCAAGGAACACGCCGCACGCGACAAGCAGGAGGCTCGGGTCAGCGAGGTCCAGCATGAGCTCCAGGACGCCATTAAGAAGTACGAGTCCTTGGAGCGTGACTCAAGAGTCCGAGCTTGCCAAGGCCCTTCAGAGCATGCAAGACGCCAGAGCCGAAGCCCAGAGAGCCCTCCAGGAGTTCCACGCGGCCAACAAGATTGCGGCGGGTAAGGCTTTTAATATGCAAAGCAAGCATGTGAAGGAGACATTCTTTTTACTTACCCGAATTTGGAGTTCTCCAGGAGCGTTTGCGGATCTGCCGCACAGCATATCTGGTGCCGCATAGTTCTACCGAGCCAAAGAAGGGAGCTCTACGGAGAAGCTATTCTGGTCCCAATACCTCGGACCAGAACATCCGGTGCCCTTTAGCGACCAGCTGAAACAGTTGGTCGAACTGCACAAAGCGGCTGAACTGGCCATGAAGGACCTTATAGTCCGGCTATGGCCTGCCGAGCCCATGCCCAGTAGCTACTTTGGACTCATGAAGCAGCTTGCGCCTGCCCGCAACTTGAAGTTATAAAGCGGTCGGTTTTCATTGAAGGTGCGCGGATGGCCTTTGCCCACGCTAAAACACATTGGGCAAAGATGGACGCCAAGAAGCTGATGACCGAGGGGCCGCCTGAGGGCAAGGAGCACCGCGACCCGAACTGTACTATGACAATGTCCTGGAGGGATCCCGCCTTGTGGTGGAGCAATGTGCAAAGGATGTAATCTTTGAATGAGTGCATTCATTTAATCCTGTCTTGTAATATGAAACAAGTTCATTATGCAATATAATGCTTTTTTATTTAGAATTGTACCTCATGTGCGGCCGTTTATAATATCTGAGAGTTGGCCAGTCGTCGGCTTCTGCCCCCACTTAGCTAGTATAGGGGTGTTCGGGATAAATCTAAACACTCTTTATCCAAAATTTTGGTCCTTTAAGGAGGTGTTTAGCGCAACGAACAAGGCAATCAGACTATACGGCTTTATCACCCTCACTTAGCCATAGGAGTTCTATAATTTTAAATTTTGGCACATCCCCTAGTATTCGGAAGGCCGAAGTTGGGGCGCTATACACGCCTAATCGGACAAAAACCGATTCCTCGCATAAAGCGGAGGAAAATCTCTAGAGATTTGAAAACCTCTCGAACAGCGACCAGCTCTCGCCGCATCATGATAGTCGGTTTTCGGCTTTCTCTATTGAGGTGCTCGTCCGGAAGAACCAGGACACAATCGCAGTAGTTCTCCCTTTACTACCCTAGCCGATATAGTGGAACGTAAGGTAGCAAGCATAGGAGCCGGGCAACCCAACTATTGACCCAAGACATGATTCGGAGCCGATGCATATAATGCTATAAGTTCGGGGTGCCAAGCTATACTATAAAAGTGTTCAAACTTTCTTGCCGTGTTATGGGGTACACTGAAGCCCCTGGCGAATTGAGGCATACCAGTATGTACGGGTGCAATAAATAAACAAACAAGGGAAAAAGTAAATAAATAAGCTAAGGCTACAAATTATTTTCCATTGTAATGTAAGCGATATGCCAAGGCGTATGCATACAAGTGGTGCGATAAGCAAATAAGGCTATTTGACATGCCACAACCAAGAGCGGGCTACGTGCGGGTATGTAAAATAGGTATAACGATCGTTAGCAGAGACCACCTGGGGATTCCCTTGTACGTCAAAGCCCCTTGCCTTCTTGGTGTATTCGTCCCGCGATGGGTCCAATGATCAGGTTATCAGAAAAGCCTCAAGAAGAGAAAAACCTGAAAGGAAGAGAAAAAAATGAAGGTATGCGGATCCAGGGGCAGTTGAGCCGCGTTGTGGACCGCTACGTAACTTTGCCTTCGTCTATGCACATGGTATTTTAAGTGCATAATTATGTACGCACGACATGAATTTCACCGCTTGATTGGGACTAGGACGGAGGCTGAATTGCTAGTTGAGCTCTGGACGAGCCAGACGGTCCCGCTGCATAGTAGTTCGGACTCGCTTGACGGTGTCCGGGGGCTTTAGTGCCGAATTGAGGTTTTGCCTGAGAATGATGCTCTGTACTTCTGCTGCTAGGGCCGCGGTGTGCTCCTCAGTACGGAGGGAGGTCTCCGTATTTCCATTTACTGTTATAACACCGCAAGGTCCAGTCATTTTGAGCTTGAGGTAGGCGTAGTGTGGCATCGCATTGAATTGAGCAAATGCGGTTCGTCCAAGCAGTGCATGATAACCACTGCGGAAGGGGACGATGTCGAAGATTAACTCTTCGCTTTGGAAATTATCCGAGGATCCGAAGACCACTTCCAGTGTGATTGAGCCCATACAACAGGCCTCTACACCTGGTATGACACCTTTGAAGGTCGTTTTGGTGGGCTTAATCCTTGAGGGATCGATACCCATTTTGTGCACTGTATCCTGATATAGGAGGTTCAGGCTGCTGCCACTGTCCATGAGGACTCGTGTGAGGTGGAATCCATCGATAATGGGGTTAAGGACCAATGCGGCTGAACCACCATGGCGGATACTGGTTGGATGGTCCCTGCGATCGAAGGTGACCGGACAGGAGGACCAGGGGTTGAACTTTGGGGCGACTGGCTCCATCGCATAGACGTCCCTTAGTGCGTGCTTCCATTCCCTTTTGGGGATATGGGTGGCATATATCATGTTCACCATTTTGACTTGGGGAGGAAACTTCTTCTGTCCCCCTATGTTCGGTGGCCGGGGTTCCTCGTCATCGTCGCTGGGCGACCCCTTTTCCTTGTTGTCGGCATTTAACTTGCCAGCCTGTTTGAAGACACAACATTCTCTGTTGGTATGATTGGCTTGTTTATCGTGGGTGCCATGGATTTGACATGGACGATCGAGTATGCGGTCCAGACTGGATGGGCCCAGATTGTTTCGCTTAAATGGTTTTTTCTGCTGACCGAACTTGGAGCCACTAAATCCGGCATTGACGATCGTGTCTTCGGCGTTATCGCCATTACTTCGACGCTTGTGTCTGTTGCGTCGGGGCTTGCCGTTGCTATCCTTGGCTTTGGAGGTGCCATGTTTACTTGAGGTGTTGTTGCTACGTGCTAGCCAGCTATCCTCGCCCATGCCAAAACGGGTCATGAGCGTCGTAAGGTCTGCCACCGACCTCGGCTTCTCTTGGCCGAGGTGTCGGGTGAGCCACTCGTCACGAATGTTATGCTTAAAGGCCGCTAGGGCTTCGGCATCCAGACAGTCGATGATCTGGTTCTTTTTAGTTAAGAATCGTGTCTAGAATTTCCTAGCAGACTCTCCGGGCTGTTGGATTATATGACTTAAGTCATCGGCATCTGGAGGTTAGACATAAGTACCATGGAAGTTGTCAAGGAATGTGTCTTCCAGGTTCTCCCAACTGCGAATGGAGTTTTCGGGTAGGCTGTTCAACCAGTGCCGAGCTGGTCCCTTGAGTTTTAGCGGGAGATACTTGATGGCATGGAGATCATCACCGCGGGCCATGTGTATATGGAGAAGAAAGTCCTTGATCCATACCACGGGATCTGTTGTCCCATCATATGATTCAATGTTCACGGGTTTAAACCCTTCTAGGAATTCATGTTCCATTACTTCATCAGTGAAGCATAGGGGGTGTGCGGCGCCTCTATGTCGGGTGATGTCGGGATGCAGCTCGGATGGAGCCGGTCTGCGGTAGTCGGCCCGGACATGTGTGTATTTGTCGTATCCGGTGTGTTGGCTATTGCTACGCATTGGGGCGCACCCCCGCGATCTGTAGATTGATCTGGTTTGTCCTGCTTTGTTTTCCAAGTGGTACCGCAGGTCATGTGTGTATCCCTGAGTTGTTGTGTTTCTGGTTGTTCGGCGAGGCAGTGCGGGCTGATGTTCGGGCTGAGTTGCCGCTTTATTTTGGCCACATGGTGGTCGGTCAGCCGCATTGTGCATTGGTAGAGCTTGCTCCGGTGCCTCATCATCGAATTGGGGTAACAATTTACGCTTTGGGTAACTTTTGGTTGGGCGTTCGAGTCCATATTCCTCGGCTGCCAGGACCTCAGTCCATCTATCAGTGAGCAGATCTTGATCAGCTTGAAGCTGCTGCTGTTTCTTTTTCAGGCTCTTTGCAGTGGCTATTAGCTGGTGCTCAAAATGTTCCTGCTTGACGGGATCCTCCAGCACGATAAATTCTTCGTCGCCGAGGCTCACCTCATCCTTGGAGAGAGGCATGTAATTGCTATCCTCTGAGTCATCAATCGCAGCCTGTTCATCAAGGCTGGCTTGCCCGTCTTCCCGTTCGGCCTGTTCAAAGCTTGGCTCGGTGGGGTCTTCATTGTCTTCAGCATCGTCAGAAGTGCTATTCTCTCTTGTGCAGGTATCGCTGTTTTTACCATGGCGTGATTTAGAGCGGCGCCGCTAACGTCGGCGCTTCGGCTGCTTCTCAGGAGGGTTATCCTCGACTGGATCCTTTTTGTTATCGCCATTGTCTTCTTTGGGTGAATCCAACATGTATATATCGTATGAGGAGGTGGCTATCCAGCGCCCTATGGGCGGTGGTTCCTGTTCTTCTCCGGCATCATCGTCCATACCGTCGATGTCTTCGGAGTCGAAATCGAGCATGTTGGTTAAATCGTGGATAGTGGCTATTAAGTGGGTGGTGGGTGGGCAACGAGGTTCTTCGTCGTCCGCTTCCCACTCAAGCCGGACATAGTTTGGCCAATTGTCTCCTGACAAGGAGAGGGACTTTAATGAGTTTAACACATCGCCCAAGGGTGAGTGTTGGAAAATGTCCACGGAGCTGAACTCTAAAATCGGCACCCAGTTAGTTTCGGCGGGTGAAGATATACGCGGTTTGGAGCCTATGGCCGGAGACGAGTCTGAGGCTCCGATTACACAGGCCTCATGGGAGGTCAGATCTGTGTTCGGCTCTAGCACCGCTGAGTCTACGGCATTCGAGGCGAGGTTGAGCTTCCCGTCTTCGGATGGCGCGCTTTGCTCTGGATCTAGGGCCGAAGTAGTTACAGGTGCTATCTCCAGAGCGCAGTTCGATGACAGATCTAGGTCATGTTCACCATGGCTACAGGACGCATCTGTCATGGGCTCGAATCCGTCGAAGATCAAGTCTCCACGGATGTCGGCGGTGTAGTTCAAGCTTCCAAACCTGACCTGATGGCCAGGGGCGTAGCTGTCGATCTGCTCTAGATGGCCAAGCGAGTTGGCCCGCAATGTGAAGCCGCCGAATACGAAGATCTGTCCGGGGAGGAAAATCTCACCCTGGACAGTGTTGTTGTAGATGATTGAAGGAGCCATCAAGCCTTATGGTGACGATGCAGTGGAACTCTCAATGAAAGCACCAATGTCGGTGTCAAAACCGACGGATATCGGGTAGGGGGTCCTGAACTGTGCGTCTAAGGCTAATGGTAACAGGAGGCGGGGGACACAATGTTTACCCAGGTTCGGGCCCTCTCGATGGAGGTAATACCCTAGTTCCTGCTTGATTGATCTTGATGATATGAGTACTACAAGAGTTGATCTACCACAAGATCGTAGAGGCTAAACCCTAGAAGCTAGCCTATGGTATGATTGTTGTTGTCCTATGGACTAAACCCTCCGGTTTATATAGACACCGGAGGAGGCTAGGGTTACACAGAGTCGGTTACAGAGAAAGAAATCTTCATATCCGAATCACCAAGCTTGCCTTCCACGCAAAGGAGAGTCCCATCCGGACACAGGACGAAGTCTCCTATCTTGTATCGTCACAGCCCAACAGTCCGGCATTTGTATATAGTCCGGCTGTCCGAGGACCCCTTAATCCAGGACTCCCTCAACTGCCCCTTGTGCCTCCGCCCCTTGAAGCCTCCAGTGTACGAGGTTCGAATACACCTCGTCCGTTCGGCTGATCGAGCAAGGTGCAGGTTTCTTGATTAATGTGCTGTTCGATTGACTTTTGCAGTGCAAGGGAGGGCACCTGGCCTACGCGTACTGCCGCGTCGAGTGCCTCGGGAACCAGCGGCAGTGCCAGAAGTGCGAGCGCGGCGGTGGCTTCGATGTGCGGAACACAACGGTGGACACCGTCCTTTCATCGGTGAGGGTGGAGTGCCCGCACGAAGGCTGTGGGCTCTACGTCACTTACCACAAGCTCGCCGATCACCAGAGCGTGTGTCCGCTCATGCCCTGCAAATGCCCTGTGCCTGTCTGCGACTACGAAGGCCCGCCACTGGCGCTCTACCACCACATCAGCATCGCGCATCCCATGCCCGTGCACATGATCCAGTACGGCAAGGTGCTCCAGCTGCAAGTGCCACTGTTGGAGCCACGACTCTTGTTGTTCATGGAGGAGGACGGCCGCGCGTTTTTCTTGGTCAGCGGTGTGCTCGACATCGGCGCGCCTATCGCCGTGTCTGTCATCTGCATCAGAGCGGGGGCGTCCCCTCTGCCGCACTACCTGGCCAAGCTGTGGGCAAACGGCCGCCCTGGGGAGCCCAAAGGCACGACCGGCACCGTCAAGGTAGAAATGGAGGTGACAAGCAGCAAGGATCCCGATGACGTCGCCGTGCAGGAGCTGACTGAGGGAGTCCTGGATTAGGGGGTGTCCGGATGGCCGGACTAAGACCTTTGGCCGGACTCCCGGACTATGAAGATACAAGATTGAAGACTCCGTCCCGTGTCCGGATGGAGCTTTCCTTGGCGTGGAAGGCAAGCTTGGCGATACGATATGAAGATCTCCTCCCATTGTAACCGACACTGTGTAACCCTAGCCCTCTCCGGTGTCTATATAAACCGGAGAGTTTTAGTCCGTAGGACGAACAACAATCATACCATAGGCTAGCTTCTAGGGTTTAGCCACTCCGATCTCGTGGTAGATCTACTCTTGTACTACCTATATCATCAATATTAATCAAGCAGGAGTAGGGTTTTACCTCCATCGAGAGGCCCAAACCTGGGTAAAAACATCGTGTCCCTTGTCTCCTGTTACCATCCGCCTAGACGCACAGTTCGGGACCCCCTACCCGAGATCCGCCGGTTTTGACACCGACATTGGTGCTTTCATTGAGAGTTCCTCTGTGTCGTCGCCTTTAGGCCCGATGGCTTCTTCGCTCGTCAATGGCGATGTGGTCCGAGATGAGACCTTTCTCCCCGGACAGATCTTCGTATTCGACGGCTTCGCACTGCGGGCCGACTCGTTTGGCCATCTGGAGCAGATCGAAAGCTACGCCCCTGGCCATCAGGTCAGGTTTGAAAGCTTAAACTACACAGCCGACATCCGCCGGGACTTGATCTTCGACGGATTCGGGCCACGACCGGGCGCGCCGCACCGTCTCGATGGGCATGATCTAGCTCTGCCACCGGACAGCGACCAGAGCGCCGCTCATGTGTTCACTCCGACCATTAGTTCGGAGCCGACTGCGCTAGCCAGGGACGGACGGTTGGACGCCGGCCCAGGAGCCGTAATCTCTGCGGCAATAGAGCCGAATACCAGCCAAGTCCTTTGCAAGGCCGGTAACTCCAAGGTGCCGGACTCCGTTCCGGACTCTGAATATTCCGCACCCCTTTCGATCGAACCCGATCGGGCTCCGATCATGGAGTTCACCACCGCGGACGTCTTTCAGCACTCGCCCTTTGGTGATATCCTAAATTCGCTAAAGTCTCTCTCTTTGTCGAAAGAACCCTGGCCGGACTACGGTCGGGGTGGTTGGGATGCGGACGACGAAGTTCAAAACCCACCCACCACCCACTTGATAGCCACTGTCGACAATCTAACCGACATGCTCGATTTTGACTCCGAAGATATCGACGGTATGGATGCCGATAAAGGAGACGATCAAGAACCAGCACCTATAGGGCGCCGGAAAGCCACCTCATCATACGATGTATGCATGGTGGACACATACAACAGAAACGACAACGAGGACCAAAAGGATGCGGCCAGGGATCGCTCCCCCGAAAAACAATCAAAGCGGCGGCGTAAGCGCAAGGCCAAGCCCCACCTCAACAAAGACCCAGCCATAGAGCAGGGTGACTCAACGAACGATGAACATGCCGTCGAGCATCCGTCCAAACAGGGCGGACAATCCGAACAACCAATCCCCGGGAAAGATAATAGCCCGGACGACCTCACACCAGACAAATTGCTGGAACATCAGAACCTCCACCAAAGGCTCGTCGCCACTGCACGTAGCCTGAGAAAGCAGAAGCGGAGGCTCAAGACAGCAGAAGATGCACTCAGGATCAGATGGGCAAAGTACTCAATACCGCACACAAGTACGGCAGTAGTCGCCACACAAAGAGCTATCCGAAGCGGAAACTACTGCCGGAATTTGATGAAGAGGCCATAAAGCCCCCACAGTCAAAAAATAAGGAAGCCACAAGGTCGGATAGACGACCCTACGATCAATATCACGCATCAAAGGGCGCCACACTCAATATGGCGCGCGATCCGTCCAAGAATTCACATCAGAAAACTGGCCCAACCAGATCCATCTATAGGCCAAGAAAGCAAGCTCCAGTGAGTGATGCAACGCAAAAAATACCCGAACATCGCGACACGCCTAAATACAGGGGCGCCACACACCCCCTATGTTTTACCGATGAGGTGCTGGACCATGAATTCCCAGCCGGATTCAAGCCAGTGAACATAGAAGCATACGACGGAACAATAGACCCTGGAGTCTGGATCGAGGACTACATCCTCCACATACACATGGCCAGAGGAGACGACCTCCACGCCATAAAATACATACCCCTTAAGCTCAAAGGGCCAGCCCGGCATTGGCTTAAAAGCCTTCCCGAAAACACCATGGGAAGTTGGGAAGTGCTTGAGGATGCTTTCCGGGCAAATTTTCAAGGGACCTATGTCCGGCCCCCGGATGCAGATGATCTGAGTCATATAACTCAGCAGCTCGGAGAGTCAGCCCGGAAGCTCTAGAACAGATTCCTTATCAAAAAGAATCAGATAGTCGACTGTCCGGACGCAGAGGCCCTAGCAGCTTTCAAACATAGCGTCCGAGATGAATGGCTCGCTAGACACCTCGACCAAGAAAAGCCGCGAACAATGGCCATGTTAACAAGCCTCATGACCCGCGCCTGTGCAGGAGAGGATAGCTGGTTGGCAAGAAGCAGCACCAGCGACCCGAATACGTCCGAACCCAGAGATGGGAACGGAAGGCCGCGCCGTAACAAAGAACCGCGCTGGATAAAGGACAACAGCCCGATGAGCACGGCAGTAAATGCCGGATTCAAAAGCTCTTGGCAAAATTAGAAAAAGCCGCCCCCAAAGACGATAGGGACGAGCTATCCAACCTCAACAAAATTTTGGACAAAATATGTCAAATCCACAACACTCCGAGGAGACCTGCAAACCATACCCACAGAGATTGTTGGGTCTTTAAGCAGTCCGGCAAGCTCAACGCCGAACACAAGGGGCTCAACACACCAAGCGAAGATGACGATGCACCCCACGAGCAGAACACCGGAGAACAAAAGAAGTTCCCACAAGAAGTCAAGACAGTAAATCTACTTCATGTGACAAAAGGGAAGAGCAGAACGGCACCTACAAAGACATGCACCGTACAGCCAGCCCTGGAGGAGCAACCCCACTGGTTGTTACAACCAATCACCTTTGATCATCAGGATTACTCCAGAGGAGACTAGAACGCAGGCTGGACTGCCTTGGTCGTAAATCCAATTATTAACGGACTCCAATTTACAAACGCCCTTATGGACGAAGGCAGCGACTTGAACCTGTTATATCAGGACACAGTCCGCAAACTCGGGGTAAACCCAGTTGTAATCCACCTCGGCAACACTTCCTTTCAAGGAGTAACGCCAGGTTCGGATACCCCAAGTATGGGTTCCCTTACATTAGAAGTCACTTTCGGATCACCCGACAACTTCCAAAGCGAAAAGCTAACATTCCACATCACCCCATTCGTAAGTCGCTATCAAGCGCTACTGGGAGGCGAAGCTTTCACCCGCTTTAACGCAATACCGCACTACGCATCCCTTACACTCAAAATGCCCGGCCCAAAGGGCATCATTTCATTACAAGGGAACATAAATTGACCCCCAAAGTACGGGCAGGGGTGCGGCTGCCTAGACAGCCGCCCACAAATCCAGCCCTACTATCCCGGACACAGCTCGACGAGTCTGGCATCAACATGCTTAATAGCCGAATACCCTCGTGCAAGGGGCTCCGTGTGCTCACGCCCGGAGACAATACGACCCAACTCTTGCTCCAACTATATTTTATTTATTTCGATATAGATTTCTCGCACGCTTATTTTTTACTAAGTTCCTCTCTTTCGCAGACGAACATCGTGCTACGCCCGTCCAGGATACGGCACAATGGAGACACAGGCGCAGACGTGCAGCAGGGACCCGTTTCAAGGATTCTTTTTAGATTAAGACCCTGCGTAAACCTTTTTTACTGTCTCTTGTTGATAGCATCCCCCGGTTTTCTCTATAGCCGAGGAGGAGGCTGGCGTCTTGGCATGTGGCCACGCCAGAATTTTTGCACGTACCTGGACACTAGGGGATTTTTTACCAAGGGCTCTATTTCGGCCCGTCTTCATAAAGACCGAATACCTTAGGGAGTGTTCGGCGTCACGAGTTTGGCCCTATATGAATCAGCTCCGAATCATGTCTTTGGTGAAATGTTGGGTTTGCCCGGCTCCTGTGTTTTGCTGCCTTACGTTCCGTTATATCGGCTAACGCGGCACCAGGAGAACTACTGTGATTGTGCCCCGGTTCCGCCAGGTGAGCACCTCAGTAGAGAAAGCCGAAAACTGACTGTCATGATATAGCGAGAGACTGGTCAACCACTCGATGACTTTCGGAATCTTTCGGATTCCCCCGCATTAACAAAGGGCCGCTTCCCAGTCAGGCACACTCGCACCCCGAATTCGGGCGAGCGCGGTGCCCCTAGGGGCTATTCAGTAGCCCAACTGTCAAACTCCTATGTCGGTGTACTAGAGTAGGGGTACCCTAGTATCCCGAACTTGTGCACGGGCAGTTGCAGCATTCCGCGGCAAGGCTTGCCGGGCGACCGCCAAGATCCTCCGTGGCTCCTTTGGAGCCATTCGAGAACAAAGTATTCAAGCCAAGAGACAAGACTCCGGCAAGAGGAGCTTGCCGGGAAGGCCAACCAAGGCATCTCAAGGAACTTGCCGCGACGCGCCACGCGTCTCGGCAAGGCCTGGTGAGCGACAAGCTTCCGGGCGCGACAAGACAGCAACCGCGGCAAGACGCTTGCCGCGGCGAGTAACCACCCTGTACCCACGCTCCAGCGCATCCACCAACATGTCGTCCTAGGGCTTTTCCAGACGCGCGTGGCAGGAGGCTGTGCAGCCAGCGGTGCGCGGTGGCATGCGACGCTGACAAGATCGCCATCATGGCGATCGGTGGCGCCCCTGACGGTCCCTTTCTGCACTGTTTGGGCGACACAGACGGGCATTTAATGCCTTTGTCCCCTGCCGTCAGGGTTAGATAGGATACACTGTACAGGTAGCTGTACCAACCGCAACTCCTTTTACGTTTTTACCCTCGTCTGCGTTGCCACCTGTCGGTGACCCCTTGAACATATAAAAGGAGGCCCATGCGCAACGTAGGGGGGGTTCGGCTCATTCGGAAACCAGAAACACACTTAGCTCTCTCGAGCAAGAACATAATACAATCAGACAAGCAGCAGTAGGAGTGTTATCTCTCCGGAGAGCTCCGAAGCTGGGTAAACTGCTTGTGTGCTTCGCCTCGATCCGCTCTTCGTGTGATCTCCACCCCCCCGCCGAACCGAAAGGGGCTCGGTCCGCCGGTCCCATAGGTGTTCGTGGATCAGTTTCCCCGACATCTTTGGTGCGCCAGGTAGGGGGCGTCGAGATTGTGTGAATCCGATCCGGCGTTCACACGGGCTAGATCTTCATCTTCTTCATCGACATGCCACCGAAGAAGAAAACTTCGGCGGCAACTGCTCCGTCCACGTCGATCCCACCACCACCGGAGCAAGCGGGTGGTGGGGAAGGCGCTGGCGGAAGAACGGACATCGACGAGGGAGCTCACGGTGTTGCCAGGTCCAAGGACAAGGCTGCGCAGACCTCGGCGTCCGTACATGCACCGCGCCCATCTCAGGAGGCGCAGGACCGACAGCGTCATGGTATTCGCAGTACCATACGCTTGTTGGACCAAGATCGAGCTGGTGGATCTCGGGGTGCTCAAGACCAGCACACACGCCAACGCGCTGGCATGAGCGAGGCACGGTCGCCTGGACAGGATACTGCTCCTTCTAACGTAGTTAGAAGTCCGAGCATATCCCGCTCCTCGCACCATTCGCCACTGCCACCCACCACTCCAGCAGAAGCTTTGGCGCGAGCTTAACTGCTCCTGGATTACCCTCTAGCAGAAGACAAGATCGACCAATGGAGGGCCACCATTCAGAGTATCATCGGCTTCGCCAACGGCGACACTCCGCGGCAGCCGAGTACATCGCTGCCGCGACAAGACCGCTAGGCACAAGCCGGTGGCGACGAAACCGGTGGAGGTGCAACCACCGTGCACTCTCCACCCCGAAGGCCAAGATCACCGACTCGCCGGATACACCTCGACAGCGACTCCACTGCATCGTCAGATCCACGAGCTCGTCGCGATCAACGCCAAGTTCTTCACGAACGACAGCAAGAAGACGCTCGTACTCACATCGAGCGCCGAAGAGAAGCGCGACGTCAATCCGACAAGCGCGCTGGGCCCTCTGTCGACATGCATGCGCCAGGGGAACCAGGCGACTTGCCGTACACGGTAGGTTGCCCTGCGTTCACTCGTGAGCTGCGGCAAGTCCAGTGGCCCAGCACGAAGAATTTCAAGCCAGACATACCGGAGAAGTACGACGGCAAGACGCATCCGTCGGAGTTCCTCAGCATCTACACCATCGCGGTGCAGGCTACCGGGGGACGGGACGACAAGATCCTTGCTAACTACTTCCCGCTGGTGCTCAAGCCCAATGTCAGATCCTGGCTCATGCACTTGCCGGACAACTCCATATCTTCCTGGGCCGACTTGTGCCATCAATTTGTCGGCGCCTTTACAGGCGGCCACAAGCCTCATGGCCAAGAAAGCGACCTTCATCTGCTCGCCCAGAAGGAAGGAGAGCCCCTGCGCAAGTACATTCAGAGATTCAGCCGCGTACAGCACAACATCCCGGATGTCCACCCTGCCGCGGTAATCAGCGTGTTTCATCAGAACGTGCGAAACCGCAGGATGAGGGAGGAGATGGCGATGTGCAAGATCAGAGACGTCAGTGAGCTATATGCCCTGGCCGACAAGTGTGCGCGTGCTGAGGAAGGGAGGAAACTCCCCGGAGAGAATACAGGAGCAGGAGGATCTGATAGTGAGGATGCTGCCCCGGCAAAGAAAAACCGGCGGCGGAACAACAGGAAGAAGAAAGGCAAAGAGGTGCTAGTCGTTGAGCAGTCCGGCAAGGAACCCAAAGCTGGTAGCTCCGGCAAGCAGGTTGCCGCAGGCACCAACCACCAGGCTATGGCGGTCGCCGACAAGCAGGACAGCACCAACAGGCAGTACTGCAAGATCCACCGCACTAAGGGCCATGACCTCCAAAGCTGCAAGAAGGTCGAGCAGCTTGTCGAGCAGCAGAAGGCTGAATACGAGCGGCGCGACAAGGAGAAGGGCCAGGAAGGTGCTGGAGGAGCTGGCATGAAACGCCCCGGCCGAGGAGGACGCCGCGGCAAGGCCAAGCAGCGGCAAGGAGACAAACCTCCCCACGGCCGCGACAAGGATGAATATGACGATGACGATGAAGATATGGATGATGGTGAGACCGATGAGCAGGAGTTTCAGAAAGCCACAGAGGTCCTGTGCGTTGACAGCGGTGCTTCTCTGCATACTTCACACCGCCAACTCAAGCAGTGGGTGCGGGAAGTCAATGCGGCGGAACCGCCAGTCGAGTCACGCAGGCCTCTGAAATGGTCCAGCACGCCTATCATCTTTGATATTGAGGACCACCCTGACCGCATAACTGCGGTCGAGTGCTTGCCGATGTTGGTTTCACCAACTATCCGCAACCTCAAGGTCACTAAGATGCTAGTTGACGGCGGGGCCGGCTTGAACCTGATCTCCTCCGCGGTACTCCAGAAACTCCAGATCCCTGACAGCGAGCTCGAAGAGACCGGCACATTCCAAGGAATCAATCCGGGAAGAAGCAAGCCGAAGGGAAAGATCACGTTGCGGGTAACATTTGGCAGTGAGTTGAACTTCAGGACTGAGAGGGTCACTTTTGACGTTGCTGATTTTCCATTGCCTTACAATGGAAAATCCATTGCCTTACTTGGCCGTCCAGCACTCGCCAAGTTCATGGCGGCCTCTCACTATGCATATAACGTACTGAAGATGCCAGGCCCGATAAGTGTCATCTCTGTCCCTGGCGACAAGAAGGATGCTCTTATCTGCGCCGACAAGATCTACCGGGAAGCAGCAGCCGCAATAGATCGCAGATCACTTGCCGTTGAGGCTCCCGGGGGAAAGAAGAAGACCAAGTCCGGTAAGGGTTCTGATGCCCACTCCGGCAAGCACACCTCTTCGGAGTGCTGCGCCATCATCGAGGACGCACCATCGAGCTCCACCGGCAAGTGTAAGAAGACAATGGTGGCTCCACCAGAGACCAAGAAGGTGTCCGCCAAGGAGGACGGCACTGGTGGTACCTTCACCATCAGTGCCACTCTCGACCCTAAATAGGAAAGCGCGCTTGTTGCTTTCCTGCGGGCGAATGTCGACGTGTTTGCATGGCAACCGTCTGACATCCCCGGTGTTCCCAGGAAAGTGATTGAGCACCATCTTGCTGTCTGTCCTCACGCGCGGCCCGTCAAGCAGAAAGTCAGGAAACAGGCAGTGGAGCGCCAAGAATTTATCGCTGAAGAAATCAAGAAGCTGGAAGCAACAGGCCTTGTCAGAGGAGTGCTCCATCCTACGTGGTTGGCCAATCCTGTAGTCGTGCGCAAGGCAAACGGGAAATTGAGGCTTTGCATCGATTTTACCGATGTCAATAAAGCTTGTCCCAAAGACCCATTTCCCTTGCCATGCATCGACCAGATTGTTGACTCCACGGCCGGATGTGACTTGCTTTCATTTCTTGATGCATATTCAGGATACCATCAGATCTTCATGGCAGAAGAGGATGAGGAGAAGACCGCATTCATCACCCCATGTGGCACATACTGTTTCGTACGGATGCCTTTCGGTTTAAAGAATGCTGGTTCAACATTTGCAAGGGTTGTCGATCATGCTTTTGAGCCGCAAATGCACAGAAATGTGGAAGCTTACATGGATGGCATAGTGGTCAAGAGCAAGGACAAGGCAACTCTGATCCAAGATTTAGACGAAACCTTTACAAATCTGCGCAAGATCAACCTCAAGCTTAACCCCGAGAAGTGTGTGTTTGGAGTCCGCTCCGGCAAGCTTCTCGGGTTCTTCATGTCTCAGCGGGGAATTGAAGCCAATCCCGACAAGATCAAGGCCATTGAGCAGATTGAAGCACCAAAGCGCGTCAAGGATGTACGAAGACTTGCCGGTTGCGTGGCTGCTCTCGGCAGGTTTATTTCTAGGTCTGCTGAGCGCGCCCTGCCATTTTTCAAAATATTGAAAAAGGCAGGTCCAATGAAATGGACTCCGGAAGCGGAGGCTGCGCTGCAGGACTTGAAGAGATACCTGTCCTCCACTCCAACACTTGTCGCACCTAAGCCACAAGAGAAGTTGCTGCTATATATAGTGGCAACCAATCAAGTGGTTAGTGCTGCGTTAGTAGCGGAGAGGGAGGCGGACGATGAGCCAGCAACCACGGCAAGTACATCCAGCAACAAGCAAGGGACTTCACCGGCAAGCTCTGGTCCCGACAAAGATGGATCTACGCAGACACGTGAAGAGATACAGAAGAGAATGGTGCAGCGCCCAGTTTACTTTGTCAGTTCCCTTCTGTAGGGGGCTAGGTCAAGGTACTCTAGTGTGCAGAAATTGCTTTTCGGCCTTCTCATGGCCTCGAGAAAGCTGCGCCATTACTTCCAAGCACATGAGATCACTGTCGTCACTCGCTTTCCGCTGAAGAGGATACTGCAAAATCCAGAAGCAACAGGCAGGATTGTCGAGTGGGCACTGGAACTGTCAAGCTTTGGCCTCAAGTTTGAAAGCACCTCAACTATCCAAAGCAGAGCATTGGCAGAGTTCATAGCAGAGTGGACGCCAACACCAGATGAAGAAATTCCAGAAACGAGCATCCCCGTCAAGGAAGCAAGCAAAGAGTGGCTGATGTACTTTGATGGTGCCTTCTCGCTGCAAGGCGCCGGTGCCGGCGTGCTACTTGTCGCACCCACCGGAGAGCACCTCAAGTACGTAGTCCAGATGCACTTTCCCAAGGAGCAAGCAACAAACAATACTGCGGAGTATGAAGGTTTGCTTGCTGGTCTCAGGATCGCAGCAGACCTTGGGATCAAGAAGCTCATTGTCATGGGTGACTCACAGCCTGTCGTCCGCCAAGTGAACAAGAATTATCAGAGTCCGTTGATGGAAGCTTACGTTGATGAAGTGAGGAAGCTAGAAGAGCACTTTGACGGCCTGCAAATGGAACATGTTCCAAGAGCTCAGAACGACATTGCCGATGGCCTGTCGAAGTGCGCCGCACTAAAGTTACCTGTGGAACCAGGGATCTTTGTGCTCAAGCTGACTCAACCATCCGTAACACCATCAACTGGACAGAACAAGAAGAGGAAGTTGATTTCTGATGACTACTTTCCGGCAGAGCTCCCCGAAGCCGCCGCCAAGAAGGTCCCCAAGATCAACACCAAGGATGCTGAGGAGCAGTCTACTCCGACAAGCCCTAGGGTTTGTTCCGTTGAAGCAGACGCTCCCGACAAGTTTTGCTCCGGCAAGCTTGACGGGGAACATCAAGCTCCGGCTGAGCCGCAGGTTCTCGCCGTAGAAGCGGATGTTCCTGCAGCAGTAGATGTGCCTTTAGTCCTTGTTGTCGAGCCACAAGCTCCAACATGGGCACAACAGATTGTCCGTTTCCTTCAGACAGGAGAACTTCCCGAAGAGCAAGAAGAAGCGGAAAGAGTAGCCCGGCAGTCAAGTATGTACCAGTTTGTTGACAACACACTGTACAGAAGAAGACTCAACGGTGTGAAATTGAAGTGTATTCAACGGGAAGAAGGACAAAAGCTGTTGGCAGAGATACATGGAGGCATATGTGGTCACCACATTGGCTCAAGAGCACTTGCCGGCAAAGCGTTCCGGCAAGGTTTCTTTTGGCCGATAGCCCTCCAGGATGCAACTGCACAAGTAACCAAGTGTGAAGCGTGCCAGTTCCATTCCAAGCAGATACACCAGCCAGCTCAAGCTCTCCAGATGATCCCTTTATCCTGGCCATTTTCGGTCTGGGGGCTCGACATCCTCGGCCCCTTTCCCCGAGCTGTCGGGGGCTTTGAGTACTTGTACGTTGCAATCGACAAGTTCACAAAGTGGCCGGAAGTGGAAGCAGTGAGGAAGGTGACAGCACAGTCAGCAGTCAAGTTCTTCAGGTCGATTGTTTGCCGTTCCGGGATCCCTAACAGGATCATCACCGACAACGGCACGCAATTCACGAGCCGCACCTTCATGCAGTACGTCCAAGATCTTGGCGCCAAGGTCTGCTTCGCTTCTGTTGCTCATCCGAGAAGCAACGGTCAAGCGGAGAGGGCGAATGCTGAAGTGCTGCGCGGGCTCAAGACCAGGACTTTCAACAGGCTGCACAAGTGCGGAAAGAACTAGATTGAGGAGCTGCCGGTGGTTCTTTGGTCGATCAGGACGACGCCAAATCGAGCCACTGGCCAGACACCTTTCGCTCTAGTCTATGGAGCAGAGGCAATTCTCCCCACGGAACTCGTATACGGGTCACCTCGAGTGCTCGCTTATGATGAGCTTGAGCAAGAGCAGCTGCGACAAGATGACGCGCTGCTCCTTGAGGAGGACCGTCTTCAGGCTGCTGTATGAGCTGCTCGATACCAGCAAGCTTTGCGCCGCTACCATAGCCGCAAAGTTAATGCCAGAAGTTTCGAGGAAGGCGACCTTGTTCTTCGGCGCGTTCAGTCCGCCAAGAATTCCAACAAGTTGACACCGACGTGGGAAGGCCCTTACTGGGTGAAACGAGTCACTAGGCCTGGCGCTGTCCGCCTTGAGACCGAAGATGGCATTCCGGTGAGCAACTCCTGGAACATTGAGCATCTTCGTAAGTTTTGCCCGTAGGGCGCGGTTGCCGGAACCTGTTCCGGCAACCACCTTTTGTACAAGTCTTGCCGATGTTGCATGTAATCCTTTGTACAAAGCCGGGCGCAGACCCCGTGCATAAGTAAAACTCATGTGCTCCGCACATCTTGTCTATTTCATGCTTTCTACTATTTCTTGCATGCATTATCTGACACTTTGTGCAGCACCTACCCCCAGTAAGCAATAACGAGCTATAAGGCTCCATATCTTTATTTTCTCTTCTTTCTTTTTCTCAAAAAGGAAGGTTCCCTCGCACACAAGTTTGCCGGGGGGAAAGGAGAAGATAATGGTATGGACCAAGCGTCGCTCGAGGAAATTTTGCCTTGCCGGGAAGCAAAAGACAGAAAAGCTAAGTTGCCAAAGTTTGAGCAATCAGTTTTTAAATTTTGAAGTTATTCTCCTCGAACGACCATACTTTGTATGGAAAACCTGTGCGCGGAGGAACCAAATCGTAGCTAGTTGCGCCCTTACTTTGTTTCGAGTCCGCTCAACAATTTAAGTGAGCTACGACTAGTCGCGACAAGGTTTCTTGTCGGTAGCGGCACCGCCAGCAGGCTGCTGACGTCCCGCACTCAGCGCTCGCGGCTTAGGTGCCTGCACCGGCAAGTTCCCTAAAAGCGTAGGGCAAAAACATACAAAGGAAGGAATCAAATAAAGGAAATAACATAGCAAATCTCTACCCAGAATAGAGTTATATTACAAGATAGCTTGTCGCAGCTCTAATAGATGTTCTCGTGACATGACCAGCAGCGACAAAGAGAAAGAGAAAACGGGCGGCCTAGTCTACGCGATCGCCCTCAACCCTCTTGATCCCGCTCACCTTGTCCACAATGGGTGCGACAAGGGCCTTGAGCGCTTCCACGTCAGCATCCGGCGGCAAGGACTTGAGGACATTAGTGAAGTTGAGGCCTGGGTTGCGGAAGGCCACCTTCATCAGCACCTTCTGGAGAGCCCCCACGCAGATCCTGCGCGACTCATCGGCCAGCTGCTTTGGGATCTTTTCCCGGAGGCGCTGGAGGGCCGTCGCCACGCCTTTGAAGAACAGGCTGAGCTTGGCGCTGGGTTGGAGATGCTCGTCAGAGGGATACCCAAAATCCTCCATCCCCAGCTGCGCCAGCTCCCCGTCGATGGCGGCGGCAAGATCCACAAGACCCTCAGTCCAATGCTCCACTGTCTCCCTGAAAGCATCGTGGGAGGCAGCAGCATTCGTCAGCAGCGCCTCGTCGGCCTTGATCTTCTCCGAGAAGGCCACCTCCCGCTCCCTGGCGCGGTCCAGCGTCTGAGTCAAAGTGGCCAGCTTCAACTCGAGATCTGCATTGGAATCCTTGGCGGCGCTGAGCTCCTTGCTCCTCTCAGCGAGAAGACCCTGCAGCTCACCATGAGCGGCAGCATCCTTCTCACGCTCACGCTTGAGCACGGCAAGCTCCTTGCCGCTCGCCCTGAGATCTGCTTCCAGCTGCGCCACCTTTGTCTCCATCTCCTTCTTGGCGGCCTCGGCAGCTGCGGCAGCATCCTTTGCCTCCTTGAGAGCCCCGCCAATGACTTGCTCCCGCGCGACAAGCTCCTCCTCGTGGCTGTCAAGGTTCACCTTGCGCTGCGCCAACTCTCCTTCTTGCGTGAATAGATTCTCGGCGACAAGCCATTGCTTCTCTTCAACTTCAGCCTTCTCGAGGAGGAAGGCTTTCCGCTCCTCGAGAAGTTGCCCCCGCTCCTCTGCCAGAGACCGGAGAGCCTCCTGCCTAAGACCTCGGAGCTCCTCTGCGTGCTTCTCAATGTCCACTCCCGCCTTCGCGACAATTGCCTCTCGAGACGCCAGCTTGGTTTGGCGGGCGCGGTAAAGAGACAACAGCTTCCGCAGCAGCCGCTCCTCTTCAGGCTCGTCGCTGCTGCTGCTTGGCGCGTCGACCAGCGCCAGCCCAGCGGAGGCGAGCACCTCTTCGTCAAAAGTCTCCCCTTCGACCGGCGCCCTGGAGCTCGACGCCCAGGGGAGCTTGATGAAGACGCCATCGCCGGCCTTCAAGTAGGCGCCGGGCTGGGGCTCTTCGGAGCCTGGCGCTGCAGCAGTGGCGGAGGGATCGGCGGTCGGTGCAGCGCCCGGTGCTCCTGCGGTCTCGGGGCCATCAGTACGACCGCCGGATTCCTCGCCAGCTTCTGCGGCGGCAGCCTTGGCGGCCTCTTCGCCGGCAGGATCATCAGCGCCGGCCTCTTCTTCGGTGGCAGCAACGTTGTCGTTGTTGCCGCGCGCGTCCTCCTCGCCGGTGGCCTCGGTCTCCATTGGATCCGCGGCAGGTGGATCTGACGACCGAAGAGGGGAGAAAAGTCAAGCAAATGCTCAAGAAGAAAATCAGAAGAAGAAGAATCCAAGGGGAGTTTTCAGGCAAAAGGGTTACCTGTGCTAGGATCCACAGTCGTGGTCTCCACCTCCGGAGGATCACTGGCGCTGTCCCTTGCCGGAGAACTGCCCCTTGCCGAAGAATTCTCCCTTGCCGGAGAACGCTCCCTTGCTGGGGAATCCTCCCTCGGCGGTGTAGTCGAAGCAGATGGCGCTTCGGGAGCGGCCTTCGGGCCCTCCTGGTGAGGCTGCTCTGCTCCTGCACAAACCAACAGACAGATATCAGCAAAAGAAGAACACCCATGCGCGCTTGACAGCATGAAGTAAATTACACACTTACGCTGGGGGCTGCTTTGGTGAGTAGTTGCCGGGTCCGGCAAGGTGGTCTCAGGCGTGTCCCCCGTTGCCGCGGTGTGATCATCCTCGATGACAATCACCGGGACCTTGGCTCTCTTCGCTGCTCTCTGGGCCAGAGTCCTGAAAAGAAACGGATCCGGAGTGAAGCAAATCAGATACAAGACGCACATCAAGAATTGAAGAATTACAAGTACAACAAATAAACTTACTCCTCTTCTTCTTCGTCGGAGCTGAGCGTGGAGAGATCGAAGTCCGGCTCGCCTCCGGTGCGACGAGGCAGAGGAGAAGGCTCCCTTGTCCGCTTGGCAGGGGCGGTGGCGGTGGATCGGGAAGGCCCCGCTCCAGTTGCCGCAGCGACGTGAGGAGCTCCCGCGGCAACAGTGCTTGCCGCGGTCGAGCGCGTCATGCGCTGCGACGGCTGTTGGCTCGTCTGCCGCCCCGCCACGTCCCCGGCCCTGTGGAGACGCCTTCTTGGTGGAGCTGGGGGCTCCGCTTGCGGCGAGCTGGCTGAAGGTGGGGAGGAGGAGGAGCCGATCTGCAACGGGTCGCCCGCGCCCTCGGCAGGCACGCTCGACTCTGATTCAGGCCCGACAAGTTCTTCCTCGCCGACAAGCTCTTCTCGCTCGGCAAGGCTTGCCGCCTCTGCTGCCTCTACCTCCTCCAAGGTGAATCCAAATGCGCCCGCGGCAGCTGCTGCCGCCGCCTCCTCCAGCCTAGTGGCGATGCGCTGCATCTCCGTGTCGGTGGTGTCGCGGGTGAGGCTCTTCTGCTCGTCGGAGCGGACCGGCACTTCGACCAAGCTGTCGAAGAACTCCTGCACGACATCGTCTGCGGGCTCTTGCCAAGTTGGGACGATCCCATGCGAGTCGCACAGCGGCATCATTGCACGGATGCGGTAAAGCGAAGAATTGTTGCACAACGGAACGACATTCTGGGGCAACATAAATGGGTGTTGGGGATCGCGCTTGAACAGCTCCAGGAGCATCGCGTCGAGCTCCAAGACGGTGAAATTGAAGTTGAGGCCTGGGCGCAGCCTCATGATATCCGCCGAGTTCTGGAACTCCCAGGCGGGCCTCCCCCTCTCCTGCAGGGGGGCGATGCGACGGCGGAGGAAATCTGCGCCAACAGCGCCTACGGTGAGCCCGGCAAGCCTAAGGCGCAAGATTCGGGTGACGGCAATCTTCAGCCTGTCATCCTCCGGGGCCACATTGCTCCAATCGTTGCCGCGTACTATTGGGGTTTGGCGCCGGGCGGTGAATGGCTGCGGGTTATCCTCGACGATCCAGCACCAATCTGCTCTCCACTCCTCCCACTTGTTGCGGAGCTCTCCCTCCAGATAGGCTTCCTTCTTGCCGACCCTCGAGATCCAGGCGATTCCGCCAGCAAGGGGCTCTCCTCTCTCGACTCGGGGGATAAAGAAGTGGCAGAAGAGGGCGACATTTGGGTGGACTCCGACAAAGTTTTTGCACAGATGTGCGAAAACTGCCATGGTCAGAACGGCGTTGGGGGTGAAATCAAGGAGGCGGAACCCGTAGGTGTTCATGATGTCGCAAAAGAATTCAGAGAAGGGCGGACAGAGCCCGCAGTAGAAGAACAACGTGAAGAATGGGTACCCGTTCGGATCCAGTCTCGAAGCGGCGGCTGAGAGTACCCTCGTGCGCGGATGCGCGCGCGTCTCCGTCGACCAGAAGAGGTAGTAGTACTCCCTCAGCTCCTTCGCGTCGAGCTGAGGGCGGAAGATGGCCCGCTCCTTTCGCAGCGCCGCGAGCCGCTGCGCCTCGGCTGACTTCACGCCCTTCCCCTTGTCGGCTTTCGGAGCCATGGCGGAGGTGGCGGGGGAGATCGGTGGCGTCGGTGGCGCTGGTGGCGATGGGGGGTGGAGCGCTGCTCTCTTTCGACTTTGGGGAGAAGGGGGGAGCAGCGGAGATTTCTGAAGATTGGAGCAGTAACCGGCGAGGTGGACGAACTGCCCCTGTTTCCCCTGCTTATAAAGAGGGAAGGGGCGGACGTTTCGCCCTTCCGAATAAAGAAACCACCCACGATCTCTCCCACAATGCCGCACTCGACGCGTGCCGTTGGGGAGGGCGCGGTGGATACGGAGTAAGATTCAGCGTAACCCAGGCCGCGCGTGCCCGTGCCCTGTTTTGGGCCTGGCCCAACAGCGTTTGGCACCGTGTGTGGCCCAGGCCCGGGGGCTCCTGTCGGTGTACTAGAGTAAGGGTACCCTAGTATCCCGAACTTGTGCACGGGCAGTTGCAGCACTCCGCGGCAAGGCTTGCCGGGCGACCGCCAAGATCCTCCATGGCTCCTTTGGAGCCATTCAAGAACAAAGTATTCAAGCCAAGAGACAAGACCCCGGCAAGAGGAGATTGCCGGGAAGGCCAACCAAGGCATCTCAAGGAACTTGCCGCGACGCGCCACGCGTCCCGGCAAGGCCTGGTGAGCGACAAGCTTCCGGGAGCGACAAGACAACAACCACGGCAAGACGCTTGCCGCGGCGAGTAACCACCCTGTACCCACGCTCCAGCGCATCCACCAACGTGTCGTCCTGGGGCTTTTCCAGACGCGCGTGGCGGGAGGCTGTGCAGCCAGCGGTGCGCGGTGGCATGCGACGCTGACAAGATCGCCATCGTGGCGATCAGTGGCGCCCCTGACGGTCCCTTTCTGCATTGTTTGGGCGACACAGATGGGCATTTAATGCCTTTGTCCCCTGCCGTCAGGGTTAGGTAGGATACACTGTACATGTAGCTATACCAACCGCAACTCCTTTTACGTTTTTACCCTCGTCTGTGTTGCCACCTGTCGGTGACCCCTTGAACATATAAAAGGAGGCCCATGCACAACGTAGGGGGGGTTCGGCTCATTCGGAAACCAGAAACACACTTAGCTCTCTCGAGCAAGAACATAATACAATCAGACAAGCAGCAGTAGGAGTGTTATCTCTCCGGAGAGCTCCGAAGCTGGGTAAACTGCTCGTGTGCTTCGCCTCGATCCGCTCTTCGTGCGATCTCCGCCCCCCCGCCGAACTGAAAGGGGCTCGGTCCGCCGGTCCCATAGGTGTTCGTGGATCAGTTTCCCCGACATCCTATGGCTAAGTGAAAGTGATAAAGCATTATAGTCCGGTTGCCTAGTTCGCCGCGCCATCACCTCCTTTGTAGGACCAAGGCATTGGATTAAGTGTGAAAATGCGCCTTTTTGCGAAAACCCCCGCATTCTATGCGTGGGGGCTGAAGCCAACGACTGCCATCTTTCAGGTTATATACACATATATACATTAAACGGCCGCACAGGAGGCATTATGATTCTTGCAAGCACAAGTATAAAAAGCTTTTTTCATAAAAACAAAATTCATTTTACAAAGAGTATCAGCTATTCGAACACAACATCCTTCGAGCACTGCGACTCTATTATACGAGCGCCAAGAAGAACTTCCTCAAAATAGTGCTTGGCAGGTACTCGGCTTTCGTCCGAATCCTGGGACGCAACAATATTGGCCTTCATATCTGCCCAGTATGTTTTGACACGGGCAAGAGCCATCTGTGCGCCCTCTATGCACACCGACCTCTTCATCGCATCAGCATGCGGCACCGAACCAAGGAACTGCTGCAACAAGCCAAAATAACTCTTTGGCTTCGGCTTCTCCGGCCACAGACGACTCACAACATACCTCATGGCGAGTCTAGTTAATCTGTTCAGCTCCGCCCAGGCGGCTAAACGGTCGGACACTGACAGTGGGCGTTCTGGATTGTGGTACTGCAACCAAAAAAGCTCTTCCAACTCATGGTCACCTCGGCTGCGGAAGTGTTCGGTCGCGTCCGCCGCACTTGCGGCCAAATCCAGATAAGCATTTTCCGCACTCCACTGCCGGTCTAATGGAACATACTTGGGGTCTCCAAACTTCATCCGCAGCATATAAGGCTTTCCAGCCGTGATATCTCCGGCCTGACGCAGCTCCTCCTTCATCGCTCTCATGGCAGAGCGAGTATCCTTGGCTTCGGCAGTGATCTTTTCAAGGTCCTTCTGAGCCGCCTTACCTGCTTGTTCAAGAAATTTACAGCGGCCGGTAGCATCCTTCAATTTTTTGGCCATCTCGGCTATTTCCTTATTGCTCTGGCAGTGAGCAGCCTGTTCGGCTCTTAGCTCTTCAGCCGCTTTAACGGCAGCCGCATCACTTTTCCTTGCTTGCTCCTTGGCTCGGGCAAGTTCCGCCCGAAGGTTCTCCACGGCAGCAGCACCATCTACATAAAATATATATATATATATATATATATATATATATATATATATATATAAGGCCCGAGCATCAAGCTCCTATTACTGGGTGTCTTTTGAACATACCTTGAGCCTCGTCTAGCCGCTTATTTACAAGCGCGATGTCGGCATCTGCTACGTCAAGTTGCCGCTTCAGTTCGGCAGATTCATCAGTCCGACTAGCCACCGAACACCTCGCCACCTTCATAGAATAGGCGACATATTATACCTGGGGTTATGATCCTCTGTGCGCCGTCACTCGTGATGACACACAAAGTCTCAGGGGCTACTATTCATATAGGGCACATTTAATATGCGGCTCTACCAAAAGGTACACCTTTTTACATACCTCAAAGCCTGTTAGTAAACTCCTGGCAGCCTCGTACAATCCGCTTTCCGTGGATGAAATCCTTCCAATCACCGTATCCGTCAACGTACGGTGTTCTTCTGAGATGGACGCCCTACCAAGCAGATCCTTCAGCCCCTCCGCCGGCGCGCAAGAGGGTGCCGGACTAGTCTGACGACCTTTTCCAGGGTTCGGACTTGAAAAAACCCTCCGGGACGATACCTCGGGGTCGCCAGCCTCGTGAGATGGTGGAACAAGGGGAGGCGTTTCGCTCTCTATCATCTCTGGACGAAGATCCCCTGAAGATGAGCTCTGCTGAGAAGGGTTGAGATCCGAACTGCAAAATAATGTTTCGGTTATTTTCCTCAAGAATAAAACGTGAGTGTGATTCATTATGGAACCCCTCCCTTCACTAACGCCTCGGGGGAGAGCGGGTCCCCTTTAGGGGGCGATTCGGCTGGGCGTTCTCCGGTGCCGAACCCTCTGACGAAGATTTCTTTCCCCGTTTTGAGGTTATCACCTCCGGGTCTTCAGAGGCAGTCCTTTTCTTTCCCTGGTCGGGAGAATTTTCGATTCTTCCCTTCCTAACGGACTCCTTTGTGGAGGCGGTAGCTCCTTGGGTCCCCTCTTTGCCTTCCGCCAACGGCGCGACCTCCAGCATCCTGGTCAGCATGGGATTCGGCACGGTCTCGGGCAGGGGGGCTGGACACCTAATAAGCTTTGCCTTCGCCATCAACTCCTGTTCGAAGGACAACTCTGCTAAAGGGTTGATTTGATAAAAATATGGATGGTGTATCCAAATACGGGGCTACTTACTTTAGCATCCGGGCGATTGCAGCTCAGACCTGCGTCCTCGGACAAATCCGGACACCTTGCTTGTGATCCGAAGAACAATTTGTACATCTCCATGGGTGTCATTCCCATGAAATGTTGTAGGACTCGTGGTCCCTCCGGATTGAACTCCCACAGGTGGAGAGGTCGACATTTGCAGGGCAGTGTGCGGCGAATCACCATGACTTGCGCCACTACGGTCAAATTGATATCTCTTTCTAGAAGATCTTGAATGCGGCCCTGCAGCAAGGGCACGTCTTTGGGTGGCTCCCAGATAAGTCCTTCATTAACCCATGACGCCATCCGTGGTGGGGGACCCGAGCGAAAAGTAGGTGGTGCCACCCATGTGGTACCCCTAGGGGCTGTGATGTAAAACCAGTCCCGTTGCCACAAGCCGAGCTCCTCTTGAAAAGAGCCTTCGGGCCATGGAGCGTCGTCCATCTTGCTTATTATAGCCCCTCCGCACTCAGTGTGCTGCCCCTCGATCATTTTCGGTTCCACTTTGAAAGTTTTTAGCCACAATCCGAAGTGAGGGGTGATATGGAGGAAGGCCTCGCACACGACAATGAATGATGAGATCTGGAGGATGGACTACGGAGCTAGGTCGTGGAACTCCAGCCCATAGTAATACATAAGCCTCCTCACAAAGGGATCGATCGGGAAGCCTAGCCCCCGAAGGAAATGAGATGCGAACACCACGCTTTCACCGGCCTGGGGAGCGGAAACCACTTGACCTTCAGTAGGCAGTCTATGCGAGATTTCGCTGGTTAGATACCTGGCATCTCTTAGCTTTTGCACATCTTCTTCCGTAATGGAGGAAGGCATCCACCGGCCTTGTAGGTCGGAGCCGGACATCTTCAAAGGTCCGAAGCGCCTAAAACTAGAGCTTTGGGTGTTGGAACTCGAAGCGAGGGGCGGATTTGATTGGTTTGAGAAGAAGGGAGCCGGGCCTTGGTTCCTTTATAAAGGAGGTGAATACCAAGAGCCCTCCCTGTAACCGTTGAGACTCGCTTTCAATTAGGGAGTCATACCCAAGTCACGGTTGGGTTACCCACACCCGTATTGATGAGAATCCCGGAATAAGGGGACATGATCTCTGCTTTGACAAGACGTGCCAAGGAAACCGCCTCGCTAAACGCGCTGAGGTGGAACAATAAAATAAATAAAAGCCTGGCCGTGGCATGATCTCACACCACGGAATACGTCAGTAGATCCGATTAACGCAAATATTATTCTCTCTACGGTGGAATGTGGAACTTATTTTGCAGAGCCGGACACTACCCTGGTGTTCAACATCTTCTATGAAATATTCGGAGGAGGAACCCGCCTTGCAATGCCGAAGACAACTTGTGCTCCAGACTCGTCGTCATTGAAGCCTGGTTTAGGGGCTACTGAGGGAGTCCTGGATTAGGGGGTGTCCGGATGGCCGAACTAAGACCTTTGGACGGACTCCCGGACTATGAAGATACAAGATTGAAGACTCCGTCCCGTGTCCGGATGGAGCTTTCCTTGGCGTGGAAGGCAAGCTTGGCGATACGATATGAAGATCTCCTCCCATTGTTACCGACTCTGTGTAACCCTAGCCCTCTCTGATGTCTATATAAACTGGAGAGTTTTAGTCCATAGGACGAACAACAATCATACCATAGG
This sequence comes from Triticum dicoccoides, assembly GCF_002162155.2. Lineage (NCBI taxonomy): Eukaryota > Viridiplantae > Streptophyta > Magnoliopsida > Poales > Poaceae > Triticum > Triticum dicoccoides. The sequence continues at coordinate 103,150,666 of NC_041383.1, forward strand.
CTAGCTTCTAGGGTTTAGCCACTCCGATCTCGTGGTAGATCTACTCTTGTACTACCCATATCATCAATATTAGTCAAGCAGGAGTAGGGTTTTACCTCCATCGAGAGGGCCCGAACCTGGGTAAAAACATCGTGTCCCTTGTCTCCAATTACCATCCGCCTAGACGCACAGTTCGGGACCCCCTACCCGAGATCCGCCGGTTTTGACACCGACACTGACCTTCTTCATAGTTTCGCCCAAGCTGCTGGCCGGGGCTAAGCTGGTGTCCCTCCACATTCAGATTGACAAGCTCACGTCCTAAATGTTTCTACAGTTCCTTCTGTTTATCTTAGTAATATGCTAATATAGGGATTAGCTTGGTCTACTTTAGCTTAAGAGATGGTGGGTTTTGGTAGCGATGCAGCAATTACTCCGACATCAGATCAGTAATTTCCAATAGTCGAACATATATTTCGTGTTTGTTGGATATAAAGTTCCTTTGGGTAAGAAGTACTACTTGTTATCAAAGTAGATAAAAGGAGATGTATGTAGACGTATTTTAGTTCTAGATACATCCCTTTTTATCCATTTTGATGACAAGTATATGCTTGTTTGTTCACGAAGTGTTTCATACTTGTGCGAGTTGATGCGACACATCAAAGTAGTACTACTTCTAGTAGTAGTCCCTCCGATCCTAATTTCTCTGTGCATAAGTCGAGGGGCAGATACCAAGCAGGGCCTGGTTGTGTTGGACAACTCACTGGACTGCGCACCAGGCAGACGAAGCTCGTGTCGTGTTGGTGCCGTGTGCGGCCCGCACATTAACCAAAACCTCGCGCCTCTAGCTTAGCCTCCGCGTTTTAAACTTCTCAATCTCAAGGACAAGGAGCAATGTGAATCCTATGATAGAGCCAATCAGGTGGTTGATAACACTACAATTCGTAGCTACATATGCGTGTGAGAGAGAGGACGAGTGCATGCGTGCACCTCTTCTCTTCCTGTATAACGTACTAAACTTAGAGTACAAGTGTATGTGGGTGGCATTGACCTAGGGAGCTAGAGATGGTGCGTGCGAGAAGTTCCAAGAGATAGGTTTAATTCGTCTGAAAAAAAGACTAGCCTATAGCTCGCCACACGGCTATTCCTGCCGAACGCCCCAATAACTGTAAGATATGTATCTGACGGTGCCAGTTATTGCACGTACACATCAGTAGAAAAAGAAATACCATGGCATATGCTACACCACGGCCAAGAACACGTGCCCACGTTACGCCATCCGGGAATAGTGGCGTACTTCGAAACTAGAACCGTTAATAAATTTTGAGCTTGCGTCTCGTCACATTCCAAATTACTACTACTACCGTGCTATATTTAATTGCAAACCTATTCACACCGATCACAACCTAAACGATTTCCCACTTAGGAGCGTATTAGTACTCGGTTATAAATACTACTATGCCAAGATGACTGCACATTCCTCCTCAACTCCTCATCCACAAAAACAAACAATTCATTCAACACCCTTCCCTTGCGTCTGCCATGGCCAGTGTGAGTTCTGGGTCGAGAGATTACCACCAGGGAGAGGCGAGCATGGAAGCGGAAGCACGAGAGATGTCCCGCCTCGCCACGAAAGCAACCGACATGTCCCGCCGCGCGGAAGTAGCAGCACAGAGGTCCTTCCGTGCCGCCGAAGCAGCATGGAGGCCCCGCCGCACCGTCGATGCAGCAGACTGGTCCGCCCGCACCGCGGAAGCAGCAGAGATGTCTCGCCGCGCCGCGAATGCAGTAGAGATGTCCCACAGCACCGTGGCGGCCTGGGAAAATGTCTCGCGGGCAGGCGATGATACGTCTCCGTCGTATCTATAATTCTTGATTGTTCCATGCCAATATTCTACAACTTTCATATACTTTTGGCAACTTTTTATATTATTTTTGGGACTAACATATTGATCTAGTGCCCAATGCCAGTTCCTGTTTGTTGCATGTTTTATGTTTTGCAGAAAACCCATATCAAACGGAGTCCAAACAAGATAAAAATTGACGGATTTTTTTTGGAATATTTATGAATTTTGGGAAGAAGAATCAACACGAGACGATGCCCGAGGGGGCCACGAGTCAGGGGGGCGCACCCTAGGGGGTCAGGCGCACCCTGGGCCCTCGTGGCCACTCCGTAAGGCGGTTGGTGCCCTTATTTCTCCACAAGAAAGCCAATATCTGGATAGAAATCGTGTCCAAAGGACAACCCAATTGAAGTTACGGATCTCCAGGAATATAAGAAACGGTGAAAGGGAAGAATCAGGAGTGCAGAAACAGAGGGAGAAGAGAGACAGATCCAATCCCGGAGGGGCTCTCGCCCATCCCACGCCATGGGAGCCAAGGACGAGAGGGGAAACCCTTCTCCCATCTAGGGAGGAGGTCAAGGAAGAATAATAAGAAGGGGGGCTCTCTCCCCCTTGCTTCCAGTGGCGCCGGAGCGCTGCCGGGGGCCATCATCATCACCGCGATCTACACCAAGAACTTCACCGCCCTCATCACCAACTCTTCCCCCCTCTATGAAGCGGTGTAACCTCTCTTTTACCCGCTGTAATCTCTACTTAAACATGGTGCTCAACGCTATATATTATTTCCCAATGATGTATAGCTATCCTATTATGTTTGAGTAGATCCATTTTGTCCTATGGGTTAATTGATGATCGTGAGTTGTTTGAGTTGCATGTTTTATTATTGGTGCTGTCCTATTATGCCCTCCGTGTCGCGCAAGCGTGAGGGATTCCCATTGTAGGGTGTTGCAATATGTTCATGATTCGCTTATAGTGGGTTGCTTGAGTGACAGAAGCATAAACCCGAGTAAGGGGGTTGTGGCGTATGGGATAAAGGGGACTTAATGCTTTAATGCTATGGTTGGGTTTTACCTTAATGATCTTTAGTAGTTGCGGATGCTTGCTAGAGTTCCAATCATAAGTGCGTATGATCCAAGTAGAGAAAGTATGTTACCTTATGCTTCTCCCTCAAATAAAATTGCAATAGTGATTAGCGGTCTAGTTATCGATTGCCTAGGGACAAATAACTTTCTCGTGACAAAAAGCTCTCTACTAAAACTAACTTAGTTGTGTCTTCATCTAAGCAGCCCCTACTTTTTATTTACGTGCTCTTTATTATCTTGCAAACCTATCCAACAACACCTACGAAGTCCTTCTAGTTTCATACTTGTTTTAGGTAAAGCAAACGCTAAGCATGCGTAGAGTTGTATCGGTGGTCGATAGAACTTGAGGGAATATTTGTTCTACCTTTAGCTCCTTGTTAGGTTCGACACTCTTACTTATCGAAGAGGCTACAACTGATCCCATACACTTGTGGGTTATCAAGACCTTTTTCTGGCACCGTTGCCGGGGAGTCATAGCATGGGTTGAATATTCTCGTGTGTGCTTGTTTGCTTTATCACTAAGTAATTTTATTTGCTGTTCTAAGTTGTTCTCTATCTTTAGTTATGGATATGGAACACAAAATACCAAAAAAATTAGGTGTACTTGCTACTCATGGAGATGGGGAACCTCCTAAAATCCTCGATGCTGGTTATGTGAAAAATATTTTGTACTACTTTGATAATCCTGAGAAAAACCCATTCAATTATATTATGGGAGACACATTGGATCAACGTGATTACTTTAGGGATTATAGCTTGACACAAAAGGGGAAACTATTATGGGATCAAATTCATATGTTGCATTGGTATGCTGGGGAACTATGCCTGAGATATGATTATACTTGTTGCTCTAAGATGAAAGCTCCACACCTTCCCTTTTCATGCAAATTCAATGATAATAAAACCTTAGCTTCTTATGCTAATGGTATATATGATTACTATGATCTGGAACAAATAGAAGAATTCATTGCTTTTATGGGTGCTTATGAAATTGAATCTTTGTTTAAAGATTTTGAAGATTTTGATGATTCAGTTTATAGACTTGAAATTTTTGCTATACTTAAGTATTGCTATGAGAATTATGAATTCAATTCCGATATTGATGCATTTATTAAGGAAGTCTCTGCTGTCCAAGAAGAGACTAATATTTTGCAGGAGTCTATGGAAGAAGAAATTGATGAAACTGTGAGCTCATTGGATGAAAAAGATGATGAGGAGAGCGAAGAACAAAAGGAGGAAGAGCGGATTAGCTACCCGTGCGCACCTTCTAATGAGAGTAACTCTTCAACTCATACATTGTTTAATTCCCCTTCGTGCTTACCGAAGGATGATTGCTATGATGATTGTTATGATCCCGTTGATTCTTTTGAAATACCCCTTTTAGATGATGCTTGCTATGCTTGTGGCTAAGATGCCAATATGAATTATGCTTATGGACATGAACTTGCTATAGTTCCTTATGTTAAACATGAAATTGTTGCTATTGCACCCACACATGATAGTCCTATAATTTCTTTTTGAATTCTCCCGACTACACTATATCAGAGAAATTTGTGCTTATTAAGGATTATGTTGATGGGTTGCATTTTACCGCAGCACATGATGATTTTGATAGATATAATATGCATGTTCTTGCTGCTCCTACTTGCAATTATTATGAGAGAGGAACTATATTTCCACCTCTCTATGTTTCCAACACGATAGAATTGCAAGAAACTGCTTATACTATGCATTGGCCTTTACTTTGTGTGCATGAATTGTTCTTTTATGACATGCCTATGCATAGGAAGAGAGTTAGACTTCGTTGTTGCATAATATATGTTACTTTGTGCTCTCTACTAAATCACAAATCATTGTTAATTAAAATTGGCTTTGATATACCTTGGGATCCAGGTGGATCCATTACTTGAGCACTATATGCCTAGCTTAATGGCTTTAAAGAAAATGTTGCTAGGGAGACAACCTGGAAGTTTTAGAGAGTCATTTATTTCTTTTGAGTGCTTTTATATAGTTTAAAAAACAAAAAAATAAATAGGGGAACCCAAAACTTTTCAAAAAGGAAAGTGAAAGTGAGAAAGACAAGCATTGTTGAAGTGGGGGAGCTCCTTGAACTTTGTTCATTCTCACGGAAACTTTGTGAATCTTAATTACAGAAACTTTTCATCAAAAATAATTATCCCCTTGTACAATTCCATTGTATTATAAAAATAATGTGCCAAGGTTTGCCTTTAGGATGTTTACAATGCTTGTTGGTTTGTGCGGTGCAGGACAGAAACTTTGGGTGTAGTGCGCGACTTTAGGTTTTTTAGCGGAACGTCAAATGGTTCTGATTCTTTTTGAAATGCCTTTCTGTAAAAAAATTTTATTTTCCCTAATTTTGGTAGAACTTTTGGGGTAACATAAGTATGGTGAATGTTCAGATTGCTACAGACTGTTCTGTTTTTGACAGATTCTGTTTTTGATGCATAGTTTGCTTGTTTTGATGAAACCATCAATTTCTATCAGTGGATTAAGCCATGGAAAAGTTATATTACAGTACACACAATGAAAAAACAAAATATGAATTGGTTTGAAACAATACTTAGAGTAGTGATTTGCTTTATTATACTAACGGATCTTACCGAGTTTTCTGTTGAAGTTTTGTGTGGATGAAGTGTTTGATCGAGGAGGTCTCGATATGAGGAAAAGGAAGAGAGGCAAGAGCTCAAGCTTGGGGATTCGCAAGGCACCCCAAGTAAGTATTCAAGGAGACTCAAGCGTCTAAGCTTGGGGATGCCCCGGAAGGCATCCCTTCTTTCTTCAACAAGTATCGGTATGTTTTCGTATTCGTTTCGTTCATGCAATATGTGCAAGTCTTGGAGCATCTTTTGCATTTAGTTTTCATTTTTCTTTTATGCACCATGCTGGTATGAGATAGTACTTGGTTGATTTATAGAATGCTAATTGCACTTCACTTAAATCTTTTGAGTATGGCTTTATAGAATGCTTCATGTGCTTCACTTATATCATTTAAAGTTTGGATTGCCTGTTTCTCTTCACATAGAAAACCGCCATTTGTAGAATGCTCTTTTGCTTCACTTATATTTGTTAGGGCGTGGGCATATCTTTTATAGAAAAATTAAACTCTCTTGCTTCACTTATATCTATTTAGAGAGATGACAGGAATTGGTCATTCACATGGTTGGTCATAAAATCCTACATAAACTTGTAGATCGCTGAATATGATATGTTTGATTCCTTGCAGTAGTTTTGCGATATAAAGATGGTGATATTAGAGTCATGCTAGTGGGTAGTTGTGGATTGTAGAAATACTTGTGTTGAAGTTTGTGATTCCCGTAGCATGCACGTATGGTGAACCGTTGTGTAACGAAGTTGGAGCATGAGGTATTTATTGATTGTCTTCCTTATGAGTGGCGGTCGGGGACGAGCGATGGTCTTTTCCTACCAATCTATCCCCCTAGGAGCATGCGCGTAGTACTTTGTTTCAATGACTAATAAATTTTTGCAATAAGTATGTGAGTTCTTTATGACTAATGTTGAGTCCATGGATTATACGCACTCTCACCCTTCCATCATTGCTAGCCTCTTCGGTACCGTGCATTGCCCTTTCTCACCTCGAGAGTTGGTGCAAACTTCGCCGGTGCATCCATACCCCATGATATGATACGCTCTATCACACATAAGCCTCCTTATATCTTCCTCAAAACAGCCATCATACCTACCTATCATGGCATTTCCATAGCCATTCCGAGATATATTGCCATGCAACTTCCATCATCATCATATACATGACTTGAGCATTCATTTTCATATTTCTTTGCATGATCGTAAGATAGCTAGCATGATGTTTTCATGGCTTGTCCGTTTGTGTCATTGCTATGCTAGATCATTGCACATCCTAGTACACCGCCGGAGGCATTCATATGGAGTCATATCTTTGTCCTAGTATCGAGTTGTAATATTGAGTTGTAAGTAAATAAAGTGTGATGATCATCATTATAGAGCATTGCCCCAAAAAGAAAGAGGCCAAAGAAGCCTAAATAAAAAAAAGGGGGCCAAAGAAGCCCGCCCAAAAAAGAAAAAAAAAGAGAAGGGGCAATGTTACTATCCTTTTACCACACTTGTGCTTCAGAGTAGCACCATGTTCTTCATATAGAGAGTCTCCTATATTGTCACTTTCATATACTAGTGGGAATTTTTATTATAGAACTTGGCTTGTATATTCCGACAATGGGCTTCCTCAAATGCCCTAGGTCTTCATGAGCAAGCAAGTTGGATGCACACCCACTTAGTTCCAGTTTGAGCTTTCATACACTTATAGCTCTTAGTGCATCCGTTGCATGTCAATCCCTACTCCTCACATTGACATCAATTGATGGGCATCTCCATTGCCCGTTGATTAGCCGCGTCGATGTGAGACTTTCTCCCTTTTGACTTCTCCACACAACCTCCACCATCATACTCCATTCCACCTATAGTGCTATATCCATGGCTCACACTCATGTATTGCGTGAAAGTTGAAAAGGTTTGAGAACGTCAAAAGTATGAAACAATTTCTTGGCTTGTCATCGGGGTTGTGCATGATTTGAATATTTTGTCTGGTGAAGATGGATCATAGCCAGACTATATGATTTTGTAGGGATAACTTTATTTGGACATGTTGTTTTGAAAAGACATGATTACTTTATTAGTACGCTCGAAGTATTATTGTTCTTATGTTAAATGATAGATTATTGCTTTGAATCACTCGTGTCTTAATATTCATGCCATGATTAGATTACATGATCAAGATTATGCTAGGTAGCATTCCACATCAAAAATTATCTTTTTTATCATTTACCTACTCGAGGACGAGCATGAATGAAGCTTGGGGATGTTGATATGTCTCCGTCATATCTATAGTTTTTGATTGTTCCACGCCAATATTCTACAACTTTCATATACTTTTGGCAACTTTTTATATTATTTTTGGGACTAACATATTGATCCATTGCCTAGTGCCAGTTCCTGTTTGTTGCATGTTTTATGTTTCGTAGAAAACCCATATCAAACGAAGTCCAAACAGGATAAAAACGGACAAAGATTTTTTTTGGAATATTTATGAATTTTGGGAAGAAGAATCAACGCGAGACGATGCCCGAGGGGGACACGAGGCATGGGGTGCGCCCTAGGGGGTCACGCACGCCCTGGGCCCTCGTGGCCACTCCGTAAGGTGGTTGGTACCCTTCTTTCGCTGTAAAAAAGCCAATATCCGGATAGAAATCGTGTCCAAAGGACAACCCAATCGGAGTTACGGATCTCCGGGAATATAAGAAACGGTTAAAGGGAAGAATCAGGAGCGCAGAAACAGAGGGAGACAGAGAGACATATCCAATCTCGGAGGGGCTCTCGCCCCTCCCACGCCATGGGAGCCAAGGACCAGAGGGGAAATCCTTCTCCCATCTAGGGAGGAGGTCAAGGAAGAAGAAGAAAGGGAGCTCTCTCCCCCTTGCTTCCGGTGGCGCCGGAGCACTGTCCGGGGCCATCATCATCACCGCCCTCATCACCAACTATTCCCCCCTCTATGCAGCGGTGTAACCTCTCTTTTACCCATTGTAATCTCTACTTAAACATGGTGCTCAATGCTATATATTATTTCCCAATGATGTATGGCTAGCCTATGATGTTTGAGTAGATCCGTTTTGTCTTATGGGTTAATTGATGATCGTGATTGGTTTGAGTTGCATGTTTTATTATTGGTGTTGTCCTATTGTGCCCTCCGTGCCGCGCAAGTGTGAGGGATTCCCTCTATATGGTGTTGCAATATGTTCATGATTCGCTTATAGTGGGTTGGTTGAGTGACAGAAGCATAAACCCGAGTAAGGGGGTTGTGGCGTATGGGATAAAGGGGACTTGATGCTTTAATGCTATGGTTGGGTTTTACCTTAATGATCTTTAGTAGTTGCGGATGCTTGCTAGAGTTCCAATCATAAGTGCATATGATCCGAGTAGAGAAAGTATGTTAGCTTATGCCTCTCCCTCAAATAAAATTGCAATAGTGATTACCGGTCTAGTTATCGATTGCCTAGGGACAAATAACTTTCTCATGACAAAAAGCTCTCTACTAAAACTAACTTATTTGTGTCTTCATCTAAACAACCCCTACTTTTTATTTACGTGCTCTTTATTATCTTGCAAACCTATCCAACAACACCTACAAAGTCCTTCTAGTTTCATACTTGTTTTAGGTAAAGCGAACGCTAAGCGTGCGTAGAGTTGTATCGGTGGTCGATAGAACTTGAGGGAATATTTGTTCTACATTTAGCTCCTCATTGGGTTCGACACTCTTACTTATCGAAAGAGGCTACATCTGATCCCCTACACTTGTGGGTTATCAGGCGACGACTCTTACAGGCGCATGCATGCGATCGTCCATAGCCAGATGGATCAGATCTCCGGCTAGGCGAGGTTGTAGGACGACATGAAAGCCTTGTTTGAACAGGCTACCGGCGTCATCCGGCAAGTAAGGGAGGGCAGTGAGAGGCTCCGGGCCGAGCGCAACCTGCTGAGGGCGAAGATCGTCTGAAGTGCAGACCAGCAGGAGGAGACCAGTGCCTTGTTGAAGAGGACCTGCTTCATCGTCAAGAAACTTATGGATGAGAATGACATGCTCCGCATTGAGCGCCAAAGGCTGGTGGAGGAATCCATGGATGCTCTCAAGCAGCGTCTTAAGGACACGAAAGAGCTCATCGCCGCTTGCCGCGGAGACTAATTCCCGCGGCCTGCAGCAAGGCATCAAGAAAGTAGTGATCAGCGAGCCAGATCATTGTCTTCCTTCTTATTTTGCCCTTGTGTATTTTGGGTGTAGCCACATGTGGCTTTTTTAATTATCTTCCTAATTATGTAAGACAATTATTATCCACTGTCGTCGTCCTTATATATTCATCAGTCTTGCTATAAGTCGCAGTAGATGCTATATAGGTCCGTCGGATCTTACATCAAGATCCGTGCTTTCAGATTTTCTTTTCTCTCTCTTAAATCTCAATCGAGTGATACATAGCCACACCATTAAACAGAGGCTCGAGCGCCAAAATGGAGACCTTGGGAGAGAGGTGGATGGCAGATGGAGGTCAAAGGGCTCTCCTCTCGATAAGCACGCGCAGGGGTCTGATCGCACGCCTCTCGTACTCAAATAGCTACCCTGCAGGGCGCCTCCTAGCTAATAAAAAAAGGGGACACGTTGCAGCATGTAAATGGTAAATAGAATGCCCACGGTTTCAATAATACTTGTGTTTCCGATTGTAACGTGACAACACTTGTTCCAAAATGACTTTGTTGATTGTTAATGTGTGCGCCTTTGCAAATCGGACAACAAAATTACCACAACATGTTGGTGCCATGTCATGGCACCAAGCCAAGTTTCATTATTTTCATGCGTGTTTTGGATTTACAGGAATTAAAAAACTAAGTTTCTCAATGTTTCCAGCCCAGCCACGACGCCTAGAATTTTGAATTTCATTCCCATTTCTTGCATGGGACCTATAAATTTACCCGAGGACACACATGTGATTTTTCAACTAACTTTGGTGCACTGGAGCATGTGCTTGTATTTCAAATTTGAATTATGCACACAAAGGTGACACATTCCCTCTCAGAACCACGAGCCTTCTTGAGAGAAGCTCCGGTTTGCAAGAAGCTTATACCAAAATTTGTTCCTATTTGGCCATTTTTTTACCACAGCATGGTAGTACCATGACACGACACCATGCCAAGTTTCATGATTTTCAGGCGTGTTTTGGATTTACAAGAATTTTAAAACCAAGGTCTTCAATGTTCTCGGCCGAGCCACGATGCCCAGATGTTTGAATTTTATTCCCATCTTGCATGGGACCTAGAAATTCACCCAAGGATACATATGTGATTTTTCAACCAACTTTGGTGCACGGGAGCATGTGCTTGTAGTCCAAATTCGAATTATGCACATTAAATGACCAGAAACTCAATTAATGTATAAAAAAGGCCAAACGAACCCGGAATAATTCCAAAATTTAACAGGGCACTAATGTAGTTCTATGTTGCCTTTGTAAAGAAACTCAAGGGGGGCAGCGTATATCGTTTCGCACTCAAAGGTGGCACGTTCCCTCTCAGAACCACGAGCCTTATTGAAGAAGCTTCGATTTTCAAGAAGCTTATACCAAAATTTGTTCCTACTCAGCCAATTTTTTTACCACAGCATGGTAGTACCATGACATGACACCATGCCAAGTTTCATGATTTCAGACGTGTTTTGAATTTACAAGAATTTTAAAACCAAGTTTCTCAATGCTCTCGGCCGAGCCACGATGCCTAGATGTTTGAATTTTATTCCCATTTCTTGCATGGGACCTAGAAATTCACCCGAGGACACATATATGATTTTTCAGCCAACTTTGGTGCACGGGAGCATGTGCTTGTAGTTCAGATTTGAATTATGCACATTAAATGACCAGAAACTCAACTAATATATAAAAAAGGACAAACGATCCCGAGATAATTCCAAAATTTAACAGGGCACTCATGTAGTTCTATGTTGCCTTTGTAAATAACTCAAGGAGGGGGGACAATGTATATTGTTTCACACTCAAAGGTGGCACGTTCCCTCTCAGAACCACGAGCCTTCTTGAGAGAAGCTTCGGTTTGCAAGAAGCTTATGGGGCTGTTTGGATGGCAGCCCCAAGCTGCCCTTCCAAAGTTTTGGTCGTTGACCACATGTTGGGCCAGTGTTTGGATTGCAGCCAAGTTTTTGGCTCACAGCCAACTTTTTGGCCAGCCGTTGTGATTCCGCACTAGCGTGTGGGCGAGTTCCCGATGGCTATTTCCTTCGCCAAAATTTTGGCATGCCGTCGTTTTGGTCGGGCTGGTGTGGGCATAATCCAAATGGCCCCTATACCAAAACTTGTTCCAAATCGGCCCAATTTTTTACCACAACATGTTAGTGCCATGACATGACACCATGCCAACTTTCATGATTTCCAAGGGAGTTTTGGATTTAAATGAATTTAAAATCCAAGTTTCTCGATGTTCTCGGCCGAGTCACGACGCCCAGATGTTTGAATTTCATTCTCATTTCTTGCATGGGACCTAGAAGTTCAACCAAGGACACACATGTGATTTTTCAACCAACTTTGGTGCACCGGAACATGTGCTTGCAGTTCAAATTTGGATTATGCACATTAAAAGTCCAGAAACTCAATTAATGTATAAAAAGGCCAAACGAACCCGGAATAATTCCAAAATTTAATAGGGCACTCATATAGTTCTACATTGCCTCTATAAAGAAAATCAGGGGGGAGACATCGTATATCGTTTCGCACACAAAGGTGACACGTTCCCCCTCGGAACCATGAGGCTTGTTGAGAGAATCTCCGGTTTTGCAAGAAGCTTATACCAAAACTTGTCCAAATTCAGCGAAAAATTATACATATGAAAACAGGGTTTAGATTATCCCGAACATCTCGCTACCTAGACCAATGTACTATGATTTGAATTCAACATAAAATGGATACAAATATTTGAATTGGAGATCGTATGGTACATGTAGTTCATAGTGAAATATGATTACTGCTATATGCATGTTTTTTGTTATCAAGATAATATTTAAATGATTGTATACCTTGACAACAATCGTATTCAAATAAGGAAAATTGATTCAAATTTAGTGCATATGGCAGACGACAATATATATGTTCACAGGGTGGAGTAAAATGTTCATATATGATGGAAGATCAAAATGTACGACTACATCAATTATAAACCGCAAGGTCACCTAAGGATATATTCGAATTCAACATAACGTGGATTCAAAAATTGAAATTCGAGATCCTGGCATTTGAAATCATATAAAAAGGACATTACTCTTTCTTTTGGTGGGAATTGATTTGTTTCTTGTTGTTGTTGAGGGAAGTGCGAATCAATTTGGTACTGTACAGGGTAATCTTGTTCTCCCAATTTTTTTACATTTTTCTTGTAGTTTTTTCAATGGCATTTATATCAATATAGTAAAAGGGGACATGCCTCTCTTGTGTCTTGTATGAATTGTTTTTTTGTACATGTTAAGTTTGTTCTGCCGAACAAGGAATCCGCACCTTGTTATCCCGAAATTATCAAACTCGAGTATCTTTTGTCTCACCTACTTTGAAACTCCCGCCTCTTCAACCTGCGCTGCGCCTTGTTATCCCGAAATTCTGACGCACGTGAAAACTCCCTCCTCATCCGAAATCGGTCCCACAGCCCAAACACGCAAAATCCCCCTTCTTCCCCTCAGCCGGAAATGAAGCTCGACATCGCGGTGTCAAAACTGGTGGGGGTACGTTGGTAACTTACCCTACATTTCGGATAAGCGCGTCCCTAAGCCATGGCTCCCCCTCCCTTCCCCTTTGTTCCCCCATTCGTACATCAAGGCCGCCAAAACCCACGAAACCCCACGCTCCTCCGTCGGCCTCCCGATCGTTGCCCAGCCGGACACTCTTCCCCGACTACGTCGTCCACCGCAACAGCTCGCCGTCCCTCATCCACCGCACCGGATGAGGATCCGTCGTCGATCTCGTTGTCCCGCCGGATCAGCTGCCCCATCCTCCACCTCCAAGGAGCTGCCCCGATGTTAGCCTCGTCTATCGCACCGATACGTCCATTTTGCATCATGCTTTTGTATCAATATTTATTGCATTATGGGCTGTCATTACACATTATATCTCAATACTAATGGTTGTTCTCTCTTATTTTACAAGGTTTACCATGAAGAGGGGGAATGCCGACAGCTGGAATTATGGCTGGAAAAGGAGCAAATGTTGGAAACCTATTCTGCACAACTCCAAAAGTCCTGAAACTCCACGAAACAACATTTTGGATTTATTAAGAATTTATGAGCGAAAGAAATAGGCCAGGGGGCCCACACCCTGTCCAAGAGACAGGGGGCGCGCCCCCCTGTAGGGCGCGGCCCCCTATCTCCTGGGCCCCCTGGTGGGCCTCCGGTGTCCATCTTCTGCTATATCATCACTTTTACTCTGGAAAAAATCGTGGGAAAGCTTACGAGACAAAACTCCACCACCACGAGGCGGAACCTTGGCGGAATCAATCTAGGGCTCTGGCGGAGCTGTTCTGCCGGGGACACTTCCCTCCAGGAGGGGGAAATCATCACCAACATCATCACCAATGATCCTCTCATTGGGAGGGGGTCAATCTCCATCAACATCTTCACCAGCACCATCTCCTCTCAAAACCCTAGTTCATCTCTTATATCCAATCTTGTATCAAAACCACAAATTGGTACCTGTGGGTTGCTAGTAGTGTTGATTACTCCTTGTAGTTGATGCTAATTGGTTTACTTGGTGGAAGATCATATGTTCAGATCCTTTATGCATATTATTACTCCTCTGATTAGGAACATGAATATGCTTTATGAGTAGTTATGTTTGTTCCTAAGGACATGGGTGAAGTCTTGCTATTAGTAGTCATGTGAATTTGGTATTCGTTCGATATTTTGATGAGATGTATGTTCTCTTTCTTCTAGTGGTGTTATGTGAACGTCGACTACTTGACACTTCACTATTATTTGGGCCTAGAGGAAGGCATAGGGAAGTAATAAGTAGATGATGGGTTGCTAGAGTGACAGAAGCTTAAACCCTAGTTTATGCGTTGCTTCGTTAGGGGTTAATATGGACCCATATGTTTAATGCTGTGGTTAGGTTTACCTTAATACTCCTTTTTGTAGTTGTGGATGCTTGCAATAGGGGTTAATCATAAGTGGTATGCTTGTCCAAGTTAGGGCTGTACCCAAGTGCCGGTCCACTCACATATCAAATTATCAAAGTACCGAACGTGAATCTTACGAATGTGATGAAAACTAGCTTGATGATAATTCCCAATGTGTCCTCGGGAGCTCCTTCCTCGTTATTAGAATTTGTCCAGGCTTATCCTTTGCTACATAAAGGATTGGGCCACCTTGATGCACTTTATTTACTTTTTGCTTGTTACTATTTATCTTATCACAAAACTATCTATCACCTATTATTTCAGTGCTTGCAGAGAAAACCTTACTGAAAACCGCTTATCATTTCCTTCTGCTCCTTGTTGGGTTTGACACTCTTACTTATCGAAAGGACTACGATAGATACCCTACACTTGTGGGTCATCAAGACTCTTTTCTGGCACCGTTGCCGGGGAGTGTAGCACTTTTGGTGAGTGGAACTTGGTAAGGAAACATTTATATAGTGTGCTGAAATTTTATGTTACTTGTCACTATGGAAACTAATCCTTTGAGGGGCTTGTTTGGGGTATCTTCACCCCAACCAGAAGAGCAAAGAGATGCTCCTCAACCTACTGAATCTTATGAAAATATTCACTTTGAGATTCCTTCGGGTATGATAGAAAAACTGCTAGCTAATCCTTTTGCAGGAGACGGAACATTGCATCCCGACTTACACCTTATCTTTGTGGATGAAGTTTGTGGATTATTTAAGCTTGCAGGTATCCCCGATGATGTTTTCAAAAGGAAGGTCTTCCCTTTATCTTTGAAGGGAGATGCAATGACATGGTATAGGCTATGTGATGATACAAGATTTTGGAATTATAAGCGACTGAAGTTGGAATTTCACCAGAAGTTCTATCCTATGCATCTTGTTCATCGTGATCATAATTACATATATAATTTCTAGCCTCACGAAGGACAAAGCATCTCTCAAGCTTGGGGGAGGCTTAAGTCAATGTTATATTCATGCCCCAATCATGAGCTCTCTCGGGAAATGATTATTCGGAATTTTTATGCTCGGCTTTCTCTTGATAATCGCAACCTGCTTGATACTTCCTGTGCTGGTTCCTATATGCTGAAGGCTATTGATTTCAAATGGGACTTATTGGAAAGAATTAAACACAACTCTGAAGATTGGGGTTCCGATGACGGTAAGGAGTTAGGTATGACACCTAAGTTCGATTGTGTTAAATCTTTTATGGATACCGATGCTTTCCGTGGATTTAGCTCTAAGTATGGACTTGACTCTGAGATAGTAGCTACTTTTTGTGAAACTTTTGCTACTCACGTTGATCTCCCTAAAGAGAAGTGGTTTAAATATAATCCTCCTGTTGAAGCGAAAGTAGTTGCACCTATTACAGTCGAAGAAAAGACTATTACATATGTTTATGAAGGAAAGGGAAGAAATAGATGAAGTGTTCCTTAAACAAGAACCTATGCTAAAACATAACCTTCCCGTTGAAATTCTTGGGGTTCCCCTCCACCCAAGGGTGATCCCGTGTTCGAACTCAAACCCTTGCCTGATAATCTCAAGTATCCTTATCTTGATGAAAAATAAATATATCCTGTTATTATTAGTGCTAACCTTTCAGAGAAAGAAGAAGAAAGATTATTGAAAACTCTAAAGAAGCACCGAGCTGCTATTGGATATACTCTGGATGATCTTAAGGGCATTAGTCCCACGTTATGTCAACACAAAATTTCAGTGGAGAAAGATGCCAAACCAGTTAGAGATCCCCAAAGACGATTAAACCCCAAAATGAAGGAAGTGGTGAGAAAGGAGATTCTAAAACTCCTTGAGGCAGGTATTATTTATCCCGTTGCTGATAGTGAATGGGTAAGCCCTATCCATTGTGTCCCTAAAAAGGGAGGTATTACCGTTGTTCCTAATGATAAAGATGAATTGATCCCGCAAAGAAATATTACAGGCTATAGGATGGTAATTGATTTCCGTAAGTTAAATAAAGCTACTAAGAAAGATCATTACCCTTTACCTTTTATTGATCAAATGCTAGAAAGGCTATCCGAACACACACATTTTTGCTTTCTAGATGGTTATTCTGGATTCTCTCAAATACCTGTGCCCGCGAAGGATCAATCTAAAACTACTTTTACTTGCCCTTTTGGTACTTTTGCTTATAGACGTATGCCTTTTGGTTTATGTAATGCACCTGCTACCTTTCAAAGATGCATGATGGCTATATTTTCTGATTTTTGTGAAAAGATTTGTGAGGTATTCATGGATGACTTCTCCGTCTATGGATCCTCTTTTGATGATTGTTTGAGCAACCTTGATCGAGTTTTGCAGAGATGCGAAGACACTAGTCTCGTCCTGAATTGGGAAAAGTGTCACTTTATGGTTAATGAAGGCATTGTCTTGGGGCACAAGATCTCCGAGGGAGGTATTGAAGTTGATAAAGCCAAAGTTGATGCATAGCACTCACGCTTATCTTGCGCATTTTAGAGTATCCACTTTCACTTGTCTATGAACTGTACAGGCAACCCAGAAGTCCTTTACCGCGGACACGGCTATTGGAATAGATCATATTAACCCTGCAGGGGTGTACTTCTTCAAACACGCGCTCGCCACTTACCGCCATGTACACCTCGTGTATCTCGGCAACCTTCAAGCGGAAGCCTGGCGAGGGAGTCGACCACGACCTGACTAACCACACAAGTCTCTCGTCCAGGTTTATCGCCTATTCGGGTTCCATCCGCAAGGAGATCCGGTCGGGGTGTCGCTCACGGCCCCAAACGATGTGTGCAGGGTTCCCAAGTCCACCATCCGGGTGCCACTTGGTACACCGGGCCACTGTGCCTAGTCTGTCCCAAGCCCACCTGTACTGGGTGCCACTTGGTAGACTACTAACACTACCTACAAACACCAGAAACTAGTTGCAACTCCTGGACAGAGATCATGTTGATTAATAAGTCGAGAGGGGCCGAGTTACCGGAACCCAATGTGTGGTAGTAACTGTTCATGGATCACAAACACAGAACTCAGTTCCTGAGGACGGTTTCAATGAGACAACCCACCATGTACTCCTACATGGCCTCTCACCGCTACCTTTACCAAATCGTGTTCACACACTTAGCTCACACAGTAGGACATGTTTCACAACATTCCAATTCATCCCCGATGAATCAGACCTAACACAACTCTAAGCAATAGCAGGCATGACAAACAAGCATGAATGAGTAGGCACATCAGGGCTCAAACAACTCCTACTCATGCTAGTGGGTTTCATCTATTTACTGTGGCAATGACAGGTCATGCAGAGGAAAGGGGTTCAACTACCGCAGCATGTAACAGATGAATCATTGTTGTCCAAATGCAGTAAAAGAGAGCAGGAGCAAGAGAGTGGGACTGTATCGGAATGAACAAGGGGTTTTTGCTTGCCTGGCACTTCTGAAGATAGTATAGTTCTTCATCGGTGTCATGGATCACATCGTCGGTACATGTCTATCGAGAGGGGACAAATACCGGCAAACAAAGAAGAACACAATCAATGCAATGCAACAATATGATGCATGATCATGACATGGCAATATGCTGTGGTTTGAGCTAATGCATCTAGCAGCAGGTTAAATGGAGTTGGTTTGAACCAAGGGTTCAAATTCAAACTCCATATGTGCTTATTTAAATGCCAATTATGCAAATTGTCATATACAGCAACCTTAGGTTGTTCAAGCATGAAAATGGTACAGATGGATAGATTGGATTTTTCTGATCATTTTTCATATATAACTTATTTCATTTGGAGTTAAGGTTGAATTTCTATGATTTTCAGAAGTTTTGACCATTTTCTGGAATTTCCTAAAAAGAATAAATCCAGAAAATGATTTACTGCGTCAGCCTGCCTTCAGTGTGACGTCAGCGGGTCAATAGAGCCGGGTCCAGGTCAAACATGACGTGTGGGGTCCACACGTCAGTGACTAACTAACTAATCTAAACTAATTAGTGTTAAACTACTACTAACTAGAAATGTCAGTGGAGTAATTAGACTTAATTAAAAACTAAATTAGGATTAGCTGGGGCCCTGGGCCCACTTGTCAGCAACCCAGGGGGAGTCAAACTAGGGTCAAACCGGGTCAAACTCGCCGGAGTTGACCCGGGGCTCGTCGCCGGCAGGGCCAGGGACGACGAAGAGGTGCGGGTTTCCTCCTCCGACGACCAAATCGATGGCGGAGAGCGGCTACGTGGAGCTGGAGCTCGCGCGCGTCGAGTGGTGGTGGTGGGAGATGCTGGGGTGGCCGGAAACGTCGCCGGCAACGACCTTGGCGGTCGCCGGAGTCCGGGCGAGGTCGAAGCCGTCGCTATGAAGCACGGCGAGGCGCGTGAGGAGGTTCTATGGGCTTTTGCGACTGTGTTGAAGACGATGGCATGCTCGGAATCAAGCCAATGTGGTTGTGGCCATGACGGCGACGTGCGGTGGCGGCGGCGGGCGCGGTCGAGCTCGGTGCGGTCGCTGTGGTGCTCGAGAGCAAGAACGTGAACGGGGAGGAGGAAGAGGAGCTCACGGGGAGTCGGTTGAAGCAGACGACGAGCTCGGGGAGGGGCCGGAGCAAGCGGGACAGCGATGGCAATCTCGGTGGACCGAGGATGAAGAAGACGGCAGGGACGGCGATTCGGGGGTTCTAGCCTCGCTTCGATTGGTGCAGAAGGTCTAGGGCGACGAGGCGGAGCTCTTGAGGCGGTCAGGGAAGCGAGGGGGAGGCGGTGGCCGTGGTGGTGCACGTCGGCGGCGGCGGGCGCGTTCGGGTGGTGCGAGGGAGAGAGCCAGAGGAGGGGAGGAGCACGGGAGAGAGTGAGAGCGGTCCAGGGGGGGTGCGTGGCGTCGTCCAGAAGATCGGGGAGGCCAGGCAGGCAGGGAGGAGCTAGCGCGGCTCGCCTGCGCGCCGGGCACGCAGTGGCTTCTCCTCCTGGCAAGAGGAAGAAGACAGTGCGGCCCCTGGTGGGCCGGGCTGGCTTTGCCCGACTGGGCTACTACAGTGGTGGGCTGGCTGGGCTACCAGGTAAGTCCTTCTCTCTCCCTTTTAAATTCTGTTTTTCTATTTTTCTATAAGTTTGTGGCTTTATTAAAAATATTAGACACCTTCAAAAATCCTGAAAATAATCATAGGCTCTGTTTAGATTAATTCCAACAGCCCACATTTATCTCCAGAATTATTTGAGCATTTAAAATATTTACTAGCATTTAAATGCCCAAATGCAAAGTACATATGATTTAATTCAGTGACCAAATATGTCATGGAAAAATGTGCAACACCTCTAGTTATGGTTCTAGCATTTTCCAGAAATGATGAACATTTTTGAAAGCCATTTGGATTCACTGAAAATATTTTTAGGGTGAACCTATTTGAATTCCATTTGGTACTAGGGTTTGGACATCCCCATTTCAAGTTTCTTTCAAAGTTTAAACATGATGCACACATGAAGTTAGCCTAGTGCAATGCCAGAAGCTAGGGATGTGACAACTCACCCCTACTAAACAAGAATCTTGTCCCGAGATTTAGGCGTAGGGTAAGATGAAGGGGAAAACACAACTAACGCAATCTTACGATCCAGGTTGCACTTCAAATGAACGTTGATTCAATCACCATCTTTGTCTTGTCGTCTTGCTTTGAGAACTCCAGCCAACATGACAACAAGAGGAGAAGTAGACTCTAGAAGGATCGATCTTCTCGAATATTGAACAACTTAGGATCAACTCAAGGAATGAGACATAGCAACACCACTCGATCTGAGACACAAAACACACATCTAGAGGGATGGAGTGGAACAAATGACGAGGGTTCACTAGGTAGACAACAATTCCACGCTTAAAAGGGTGGTGAGCGGTTGTCAACGTAGAGAGGAGTTGAGTTGCCATGATGCCACAGCGGGACATCCTGGAGGAGGGTGATTCATAGATTATTACCTTAAGTGGCAAAAAGAATTACCTTTAATTCAAAGATCATTGAAACTCTTTATACCAGCTTAAGGCAAATCACAATCGATCATTTGGAGGAGTTCGGTAGAATGGCATACCCGGATTAGAATGGATGATGTGGATTACCTTGTTGAAAACAACACAAGGGATGATTTTAGTAACTGGGGAGAAGCTCAACAGTAGAGAGTGAGTCCACTGTTTGAAAAGTTATAGCATAACCAAGGAAAACCGGGAGCGATCCTAGTTAGTGCCGATGATAACACCTAGAGCTTTTGCGAGCTCTCAAGAACTTGAGCATCTCCATATTCATCAAGGTTTTACCAATATCCGTGTCAAGGATCCTGGCAACACAACGTACTACCATGATGAATACCGGTAGAAGAGATGCAAATGCAAAGGAAGATAACACCGTCTCAGATTTCACCTTGGCGGGGCCAAGGAAACAAAATCTGGATGATCGACCGAGAGACATTTAGCACTCCGCTTCTAATGTTCTCCTTGATGTGCTAGTGTAACCCATTCATTGAAATGGTTTGGTATCTAGAACATCAAGTAAAAGGTCGGACTTCGGGAACACAAGAATCCGTAAGGATTAACTACGAAGGTAAATCCTATGAGATCCTTATGGGGAGGTGGCCAACTTCCTCAATCAAGATACTATAACAGTAGGTCTTCCAGCAGGATGTGTTGACCACGACATCCACTTTACCGGGTTATAGAGAGACCAATATTATAGTTCTTGGGAAAATGTTCCAACCATCATATCAGCCTGAGATTCAGATCTGGTTGGTGTCAGAATATTCCAAACTCATCAAGTCTAGAAAGAAAAGGATAGTTTGCAACACAAATCGACGAGACGGCGTTGCGAGATTCTCGGGGAATGAACTGCGATAGCAAGCCCCAAAACATGAGCTGGTTTTGCTACATACATGTGAACACACTGTCCTAGACAAGCATGACCACATAGTAGTCTTATACTAAAAACACTACCGAGTTCTGGTTGGGAACCATCTTTGAGGATAACAGAATCTTGTACAAATCCGTTTGGTACCTTCAGGACTAGCACGTAGAACTTATTATCCTTGAACAAATCAATCAGTGGCTTGGTGTGCTAAGAACACATATAGAATGGAGGCGGCCAACCTACCAAACCATAGAATACTTCGCACATGTGCATGACCAACTTGGGGACGATTCCAGAGGAAGCAAAAACAATCTTTCTCGGATCCACGGTGGCAACTTACATCAAGTGCACGTGAATTGGAGAAAGTCGCTCCTTTCATCCAAGCCTATGCTTCATGAACGGAACATGAAGATAATGCTTATAGAAGTTTCCAATACTAGCTTAATGTCCAAAAAAATCATGAAGAAGATAAGGATGTTGTCGATGGGCTCAACAAAACTCATCCAGGTTTCCATATAAATGGAATTCCACAATTATGTGAAGACGGTGATAGCATTAGTCAGACCAAAAGATATAATGGAGTATGCTCGAGGAAAAACCATGAGTAAGACAACATCACGAACATCGTTGGTTCTGATTTGATTTGAGATTAGCCCACACTCAAATCAAAGATTGGATAAGATGATAGGGCCATCAACTAATCACAGGAACCAATCAATGAAGATATCATCTTTCTTCAACACACATACAATACATCCCTTAAAATGAACTAAGTGGATTAAGCTTTTATCCTTCAACTCTCCAAGTTGTTGTTTAGCTTAACCAACCAGCTCAGGGGTATGCCACACAGATTCTTGGAGAAGGGTGGTCACAAGCAACCAACTTGCTCACGAACTCATGATAGCGGTCAGGTGACGTCCTGGTGATACTTCCGAGAGGATATTCAGAAAATCACGAACCACCATAAGTTACTAAGCTCGAGAACAATCTTGCTTTTCAGGGCAAGATGATATGATCAAACGAGCGAGGGATTGGCACAATCCTAACTCATTGATCGAAGAGTGCACCGGAAATAAGGACTAGGTAGCACAATCAGTCTTAGAATGATGTTTCAAGAACCAACACACTAAGAATGGAATTATTTTCCATTAACTACCAAGCCACAATTTCTAGGAGTATTGAGTTCACACATCATGATTCACTTGTCGGTACTCCGGTTGCAACAACACGGAACCGAGGAATGAGTAGTGATGGCGAGAGTATCACTAAATCAAGAATTCATAGGATGGTGTGCAATTCCCATGATAATCTGAATATAAAGATGGTAACACTCCAGGGTGGAATAGAACAAAAACTGGATTAGTATTTTGATCTGCGGAGTACAACTGCTTTGACCCAATCCTGGATATGGATGAGGTACCGGGGTTTGTTTCTCCTAGTCATTCCAGAATAGAATGATTTGACGGACCACAAGAGTAAAAGGCATCGATGAATGAATGCGTATACTCTTGACTATCAATTGATAGACGAGGGCCAGAAAACAACTAAAGAGGGACAACCCAAAAGAACATATGATTTCCTGAGTTGTGGATGCATGGATTAGTATGTCGAACGAGTTCAACATATTTCTTCCGGACAACCCATGCGGAAAGGTAGAACTGGCAGAGTCACAACATAGAATCGAGAACTCATCAAGAGCTCTGGTTGTGATCTTTTGGTTCAAAGAACTTCTGCCATAAACGGTTCATAGTATTTGGAAGAAGGAAGTACCACGGACCTCGAGGACTAACGCAAAGGTTACTAATAACCTAAGGGAGCTAGCAATTACTATCAACATGAAGTAAGTAGGGTGAATCTCTGGTTCAAAACCCAGAAGTGGAATGCCTACTAACTAAGTGGCATCACAAGATGCATTCGAGAATGATGGCCAGAGTCATCACACTGGGATCACAAAACATGGCTAGACTACTAGATGATACTCTAGACACCTAGGGTCATAATAATAGCTCCAACATATATGTCGAGGCAACATAGTACCTTAACTCAGCAATTTAGTGTGGTTAACCTGGCCAAGGAGACAACAGAAATAGGAGGAAGGGATTTGCAAATGCATCAGACTGTTTAGAAACCTGGGATGACTCGGACAGCATAACGGTTGTAAATGCTCAAAAAAGGATTTGAGACATTCACACAAGGATTTGCATAGTCACTCAACAACATCATATCAAGGTTCTAGTTCAATTGATAACATACCAAAGTAGTAGAAACTGAACTGAGGCCTGGAACCAACAATCCTAAGAATCTACAGATTAGTAACACGTGATCCTGAAAGAAAGAAGAGAAAGCCTAGTTTCTTAACCCCGTAGGAAAGATATGATGACTCGAATCAGAAGGCATAAGGTATAAGGAGTAAAAAGAGCCTTACGTTCCATCCCACAATCAATTCCCTTATATAACTAAAGAATTTCTAGACTCAACTTCGACCAGTTTGGCTTGGTAATCCTATAGACAGTCAAGCTCTGATACCAAAGCTGTCAGGACCCCGACTCAATGCCACATCGATCTAGCATGTAACACCTCATATCACTTTGCGGCCTCACGCACGGTATCCCCACGGGTGTCGCCTTACCTTTGCCCGGGACCGTTTGCGCCTTTTGGCACACGTATATGATAGTGTTGCTAGCATCCATATGATAAGGAGCCCGGGCTGACATGGCTAGTCGTAAACCCAAAGTGGCACAAACTTACAGGGACAGGCATCCATGACCCAGCATCGAATGTGTCGGTCATCAGCGAGTGAATCCAGGCTGTAGCACTGGACTAGAGGACTCCGGTGAACTGGGCTATAGCGGGCTAACAGGACTCCGGTATTCATCGCGTGACATTTCCCCGAAGGGACAGACACAGGAACGAAGAAGGACACATGCCGGCCAGCCTAAGTGTTCCGGAGTAGTAGCAAGCTACCATGGCTCAGTGGAAGCACTAGGAGACATTTCCCGATAAGAGAGGCTACTAAGGATAAACAACTAGATAGTCAGATCCCACACATACCAAGCATTTCAATAACATACACACAATATGCTCGATATGTGCAAATACAACATGGCATCACAACATGACTCTACAACTCAAGTATTTATTCAATAGGCTCCAAGGAGCGAGATATTACAAACATGGGTCTCACGACCCAACATTTAGAGCATACAAGTCAAAGCACAAGCGGAAGCCTAACATGTCTGAGTACAGACATCTACAAATGAAAAAGGTTGCGAAGCCTGACTATCTACCAGATCCTGCCGAGGGCATAAGATCGTAGCTGAGGTAACAAGCTAAACGTCGAAGTCCACACGGAATTACTAGTGAGACGGAAGTCTCTGCAAAAATATAAAATAGGCAAACGTGAGTACAAATGTACCCAGCAAGACTTACATCAGAACTAACTACATATGCATCATTATCAACAAAGGGGATGGTGGGGTTTAACTGCAGCAAGCCAGCTTTGACTCGGTGGCTATCCTGAACTACGACTGCAAGTAACTCTTTTGAGGTGGCGCACACGAGTCCACATATTCACCATATCAATACACCACTATGGATCCGCTCCCGTCTCCCTACGAGAACGCCATCCATAGCACTCACGCTTATCTTGCACATTTTAGAGTATCCACTTTCACTTGTCTATGAACTGTACAGGCAACCCAGAAGTCCTTTACCGCGGACACGGCTATTCGAATAGATCATATTAACCCTGCAGGGGTGTACTTCTTCACACACGCTCTCGCCACTTACCGCCATGTACACCTCGTGTATCTCGACAACCTTCAAGCGGAAGCCTGGCGAGGGAGTCAGCCATGACCTGACTAACCACACAAGTCTCTCGTCCAGGTTTATTGCCTATTCGGGTTCCATCCGCAAGGAGATCCGGCCGGCGTGTCGCTCAAGGCCCCAAACAATGTGTGCAGGGTTCCCAAGTCCACCATCCGGGTGCCACTTGGTACATCGGGCCATTATGCCTAGTCTGTCCCAAGCCCACCTGTACCGGGTGCCACTTGGTAGACTACTAACACTACCTACAAACACCAGAAACTAGTTGCAACTCCTGGATAGAGATCATGTTGATTAATAAGTCGAGAGGGGCCGAGTTACCGGAACCCAATGTGTGGTAGTAACTGTTCATGGATCACAAACACAGAACTTAGTTCCTGAGGACGGTTTCAATGAGACAACCCACCATGTACTCCTACATGGCTTCTCACCGCTACCTTTACCAAATCGTGTTCACACACTTAGCTCACACACAGTAGGACATGTTTCACAACATTCCAATTCATCCCCGATGAATCAGACCTGACACAACTCTAAGCAATAGCAGGCATGAAAAACAAGCATGAATGAGTAGGCACATCAGGGCTCAAACAACTCCTACTCATGCTAGTGGGTTTCATCTATTTACTGTGGCAATGACAGGTCATGCAGACGAAAGGGGTTCAACTACCGCAGCATGTAACAGTTGAATTGTTGTTGTCCTAATGCAGTAAAAGAGAGCAGGAGCGAGAGAGTGGGATTGTATCGGAATGAACAAGGGGGTTTTGCTTGCCTGGTACTTCATCGGTGTCATCGATCACATCGTCGGTACACGTCTATCGAGAGGGGACAAATACCGGCAAACAAAGAAGAACACAATCAATGCAATGCAACAATATGATGCATGATCATGACATGGCAATATGCTGTGGTTTGAGCTAATGCATCTAGCGGCAGGTTAAATGGAGTTGGTTTGAACCAAGGGTTCAAATTCAAACTCCATATGTGCTTATTTAAATGCCAATTATGCAAATTGTCATATACAGCAACCTTAGGTTGTTCAAACATGCATGAAAATGGTACAGATGGATAGATTGGATTTTTCTGTTCATTTTTCATATATAATTTATTTCATTTGGAGTTAAGGTTGAATTTCTATGATTTTTAGAAGTTTTGACCATTTTTTGGAATTTCCTAAAAAGAATAAATCCAGAAAATGATTTACTGTGTCAGCCTGACGTCAGTGTGACGTCAGCGGGTCAACGGAGCCGGGTCCAGGTCAAACCTGATGTGTGGGGTCCACACGTCAGTGACCAACTAACTAATCTAAACTAATTAGTGTTAAACTACTACTAACTAGAAATGTCAGTGGAGTAATTAGACTTAATTAAAAACTAAACTAGGATTAGCTGGGGCCCTAGGCCCACTTGTCAGCGACCCAGTGGGAGTCAAACTAGGGTCAAACTGGGTCAAACTTGCCGGAGTTGACCCGGGGCTCGTTGCCGGTAGGGCTAGGGACGGCGGAGAGGTGCGGGTTTCCTCCTCCGGCGACCAAATCGACGGCGGAGAGCGGCTACGTGGAGCTGGAGCTTGTGCGCATCGAGTGGTGGCGGTTGGAGATGCTGGGGTGGCCGGAAACGTCGCCAACAACGACCTTGGCGGTCGCCGGAGTTTGGGCGAGGTCGAAGCCGTCGCTATGAAGCACGGCGAGGCGCGTGAGGAGGTTCTATGGGCTTCTACGACTGCGTTGAAGACGATGGCGTGCTCGGAATCAAGCCAACGTGGCTATGGCCACGACGGCGACGTGCGGTGGCGGCGGCGGGCGCGGTCGAGCTCGGTGCGGTCGCTCTGGTGCTCGAGAGCAAGAACGGGAAGGGGGAGGAGGAATAGGAGCTCACGGGGAGTCGGTTGAAGCAGACGGCAAGCTCGGGGAGGGGCCGGAGCAAGCGGGGCAGCGATGGAGATCTCGGCGGACCGAGGTTGAAGAAGACGGCGGGGACGGCGATTCGGGGCTTCTGGCGTCGCTTCGATCGGTGCAGAAGGTCTAGGGCGACGAGGCGGAGCTCTTGAGGCAGTCAGGGAAGCGAGGGGGAGGCGGTGGCCGCGGTGGTGCATGTCGGTGGCGGCGGGCGCGTTCGGGTGGTGCGAGGGAGAGAGCCAGAGGAAGGGAGGAGCATGGGAGAGAGTGAGAGCGGTCCAGGGGGGTGCGTGGCGTCGTCCAGAAGATCAGAGAGGCCAGGCAGGCAGGGAGGAGCTGGCGCGGCTCGCCTGCGCGCCGGGCACGCAGCTGCTTCTCCTCCTGGCATGAGGAAGAAGACAGTGTTGCCCTTGGTGGGCCGGGCTGGCTTTGCCCGGCTGGGCTGCTACAGTGGTGGGCTGGCTGGGCTACCAGGTAAGTCCTTCTCTCTCCCTTTTAAATTCTGTTTTTCTATTTTTCTGTAAGTTTGTGGCTTTATTAAAAATATTAGACACCTTCAAAAATCCTGAAAATAATCATAGGCTCTGTTTAGATTAATTCCAACAGCCCACATTTATCTCCAGAATTATTTGAGCATTTAAAATATTTACTAGCATTTAAATGCCCAAATGCAAAGTACATATGATTTAATTCAGTGACCAAATATGTCATGTAAAAATGTGCAACACCTCTGGTTATGGTTCTAGCATTTTCCAGAAATGATGAACATTTTTGAAAGCCATTTGGATTCACTGAAAATATTTTTAGGTTGAACCTATTTGAATTCCATTTGGTACTAGGGTTTGGACATCCCCATTTCAAGTTTCTTTCAAAGTTTAAACATGATGCACACATGAAGTTAGCCTAGTGCAATGCCAGAAGCTAGGGATGTGACAGTAAGTTTGTCTTATCTTGTGATGAATGTCAAAGAATAGGTAACATTAGTAGACGTCAAGAAATGCCTATGAATTATTCTCTTGTTATTGAACCGTTTGATGTTTGGGGCTTTGATTATATGGGACCTTTTCCTGCCTCCAATGGTTATACACATATTTTAGTTGCTGTTGATTACGTTACTAAGTGGGTAGAAGCTATTCCAACTAGTAGTGCTGATCATAACACTCCTATTAAAATGCTTAAAGAAGTTAATTTTTCCGAGGTTTGGAGTCCCTAGATATCTTATGACTGATGGTGGTTCACACTTTATTCATGGTGCTTTCAGTAAGATGCTTGCTAAGTATGATGTCAATCATAGAATCGCATCTCCTTATCACCCGCAGTCTAGTGGTCAAGTAGAGTTGAGCTATAGAGAGCTCAAATTAATTTTGCAAAAGACTGTGAATAGATCTAGAAAGAATTGGTCCAGAAAACTTGATGATGCATTATGGGCCTATAGAACTACATACAAAAATCCTATGGGTATGTCGCCATATAAGATGGTTTATGGAAAAGCATGTCATTTTCCTCTTGAACTTGAACATAAAGCATATTGGGCTATTAAAGAGCTCAATTATGACTTCAAACTTGCCGGTGAGAAGAGGTTGTTTGATATTAGCTCACTTGATGAATGGAGAACCCAAGCATATGAGAATGCCAAGCTTTTCAAAGAAAAAGTCAAACGCTGGCATGATAAGAGGATACAAAAGCGTGAGTTTAACGTAGGAGATTATGTGTTATTATTCAACTCTTGTTTAAGATTTTTCGCAGGAAAACTTCTCTCAAAATGGGAAGGTCCCTACGTTATTGAGGAGGTCTATCATTCTGGTGCTATAAAAATCAACAACTTCAAAGGCACAAATCCGGGGGTGGTTAACGGTCAAAGAATTAAACATTATATTTCAGGTAATCCTATCAATGTTGAAACTAATATTATTGAAACAATAACCCCCGAGGAATACATAAGAGACACTTTCCAGAATGTTCCAGACCCGAAAAGGCATAGGTACGTTGTACGGTAAGTAAACTGACTCCAAACAACTCTAATGGCAATTTTTATCAGTTTTGGATTATTTAAGAATTTTAGGAAGAAAAAAAGTAGTCTGAAAGGGACACGAGGCTCCCACGAGAGAGGAGGCCGCGCCCCCCCTGTAGGGTGCGCCCCCTGTCTCGTGGGCACCTTGTGTGCCTCCCGGACTCTATTTTCTTGTATGTTATGTACTTTGGTCGGTAAAAAATCATTATGTATACTCCCGAAGGTTTTGACCAACGTATCACGCAAATATCCTCTGTTTTTGTTTCGAGCTGTTTCTGTTTCAGATCTAGAGCATCATGTCGTCTCCAAGCGCTCCCAAGGACAAGTTTTTCGAGAGGGTTATCAACCCATATCTCGCAGAGGTGCTGCATCAGCCTCAAACCATTGAGATGCACGAGGGGGTGTTGCACATCCGCGATGTGGAGGGACCAAGGCGTACCTGGAGCATGGAGACAAAGCTCGAAGCCATGGAGCAAGAAGTTTTCAAGTGTCAAGGGATGGTGGAGCGTGGACTCAACGCCAACCAGATGATGATCACGGAGTTCACCAACAACCACAAGCTGGATGCCAAATTCATTGGGGAGACCATCTTCAAGCTTCAAGAGAAAATCGAGCACCTCCAAGCCCAGATTGATGACCTGCAAAACCAGAACTGTGAGTATGAACATAGATTCAAGTGAATGAGTTTGGCTGCAGATTTAAGGATCCAGGAGACTCGACCATCCTTTTATGATGGAGATCCTATGCCTTGGAAGACGGACGACAAGCCTACATCATCAACAATTCCCACTCTACCACCTCTGAAGAAATAATCACTTGGGTATGGGCACTCCCCTTGGCAACTGCCAAGCTTGGGGGAGGTGGCCCGGTATCGTATCACCATCACACTCCTATCTTTACTGCTTTATTTAGTTCGATCCTTTTAGTAGTATCTTGATCTAGTAGATTGAAGTTTTGATATCAAGTAGTTTTGAGTTTTGCATTGTGATCTCTTTATGTAAGCGAGTCCGTGTGCTATCTATAATAAAGATTAGCGGTTAGTCAAGGGCTTTACTATGTTGCTATGATCTTGAGAAAGTAGAAAGAACAAAAGAGTTCATATTGATCTTATGGATAGTGATAACTTCACACATAGAAAGTATGAGGCATACAAATTGTTGAGAGTTAATGAACGTAGCCTTGGTCATCGTTGTAATTAATAGGAAGTGATAAGGAAAGAGGGGTTCACATATAGATATATTATCTTGGACATCTTTTATGATTGTGAAGCACTCATTAAGTATGACATGCTAAAAGAGTTGATGTTGGACAAGGAAGACAACATAATGGTTCATGTTTTCCGACATCTCAGTTAAATTATATTGTCATTGACCTTCCAAACATGTTGAGCTTGCCTTTCCCCCTCTTTCTAGCCAAATTCCTTGCACCATGTGGAGATACTACTTGTGCTTCCAAATATCCTCAAACCCAGTTTTGCCATGAGAGTCCACCATACCTACCTATGGATTGAGTAAGATCCTTCAAGTAAGTTGTCATCGGTGCAAGCAATAAAAATTGCTCTCTAAATATGTATGACTTATTAGTGCAGAGAAAATAAGCTTTGTACGAACTTGTTGTGGAAGTAATAAAAGCGACGGATTGCATAATAAAGGTCCACATACAAGGGGCAATATAAAGTGACGTTCTTTTGCATTAAGATTTCGTGCATCAACCCTAAATGCGCATGACAACCTCTGCTTCCCTCTGTGAAGGGCCTATCTTTTACTTTATGTTTTTACTTTATGCTTGAGTCAAGGTGATCCTCACCTTTCCCCTTTTTCATTTTATCCTTTGGCAAGCTCCTCGTGTTTGAAAGATCATGATACATATATCCAATTGGATGTAAGTTGGCATAGGCTATTATTGTTGACATCACCTAAAGGTGAATACGTTGGGAGGCAACACAATAAGCCCCTATCTTTCTCAGTGTCCGGCTGAAACTCTATAACCACAAGTATTGCGTGAGTGTTAGCAATTATGGGAGACTACGAGATAGTTGAGTATGTGAGCTTGTTGAAAAGCTCTATTATTGACTCTTTCTGATGTTACGATAAACTGCAATTGCTTCAATGACTAAGATTATACTTTGTTAGTTCCCAATGAAGTTTATGAACCATACTTGACATTGTGATTGTTTATTACTTGAGCATAGGAAATCATATGACAAAATCTGTATATGTTACTGTTATTAGAATGATCATGATGCCCTCATGTCCGTATTTTATTTTTATCGACACCTCTATCTCTAAACATGTGGACATATTTTTCGATTTCGGCTTCCGCTTGAGGACAAGCAGGTCTAAGCTTGGGGGAGTTGATACGTCCATTTTGCATCATTCTTTTATATCAATATTTATTGCATTATGGGCTGTCATTACACATTATATCTCAATACTTATGGCTATTCTCTCTTATTTTACAAGGTTTACCATGAAGAGGGGGAATGCCGATAGTTGGAATTCTGGCTGGAAAAGGAGCAAATGTTGGAAACCTATTCTGCACAGCTCCAAAAGTCCTGAAACTCCACGAAACAACATTTTGGATTTATTAAGAATTTATGAGCGAAAGAAATAGGCCAGGGGGCCCACACCCTGTCCAAGAGACAGGGGGCGCGCCCCCCTGTAGGGCGCGTCCCCTATCTCCTGGGCCCCCTGGTGGGCCTCCGGTGTCCATCTTCTGCTATATCATCACTTTTACTCTGGAAAAAATCGTGGGAAAGCTTACGAGACAAAACTCCACCACCACGAGGCGGAACCTTGGCGGAATCAATCTAGGGCTCTGGCGGAGCTGTTCTGCCGGGGACACTTCCCTCCAGGAGGGGGAAATCATCACCAACATCATCACCAACGATCCTCTCATTGGGAGGGGGTCAATCTCCATCAACATCTTCACCAGCACCATCTCCTCTCAAAACCCTAGTTCATCTCTTGTATCCAATCTTGTATCAAAACCACAAATTGGTACCTGTGGGTTGCTAGTAGTGTTGATTACTCCTTGTAGTTGATGCTAATTGGTTTACTTGGTGGAAGATCATATGTTCAGATCCTTTATGCATATTATTACTCCTCTGAATATGAACATGAATATGCTTTGTGAGTAGTTACGTTTGTTCCTAAGGACATGGGTGAAGTCTTGCTATTAGTAGTCATGTGAATTTGGTATTCATTCGATATTTTGATGAGATGTATGTTGTCTTTCCTCTAGTGGTGTTATGTGAACTTCGACTACATGACACTTCACCATTATTTGGGCCTAGAGGAAGGCATAGGGAAGTAATAAGTAGATGATGGGTTGCTAGAGTGACAGAAGCTTAAACCCTAGTTTATGCGTTGCTTCATTACGGGTTGATATGGACCCATATGTTTAATGCTGTGGTTAGGTTTACCTTAATACTACTTTTGTAGTTGCGCATGCTTGCAATAGGGGTTAATCATAAGTGGGATGTTTGTCCAAGTTAGGGCAGTACCCAAGTGCCGGTCCACCCACATATCAAATTATCAAAGTACCGAACGCGAATCTTACGAACGTGATGAAAACTAGCTTGACGATAATTCCCAATGTGTCCTCGGGAGCCCCTTCCTCATTATTAGAATTTGTCCAGGCTTATCCTTTGCTACATAAAGGATTGGGCCACCTTGCTGCACTTTATTTACTTTTTGCTCGTTACTATTTATCTTATCACAAAACTATCTATCACCTATTATTTCAGTGCTTGCAGAGAAAGCCTTACTAAAAACCGCTTATCATTTCCTTCTGCTCCTCGTTGGGTTCGACACTCTTACTTATCGAAAGGACCATGATAGATCCCCTACACTTGTGGGTCATCACGCACCACCTCCATCCCCACAGCACCGTCTTGACCTGCCCCACCGGAACCGCAACACCATCACCAATTCCTCCGATGAGGCCGAGGCCAACTCGGCGCCACCAAGGAGGTTCTGCACTCACGTTTGCATTTTATATTTTATTCGATCTCACGGGGTTGCCGGTGCTCGATACCAAGCAGCCATGGCGGGTCTCCATTGATGGTGCCGTCGCCGGCCACTTCATCCACGGTGTCTCTCCCCCATGTTGTTGCTTCCTCGGTGGCGTCTTCCACACTGGCACTAGCTACAGCTGCTCCGGCTCTCGCTGGCACTGCTGCTGCTGCTGCTCCGGCTCTCGCTCGCGCTACAGCTCTGTTCTTGATGTCGGTCGCGCTGCTGCACTGCTCTTGCTTTCGTGCTGCTGCTCTGCTCTGCTATTGCTGTCGGTCGCGCTGCTGCTCCACTCTTGCTCTAGTTCGTGTTGCTGCTCTGCCCTTGCTCTCGCTCGCGCTGTTGTTGCTGCTGCCGCATGACCTCCGGCAGCTATAGGAGTTGCTACTTTAGCACTTGCTCGTGGTGCTACTGCACGAGTTGCTCTCTGCTAGTGCATTCCCTGCTCGAGCGTCTGTTGATTTAGATCATTGCTTCTCTGCTACTAGTGCTCGAACACCCTAAACATCTATTGCAATGCTCTGCTACTAGTTCAATCAGTTTCGACAGTAAAATTCAGTTTCGACAGTAAAGTTCAGTTTCTTCAGTTAAGTTCAGAGTGAACAGTACTTACAGCATCTGTCGGAGCGGCCGTGGCACGGTTGATGCGTTTTACAGCTAGCACTTTTTGGTGATGTATTTTACATCATCTATTGCAGATGATATTAGAGTCCCACTTCATATTAACATTGTATGTCTTGTCCTGCTTCAGCTTCACCGCCGTACACCTCACCGGAGCTGCTCCAACGATGGAACCGTCCATCACAGCGGACCAGTACCCTCGGTGCCGTTTCCAGATGCCTCAGATCTTCTTCCCCGCCTCCGACAGTCACACCAGCATCATCATCCTCCACGTCCAACCCAATGATGCTGAGGTCCACAAGGCTATGCCAAAGAGGTTGTACACTCGTCGCATCACTTTGTTACTTTGCATTCATGTCGATCCCTCAGGGATCCTTTGCTATGGAACTACTATGGTCCTACTATTCGTGCATTTGGTTAGAAGGAGTGGAGCAAAGCTAAACTGGAGTATTTTTTCCTTTGGTTTCTCTTTCAAAGAAAAAACTTAGGAATTTTAATATTCACTTGGACATCCTTTTCAAATTAGTATGCATGAAGAACAGAACTAATTGCATTACTGGCATAATAAGATTCTTATTTTTCATTTTCACGTGGTTCGACTTTAATTTGACCATGTTTCTCCATTCATGTGTTCTTCCAATTCATGTAAACCAAACACCCAGGTTGACTGAAACCCTATGTTTCCAAATGCTCTGTTTTGCACGTGCATTCCTATCCTATTCCTATGTTTTTCCTGTCCCTACGTTTATAGAATCCTCCAATTCTAAGGAGCCCTTATAGATTTACTTCATTTTCAGATAGGCATAAAAAAAACTCTGTGTGTTATGTCCTGCTCCTGCCATGCCGTCATCCACCCCACCTGAGGTGCACCATCGACAAAAGCATTCACTGCAGCAGAGACCCCCCTGCAGACTTTCTTTCGCCGCCTTAGATCATCTTCCCTGTTGCCGGCAGCCATGCAAACTGCATTACCATCATCGACTGAGCAGATGAACCTGCGGACTACACAGTTCCGGAAGAGTGGTCACAGTCTTTCTTGTTTGCTTACATTATACATCGGTTATTATTACCTGCTACTTTATCATTCAAACTTGAGTTTTAAAATGCCCGTGGGTCTCATATCGAGGCAGCAACGAATAGTATCTGTCTACTATCTGGTTCATCTGGGGTCTTCTATGTGGTTCATGTTGGGCGGGTAACAAACAATAGATGATCCATTGTCTATCTTTTTACACTGAAGCTATAATCTACCTGCTATCATTAGTTTTGGATCCATCGACTCATTTGCTACCATCAGTCTTGATTTTTGCATGCACCCCTTAGAGCTTACAAAATCTAACTATTTTTTATTATGCATGTTAGATATTGTACACAATCGTACGGAACATGTAGAGAAAAAGAGAAGACTGTTGCATGGGAATATAATGTCATGCAAACGCCGCTCCATGGTGGGCGAAGTGTCCCCCTCCTCCCGCCATTCCATATTGTATTCCAAAGGAAGATAACTATTCAGATGGGTATTCAGAGGGAGTTGACCACTCCTGTTTACCACCTGAGGTGTTTTCTCTAACCTGGCATGCTGATGTTGGTCATATCATGCATATGGAGCCTCACATTGCTTGCATTATACATCTTATATGTCATCAGCTTAGTTTAGATTTGCTTTGTGTGAATGCCACCTGTTTTGTTTCTATATCATACTCCCACCGTTCCTAAATATTTATCTTTTTTAGAGATTTGAACAAGTGACTACATATAGAGCAAAATGAGTGAATCTACACTCTAAAATATGTCTATATACATCCGTATGTGGTAGTCCATTTGAAATCTCTAAAAAAAGACAAATATTTAGGAATGGAGGGAGTATATGGGAATTATGCAATGCCATCTTCTTTAGCCAGGCATCATATATGTGAATCATGCAATGCCATCCTGTTTAGCCAGTCATCGTATACGTGAATTGTATCGTGCCATATTTTTTCATAATGTATTCCATTTGTCAACAATGTTTATACATTCATCTACTCTTCCTGTGCATCAGCCATTTGAGTCGGTCATGGAAAAATCTGGAGTGAAAACAAGGTCTTCTGAGCAGTCAGTGCTACCTATCGATGCAGATTTCTTGCTGGTTACAAATAGCTCCTCAAAGGAGGATTCAGAGACAGATGACTAGTCATATCCACCCCCCGAGGAGCATGCTCTAACTTGGCAGCGTTATATTGCTCATATCATGCATATGGTGTCTTGCATTGCCATGCCATCTTCTTATATTAGACATGCTTTGTGTGAATGCCTCCTGTTTGCTTTCTATATCAGATATGTGAATTATGCAATGCCATGTTTTTCAGCCAGTTATCATATATGTGAATTATGCACCGCCATGTAGCCAGGCATCATATATGTGAATTATCTCATGCCATCTTTTTTTATTACGTATTCCATTTGTCGACAATTTGTGTATATTGAACTACTCTTCATGTGTATCAGCCATTTGAGCCGGTTATGGAAAAATCTGGAGTGAAAACAAGGTCTTTAGAGTAGGCAATGGTACCTGTTGAAGCATATATCTCGATGGTTACAGGGAGCTCCTCAGAGGAGGATTTAGAGACAGATGACTAGTCCTATATCCCACTTGAGGTGTATGCTCTAAGTTGCAATGTTTATATTTCTCATATCATGCATATGGTGTCTTGCATTGCTTAGTTTAGACATCATATGCACAATATTGAATTCCATGTGCTTAGTTTAGAGATCATACATGCGAGTGCCAGCTGCTTAGTATATGAATCAATTATGTCAATTATATCATGCCATCCTGTATACTTAGACAACATGTATGTGAATTATTTCATCCCAACCTATTTTAGAAAGACATAATATAGTTTTGTCATGTCATCCTATTTAGATACTCATCATATGTTGAAATATGCCATTATATCATGTTAAGTTATCCATCATATATCTGAAACTGTGTCATGCTATCCTGTTTAGTTAGGCATCATATATGTGAAATTGTGTCATGCTGTCCTGTTTGGTTAGACAACATATATGTGAATTACCACATCTGTCTATCATACAATGTCTGTATGTTCAATTTCTTTGCTTGTTTATCAGGGGTGATGGCAGTATCTAAGGGAGCAAAAACCCGTTCTTCACAAAAGATAGTGCTACCTGTCGATGCAGATAGAACCATAGTTGTACCGGCCCCACAAACTATCCCCACCACACATAATCGATACTTTTCCATATTGCACACTTACACCATTGGGCAGAGAACCAGCTACAACCCATCTAACCGCAACCCCAGCGGATAGGAACCCACTTCTAGTTGACAAAGCACCATGTCCACCATAGAGTACCCACACACAAGCAGTTTGTAAAGCAACTGCAGTGCTCAAAGCACAAAGACCACCACAGCTAATCCAAACTCCACATTTAAAGCAGAAGAGCAACTGATCTCAGGTCAGATTCCGTAGCTATGGTCCATACTCCTTTGTTGTTGCATCACTGTATTTACTCATACCAATTACTTTCAAATTTGAAGGATCCAATTGAAACTCCAATGGTGCAACATGTATGTTTTAAACCTATTTCTTTAACTGGATTGCTGTTCTAACTTCTTGCTCTATGTTGATTTCAGTTTCAGTTGTATAAACAGTTATGTTCTCATGTCATGCACATTACAAGTGTTGCCAATGCTGTGTAGTTTCTCACACTTATATTCTGTCTATGCTGCCGTGTCTTAAAAATATATGAGTTGAACTGTGTCTCTATCTTGATTAGGCAACATAAACTAGAATGATATGGACAATACAGTGACCATAGTACCTAGATATATGTTTGTTTCATGTTGTTATCCTGTCCACCTTACTACTGAACCGGTTTACCAAAATGAGTTTTGTATACTACATGCTAAACATGTGATGTGTCTGCTTGTTTTTCTTGTAGTATGCAAACAAAATATTGCAGAAGAGCACCCCACTATGCAATGGTAGAGAAAGTAATGCAGATAAGGTTCAAGATAGTGAGACAACCCTGTTGGTCTCCAAGAAAGGTGATAAAAACGATCTTGTAGACAGTGAGGAAACCCCACAGTCCTGCATTGATGTAGTGTTCGAGTTACTGGCCAGTACCGCTAGCACGAGATCTTTGAACTTGCTTCCTGAATCAATTCAGCTTCTTTAGTGTCAGCTACAAGCTGAAAGGCATCAGTCAGTTGTGCTGCGGCAAGAAGCCGAAGGACTGAGGAAGTCCCTGCAGAATTCAGATGCATACTTTCTTGTGCAACAACAAGCACTGGAGGATTTAAGCACCAAACAAAAGAAAGTTAATAAGCTTGATAAGCATCTTGCCAGCATTATGGGTACCCAGGATATTGTTTCTTGAGCTCTTCTGAAGTGGTTTTAGTTCTGGACTTTTTTTGCTGTGGCGTTTATATGCCGGTTTGTTCCCTATATGTGCACTGGTGGCGAACTTTGATGCCCAGTGGATGTAATATGTGTAATAGCCGTGATAGCCTAGCGTAAGTTGCTTGCTTATTTATTTACTTGTTGTCTTGTTTATTTGTTTGCTTGTAGTCAGTGCAGTTGTTTTTCCGCAGTTTGCTAGTGGCCGCAATAACCTATTTTTTAAAACTAGGCCACAATAACCATGGTCTACATATTTACTGTAGTGACACTGGGCCTCCTATGGGCCGTAGAAACAATGGGCCTTCTACGGGTCGTAGACACAATGGGCCTTATACGGGCCATATCATCAATGGGTCGTATGATTGATTGGCCAAACATGGGCCAATAACAGACAGCATTACGACCGTAAACGGGCTAGAGTTGGAATCGTCCATTCATGGGCCGACCATAACGGGCCGTCGTTAGTAGGCCCTATTTGATGATGCTATGAAAATGGCCCAACGTATTAACGGACCACAAACGGGCCGACTATAACAACATGCTGAATTTGGCCCACAAGCAGAAAATGATAGTAACGGGCCATAAGTAATCGAATGCTCGAAATGAGCCCAAGAATAAATGGGCCCTGAGAAGGCCGAAAGATAACATGTGCTAGAAACGTCCAATGGAATAACAAGCCGTTAATGGGTATAAAGTGATAAACTGTTCATTACGGGCCAGTTTCACCACGGGCCGTTAATGGGCCAAGAGTTACAAAGGGCCGCATATGGGCCAAAAGATGTCATGGGCCATACATGGGCCGGAAGTTAAAACGGGCTGGAATCATATTGGACGGCCCAGATGTCGCTACTAGGCCTAATTCGGGTGGGTCGTAACGGGCCCTGGGTTAGCGGGCTGTAAATGTGCTATATGCGAACAGACCATTAACAGGATTTTCGTGGGCCGGCCCGCCACCTTTTGACCAAGTCAAACGGGCCGGCCTTTTCACAGGAATGGGCCTCTGTTGGGCTGTGCCATGTGTCGACGTATCATAGGCGCCTTCGGTCCAATGGGTGGATGACATCTGTCTAAACGGTGAGCCGAAAGTGTTTCCTCCAGCCAATGATGATTTTACACGTGGAAAATACCCATTGGCCCGGGCTGTTAACGGGTTATCGGATCCAAAACCAAACCCGATAGCTTAACAACGTTCCATTAGGTGGATGCCACGTGTCGGTCACCCTGACGAAAGCACTTTTGCGATGCGTGATTTATCGTCATGGAAGTGGACACTTACGTGATGATAATTTTGGTAATGTCATGGAACACTTCTACGACAGCACAGGTATGACTATCTTGATTCTGTCATAAAATCGTCATGGATGTACATGCATGACAGAAAACGTGACCTACTGTGATAAACACGTATCATCACGGAAGTGTATTTTTTTGTACTGATCATCCCTCCACTCTCTTTTGACCTCATCACTCTCAAAATAATGCCATGGAATAATTTTATTTAATGGCATAATATTCATTTTCATTTTGAAAATGAATGTTTCTTCAATATGCTATGAAGCAACCATCATTTTCCTCGCTCAGAAAATTCCCAATAAATTCCCAAATATTCTTTGGGGCATGCCTCACCTTCCCAAGGGGAGCTACCAGAGCAAAGCAGAGGATAGATGCCGGTGATGCACGGTGGGCGAGAAAGGCCGGCGACGTCACCGGCACTACGCCGACAGGCGACAGGTGTTGAGGAAGAAGATTCGTCGCTATCGAGGCCGCCTTGCTCGAGAAGCGGCCTCCATAATGCGATGCGGAGGGACACGTCCTCCATGTCGATGGTCGACCAGTCGGATTCTGAACCGGATCCGCCGCTGGTGTAAGGGCATATTTCTCCCTATGTGGTTTTGGTGATTGACGACAGTGCATTTGTAGACTAATCGTGTGCATTGAGCATATCAGATATCTCATGTCTAGGCATAAGACTATTCGTTGCCCCTCGGAGCCTATCAAAGACGGCAGTTCTCTACATTTATTTTTGGTGGATTTGAGTCGTAGGAAAGCCGTACTATTAAAGGGGGGTCCGCTTCGGAAAGGTTAGGACAGAATCAACACATACACATCTGTTTCTTTGCACAATCTTTCCTTCGCTTCTTTGGAGCTCTGTTCATTTATCCTTGTCGCTGCGAGAGGAAGGCTTTCAAGTGCTATAGTTTCTGTGGCGTGTGGTAGTACTCAAGAGAGCAGTAGTATCGCAGTGGCCCACGGTAGTACCGCTCAGGGAAGCGGTAGTACCGCTCCTAGCAAGCGGTAGTACCGCTGCCTCTATCCCATAACGCTGTCGCGCACAGAAGTAGGCATGGAAGTAATTTTTTACTTCCGCCCCTACGCGATAGTACCGCTCCCTGCGAGCGGTAGTACCGTGCCGAATTTTCGCACGTCCCAATCTCAGTGGAAGTAGTCACGAACATAATTTATTTAGTCTGTACCTTTTCCAACCCTGGTGAGACCTGCCTTGCGGTAGTAAGGAAATGATAAGTGGTTTTTAGTAAGGTATTCTCTGCAAGCATTGAAATTATCAGTAACAGATGGTTTTGTGATAAGGTAATTCGTAACGGGCAACAAGTAACAAAAGTAACTAAGGTGCAGCAAGGTGGCCCAATCCTTTTTGTAGCAAAGGACAAGCCTGGAAAAACTCTTATATAAAGCAAACCACTCTCGAGGACACATGGGAATTACTGTCAAGCTAGTTTTCATCATGCTCATATGATTCGCGTTTGTTACTTTGTTACTTTGATATGTTAGTGGATTGGTGCTTGGGTACTGCCTTTCCTTGGACAAGCATCCCACTTATGATTAACCCCTCTCGCAAGCATCCGCAACTATGAAAGAAGAATTAAGGTAAACCTAACCATAGCATGAAACATATGGATCCAAACCATCCCCTTACGAAGCAACGCATAAACTAGGGTTTAAGCTTCTGTCACTCTAGCAACCCATCATCTACTTATTACTTCCCAATGCCTTCCCCTAGGCCCAAATCATGGTGAAGTGTCATGCAGTCGACGTTCACATAACACCACTAGAGGAGAGACAACATACATCTCATCAAAATATCAAACGAATACTAAATTCACATGATTACTTATAACAAGACTACTCCCATGTCCTCAGGAACAAA
This sequence comes from Triticum dicoccoides, assembly GCF_002162155.2. NCBI lineage: Eukaryota > Viridiplantae > Streptophyta > Magnoliopsida > Poales > Poaceae > Triticum > Triticum dicoccoides. The sequence continues at coordinate 103,192,114 of NC_041383.1, forward strand.
CAAAATTACTCACAAAGCATATTCATGTTCATAATCAGCATTAAGGATCGAACTAAGAAAAATGGTAAAGATAGAAGTGTGATGGTGATACGATACTGGAGCACCTCCCCCAAGCTTGGCAGTTGCCAAGGGGAGTGCCCATACCCATGTATTTATGTCTCTTTCTTAGGAGGTGGTGTTGATGGGGTTGTTGATGACGTAGGCTTCTTCCTTAGCTTGCGCTTGAGGATATAATTTTGCTCCCTTAAGTCACCGATCTCCTACTCAAGGCTAAGTATCTTTTTACATAGTTCCTGTTTGTTTTCCTACAAGAGACGAAAAGGGATAAACTCGATGTTAGGTTTCTTTGCTCTATCAGGGAGACTTGACTTATTAAACTCCACATGCATGTCCCCAGGTTGAGGTAGTGGGACTTTATCTTCATCTGGGCTTGTCTCCTCCTTTCCTTTAGGATAATAGTCTTCTTCTTCCTCCGTGGTCCAACCACAATGCTTCGAGTCCCCATAGACTTTGGGGTCTGCAAGGTAATCAGCCACATAGCTTTCTCCTTCCGAATCGTGGGACGACATATTGCTCTAAATCTATGGCAGAAATAGCTCAAAACAAAAACAGAGGATTTCGTCGTGGTACGGTGGTCAAAACCTTCGGGAGATTATATAATGAATTTTTATCAACCAAAAGAAGTATCGTGAAACAAAACAGAGTCCAGAGGGCACATGAGGTGGCCACAAGGCAGGGGGCGAGCCGAGGGGGTAGGATGCCCCCTCCAACCTCATGGGTGCCTCGTGTCTCTTTCGGACAACTTTTAATTCTCCTAATTTTTAAATATTCCAAAATATAGAAAAATTGCTATTTGAGCAGTTTTGGAGTCGCTTTACTTACTGTACCACATACCTATTCCTTTTCGGAGTCTGAAACGTTCTGGAAAGTGTCCCTTATGTACTCCTCCGGGGTTACGGTGTCAATTACATTGGTTTCAACATTTATGGGATTACCTGAGATATAGTGTTTGATTCTTTGACCGTTTACCACCTTCGAATTTGTGCCTTCGACGTTGTTGATTTTGATGGCACCAGAATGATAGACCTCCTCGATAATGTAAGGACCTTCCCATTTAGAGAGAAGTTTTCATGCGAAAAATATTAAATGAGAGTTGTATAGCAAAACATAATCACCTACATTAAACTAACGCTTTTGTATCCTTTTGTCATGCAATCTTTTAACTTTTTCTTTAAACAACTTGGCATTCTCATACGCCTGGGTTCTCCATTCATCAAGCGAGCTAATGTCAAATAACCTCTTCTCATCGGCAAGTTTGAAATCATAATTGAGCTCTTTAATAGCCCAATATGCGTTATGTTCTAGTTCGAGAGGTAAGTGACATGCTTTTCCATAAACCATTTTATTTTGAGACATACCCATAGGATTTTTATAAGCAGTTCTATAGGCCCATAATGCATGATCAAGTTTCTTGGACCAATTCTTTCTAGATCTATTAACAGTCTTTTGCAAAATCAATTTAATCTCTCTATTACTCAATTCTACTTGACCACTAGACTGTGGAAGGTATGGAGATGCAATTCTATGATTAACATCATACTTAGCAAGCATTTTACGAAAAGCATCATGAATAAAATGTGAACCACCATCAATCATTAAATATCTAGGGACTCTAAACCTCGGAAAAATAGAAGTGTTATGATGAGCACTACTAGTTGGAATAGATTCTACCCACTTAGTAACGTAATCAACAGCAACTAAAATATGTGTATACCCATTAGAGGAAGGAAAAGGTCCTATATAATCAAAGCCCCAAACATCTAATGGTTCAATAACAAGTGAATAATTCATAGGCATTTCTTGACATCTACTAATATTACCATTCTTTGACATTCATCACAAGACAAGGCAAACTTACGGGCTTCTTTGAAAAGAGTAGGCCAATAAAAACCGGATTGCAATACCTTATGTGCAGTTCTATCTCCAACGTGGTGTCCTCCGTAAGCCTCGTAGTGACACTTGCGTAGGATCTGTTCCTGTTCATGCTCAGGCACACAACGTCTAATAACACCATCTACTCCTTCTTTATAAAGGTGTGGGTTATCCCAAAAGTAATGTCTTAAATCATAGAAAAACCTTTTCTTTTGCTGGTATGTGAAACTAGGTGGTATAAATTTAGCAACAATGTAATTAGCATAATTAGCATACCATGGTGTAGTATGAGAAGCATTTATGATAGCTAATTGTTCATCAGGAAAGCTATCATCAATAGGTAGTGGGTCATCAAGAACATTTTCTAACCTAGACAAGTTGTCTGCAACGGGGTTCTCAGCTCCCTTTCTATCAATAATATGCAAGTTGAATTCTTGTAACAAGAGAACCCATCTAATGGGTCTAGGCTTAGCATCTTTCTTTTCCATAAGATATTTAATAGCAGCATGATCAGTGTGAATAGTAACTTTGGAATCAACAATATAAGGTCTAAACTTATCACATGCAAACACAACTGCTAAGAACTCTTTTTCAGTAGTAGCATAATTTCTCTGGGCACTACCTAGAGTTTTACTAGCATATTGGATAACATTTAATTTCTTATCAACTCCCTGTCCTAGAACAGCACCAATAGCATAATCACTAGCATCACACATAATTTCAAAGGGTAAATTCCAATCAGGTGGCTGAACAATAAGTGCAGAAATCAAGGCTTTCTTAAGTATTTCAAATGCTTCTACACAATCATCATCAAAGACAAAAGGAACATCTTTTTGCAAGAGATTAGTTAGAGGCCTAGAAATTTTAGAGAAGTCTTTAATAAACCTCCTATAGAAACCAACATGACCAAGGAAACATCTCATACCTTTGATATCTTTAGGACATGCCATCTTTTCAATAGCATCTACTTTAGCTCTATCAACTTCAATACCTCTTTCAGAAATTTTATGCCCCAAGACAATACCTTCATTAACCATAAAGTGACACTTCTCCCAATTCAAGACAAGATTAGTTTCTTCACATCTCTGCAAAATTCAATCAAGGTAGCTGAAGTAATCATCAAAAGAAGCTCCGTAAATGGAGAAATCATCCATGAAAACCTCAACAATCTTTTCACAAAAGTCAGAGAATATAGCGGTCATACATCTTTAAAACGTAGCAGGTGCATTGCATAAACCAAAAGGCATACGTCTATAAGCAAAGGCACCGAAAGGGCACGTAAAAGTGGTCTTTTCCTGATCCTCTTGTGTCACAGGTTTTTGAGAGAAACCAGAATAACCATCTAGAAAGCAAAAATGTGTATGTTTGGATACTCTTTCTAGCATTTGATCAATAAAAGGTAGAGGGTAATCATCTTTTCTAGTAGCTTTATTTCATTTGGGAAATCAATTACCATTCTATAACCTATAACAATTCTTTGTGGGATCAATTCATCCTTATCATTAGGAACAACTGTAATACCTCCCTTCTTAGGGACATAATGGACAAGACTTACCCACTGACTATCAGCAACAGGATAAATTATACCTACCTCCAGAAGCTTTAGTATTTTATTTTTTTACCACTTCTTTCATTTTAGGATTTAACCATCGTTGATGATCAACAACTGGTTTAGCATCTTTCTTCAGTTTTATTTTGGGCTGGCATAGAGTGGGACTAATGCCCTTAAGATCATCAAGAGTATATCCAATAGCGACACGGTGCTTCTTCAGAGTTTTCAATAGTTTCTCTTATTCATGCTCTGAAAGGTTAGCACTAATAATAACAGGATATATCTTCTTTTCATAAAGATAAGCATATTTAAGAGTATTAGGTAATTGTTTAAGCTCAAACACGGGATTACCCTTGGGTGGATGAGGATCCCCAAGGATTTCAATAGGCAAGTTGTGTTTCAAAATAGGTCCTTGCTTAAAGAATACTTCATCTATTTCCCTTCTTTCATTCATAAGCATATCATTTTCATGGTCGAGCAAATATTGTTCTAAAGGATCATTAGGAGGCACGGCAATAGAAGCAAGACCAATAATTTCATCTTTACTAGGCAATTCTTTATCATGGGGTTGTCTACGAAATTTAGCAAAATTAAAATCATGAGACATATCCCCTAAACTGACAGTAACAATATCCTTTTCGCAGTCTATCTTAGCATTAGCAGTATTCAAGAAGGGCCTACCTAATATAATGGGACAAAAGTCATCTTGCGGGGAACCAAGAACAAGAATATCAGTAGGATATTTAATTTTCCCACACAAGACTTCAAAATCTCTAACAATCCCAAGTGGTGAAATAGTGTCTCTATTGGCAAGCTTAATAGTGACATCAATATCTTCTATCTTAGCAGGTGCAATATCATGCATAATTTCTTTGTATAAGGAATGAGATATTGCACTCATACTAGCACCCATATCACATAAGCGATGATAACAATGATATCCTATTTTAACAGAAACAACAGGCATGCCAACAACATGTCTATGTGTATTTTTAGTGTCAGATTTAGCAATTCTAGCAGCTTCATCACAGAAATAAATAACATGTCCATCAATATTATCGACCAAGAGATCTTTGACCATAGCAATATTAGGTTCAACTTTAATTTGTTTAGGGGGTGTAGGTGTTCTAGCATTACTCTTACGAACCACAGTTGAAGCTTTAGCAGAAAAGGTGGTTTCTCAATATAAGCGGTAGGAACAATATGATCAACATTATAAGTAATAGTTTTTTCTTCAACTTTAATAGGTTCTACTACCTTCACTTCAATGGGAGGATGATATTTAAACCACTTCTCCTTAGGGAGATCAACATGAGTAGCAAATGATTCATAGAAAGAAGCTACTATCTTAGAGTCAAGTCCATATTTAGTGCTAAATTCACGAAAAGCATCAGTATCAATAAAAGATTTAACACAATCAAACATAGGGGTTATACCTGACTCCTTACCTTCGTCGGGTTCCCAATCTTCAAAGTTGTGTTTAAGTATTTCCTATAAATCCCATTTGAATTCAATAGTCTTCATCATAAAAGAACCAATACAAGAAGTATCAAGCATGGAGCGATCATTATGAGAAAGCCAAGCATAAAAGTTTTGAACAATAATTTATCTTGAGAGCTCATGATTGGGCATGAATATAACATTGACTTAAGCCTCCCCCAAGCTTGAGCGATACTTTCTCCTTCACGAGGCCAAAATTAATTCCATGATCCAATATCATCACATAGCCTATACCATGTCAATGCCTTTCCCTTCAAAGATAAAGGAAAGACCTTCTTCTTGACTACATCCTCGGGCATACCTTCAAGCTTAAATAATCCACAAACTTCATCTGCATAGATTAGGTGCATATCGGGATGTAATGTTCCATCTCCTGTATAGGGATTAGCTAGCAGTTTCTCTATCATGCCCGAAGGAATTTCAAAGTAAATATTTTCAGTAGGTTCAGTAGGTTGAGGAGCAACTCCTTGCACTTCTGGTCGGGGTGAAGATACCCCGAACAAGCCCCTCAAAGGATTATTTTCCATGGTAACAAGTGACAGCAAATTTCAGCACACTATATAAATGTTTCCTTACCAAATTCCGCCTACCAAAGGCGCTTCACTCCCCGGCACCGGTGCCAGAAAAGAGTCTTGATGACCCACAAGTATAAGGGATCTATCATAGTCCTTTCGATAAGTAAGAGTGTCTAACCCAACGAGGAGCAGAAGGAAATGACAAGCGGTTTTTTGTAAGTTATTATCTGCAAGCATTGTGAAAGTGCAACTAATCGCTGGGTGGTTTTGGTAATTCTTAACAACATGTAGTTCATTGAACTAATGCTCTTTCAAGATGATCATCTCAGAAAGTTGAATGATTGGCATGGCATGGACTAGAGATGTGGACCCCTCAAAATGCTAAGGATACATATTGGCAACAAGCTCAAGACTCTACATTTTCATCTAAGTGATCCAAGATCACATTGAGTCAATAGGAAAGACAATACTATTAAAAGGGGATGAGGTGTTGCTTAATGGCTTACTTGCTCAAAATGCTTAGTGATATGCTCCAAAACCCTCAACCACTTTCTCATTTCCACATATGTCCTAAACCTAAAAGTCAAATTTGGCCCCACTGATTTGATATATCTGGCGCCACCGAGTTTCATTTGACATAGCCACTGCCACAAATCCTAGTCACTTTGGTTTCACCGATAGGGATTTCAGTCTCACCGAGATGGGATGGCAAACTCCCTGTTTACTTTCTGTAACATTTCAGTCACACCGAAATGAGTGAATCAGTCTAGTCTGCAATGCAAACTCCCTGTTTCCTTTTCGTAACACTTCGGTTCCACCGAAGTGAGAGAATCGGTCCCACCGAGTTTGCCTGACCAACTCCCTATGTGCCTATTGCTGAAATCGGTCCCACCGAGTTTATGCGATCGGTCACACCGAGATTACATTATGCCCTAACCCTAGCATATCGGTCTCACCGAGATGACTGTGTCGGTCCCACCGAAAAGCCTAACATTCATATTTTGACCTGAATCGGTTTGACCGAGTTTTACCATTCGGTCTCACCAAGTTTGGGAATCTGTATGTAACGGTTAGATTTTGTGTGGACGCTATATATACCCCTCCACCCATTCTTCATTAGTGAGGAGAGCCATCAGAACATGCCTACACTTCCAGCATTCATTTTCTGAGAGAGAACCACCTACTCATGTGTTGAGACCAAGATATTCCAATCCAACCACAATAATCTTGATCTCTAGCCTTCCCCAAGTTGCTTTCCACTCAAATCATCTTTCCACCATAGCCAAATCTGTGAGAGAGAGTTGAGTGTTGGGGAGACTATCATTTGAAGCACAAGAGCAAGGAGTTCATCATCAACACACCATCTATTACCTTTTAGAGAGTGGTGTCTCCTAGATTGGTTAGGTGTCACTTGGGAGCTTCCGTCAAGATTATGGAGTTGAACCAAGGAGTTTGTAAGGGCAAGGAGATCGCCTACTTCGTGAAGATCTACCCCAGTGAGGCAAGTCCTTCATGGGCGATAGCCATGGTGGGATAGACAAGGTTGCTTCTTCGTGGACCCTTCGTGGGTGGAGCCCTCTGTGGACTCGCGCAGCCGTTACCCTTCGTGGGTTGAAGTCTCCATCAACATGGATGTACGATAGCACCACATATCGGAACCACGCCAAAAATCTCCGTGTCAACATTGCGTTTGCTCCCTCCAAACTCCTCCCATTTAGTTTCTTGCAAGTTGCATGCTTTACTTTCCGCTGCCCATATACTCTTTGCATGCTTGCTTGAATTGTATTGAGATTGCTTTACTTGTGCTAAGTTGCTAAGATCTGCCAAGAACTAAAACTGGGAAAAGGTTAAGTTTTTATTTGGTCAAGTAGTCTAATCACCCCCCTCTAGACATACTTTCGATCCTACACATTGAAATTATCGGTAACCGATAGTTTTTTGATAAGGTAATTCGTAATGGGTAACAAGTAACAAAACTAAGTAAGGTGCAACAAGGTGGCCCAAACCTTTTTGTAGGAAAGGACAAGCCTGGACAAACTCTTATATACAGCAAAGCGCTCCCGAGGACACATGGGAATTATTGTCAAGCTAGTTTTCATCATGCTCATATGATTCGCGTTCGTTACTTTGATAATTTTATATGTGGGTGGACCGGTGCTTAGGTACTTTCCTTCCTTGGACAAGCATCCCACTTATGATTAACCCCTCTCGCAAGCATCCGCAACTAAGAAAGAAGAATTAAGGTAAACCTAACCATAGCATGAAACATATGGATCCAAATCAACCCCTTATGAAGTAATGCATAAACTAGAGTTTAAGCTTCTGTCACTCTAGCAAACCATCATCTACTTATTACTTCCCAATGCCCTCCCCTAGGCCCAAATCATGGTGAAGTTTCATGTAGTCGACGTTCACATAACACCACTAGAGGAGAGACAACATACATCTCATCAAAATATCGAATGAATACCAAATTCACATGATTACTTATAATAAGACTTCTCCCATGTCCTCAGGAACAAACATAACTACTCACAAAGCATATTCATGTTCATAATCAGAGGGGTATTAAATAGCATTAAGGATCTGAACATATGATCTTCCACTAAATAAACCAACTTGCATCAACTACAAGGAGTAATCAACACTACTAGCAACCCACAGGTACCAATCTGAGGTTTTGAGACAAATATCGGATACAAGAGATGAACTAGGGTTTGAGAGGAGATGGTGCTGGTGAAGATGTTGATGGAGATTGACCCCCTCTCGATGAGAGGATCGATGGTGATGACGATGGCGGTGATTTCCCCCTCCCGGAGGGATGTTTCCTTGGCAGAATAGCTCCGCCGGAGCCCTAGATTGGTCCTGCCCAGGTTCCGCCTCGAGACGGCGGCACTTTGTCCTGAAAGCTTCCTTATGATTTTCTCCAGGGTAAAAGACACCATATAGCAAAAGATTGACGTCGGGGGCCTGCCAGGTAGCCCACGAGGCAGGGGGCGCGCCCAGGGGGGTAGGGCGCGCCCTCCACCATCGTGGCTGGTGGGTGGCCCCCTTTGGTGCTTCCTTCGCCCAATATTTTTAACATATTCCAAAACTGACTTTCTGGAGATTCAGGACTTTTGGAGTTGTGCAGAATAGGTCTCTCATATTTTCCCGTTTTCCAGCCCAGAATTCCAGCTACCGGCATTCTCCCTCTTCATGTAAACCTTATAAAATAAGAGAGAAAAGGCATAAGTATTGTGACATAACGTGTAATAACATCCCATAATGCAATAAATATTGATATAAAATCATGATGCAAAATGGACGTATCAGTGTCGTTGGGAGCCTCCAATTAAGTTGTGGAGATAGCCCCAACCTTGTTTGTAAAGGTTCGGTCGCCGCCTTCAAGGGCACCAATAGTGGAATCACGACGTCTCGCTTTGTGTGAGGACGTGAGGAGAATACGATGGCCCTAGTGGTTTCTTGGGGAGCATTGTGCCTCCACACTGCTCCAACGTAGACGTACTTCCTCTGAAAGGGAAGGAACTTCGATAACACATCCTTGTCTCCACCGACTCCACTCTTGGTTATCTCTCACCTTTACTTGCGCAAGCTTATATTGTGTTGTATCCCTTGCTTGCTTGTGTGCTTATTGTTATTGCATCATATAGGTTGTTCACCTAGTTGCACATCTAGACAACCTACTTTGATGCTAAGTTTAATTTGGTCAATAAAAGCTAAAAACCGTTAGTTTCCTATTCACTCCCCTCTAGTCAACCATATCGATCCTTTTAATTGGTATCAGAGCCTCATCTCTTTATTAAGGACTTTTGCCATCTGAAGAGTATGGTTGACACCATGGACGAGGTGGAGGATCACCCTTGTGCGAATCCCACTTTGTCCGCGGCCGATGGGGGATCCTCGGTCTCTCATGAGGAGTTCAATTCAGCTATGGACACATTGAAAATCTCCATGGCGGCCGAGGTTAAATGCATGTTTAAGGAGTTTCTTAATGGGCTTAAATTATCCACCGAACCATTGGAAGTGGTTGATCCCGCTAACAAGGTGGCGGATGCTAACTCTAGAAGGGGGAAGCTAGTAGTGAGCAAGCTCCTTTGCCTAGTGGTAGGAGTGGGTGTGGCATCTTTGCCCTTGTTGAACTTCAACTTACTTATGGAGGACCGGTTCCCTCCACGCATATGAATCATGTTGGTCCTCCTCCTAAGCTTGTGAAAAATGAGGATTTTGCTTCTTGGGTGTATCGCTTTAAACATCATTCAAATCATAGTTATGCTAATATTTTGATAATTATTGAGCAAGGTTTCTACCCGCATGATCCAAGCAACTTCACTCCTAAATAAGCCGCGGACCATCAATTCAACGAGTCCGCTCTCTTCATTCTCTAAGAAGCAATTCCTCCCAAAGATATTGCTCACCTCTGACCCTTCACTGTGGCCAAGGAAGCATGGCAACATGTTGTTTCCATTTACAAGGGAAGCGCAAGCATCCAACGCTCCAACTTTGAAGTGGTACAAGATGAAGCCGATGAGTTTGTGATGAATGAAGATTAAGAACCTCGTGAGCTTTACCGGAGATTAACCAATTTCACTGTCTCACTCCGAGATCATGGGACCAAGGATACAGATGAAAATTGGACAGGCAAAAGTTTCTCAAGGCCATGATGCCCTACCACAAGGCTATGTCCTCCGTCATCCGTCAAAGGCCGAACTTTCATGCCTTGTCCTCAAGTGAAGTGTTGGATGAGTTTGTTGCTATGAGGATCTTGGACAAGAACGCCGACAATGCGGTGTTGCATTCTCAACGATCAAAGAAGCCCAACCTTGCTTTGAAGGCCAAGGCTAGTGTGGAAGAAGAGAGTGAAGAGGAAGAAGAGGAATGTTGCCCTGAAGATACCAAGTATATGCTTATCATGAGCACATGGCTCTCGTGTCACGGAAATTTTGGAGCAAGAAGAACACAAGGCCCAACTTCAACAATAACAACTCAAGTGGAACCAAGGGTAAACAACGTGTGAGGACATGCTATAATTGTGGCAATGTGAGCCACTTTGTTGCGGAATGCCCGTACAAGAAGAGGGAAGACAATGGGGGAAAGATTATCCGAAAAGACAAGGCCAAGTCCTTCCCCAACAAGAATAACTTCACCAAGAAGACTCCTCCCAAGGGGTTGGTGGCACAGGAAGAGTACAATGAGGATTATGATGATGATGAAGACGGTGAGACGACTGCCATGGCCTCCGTTGCCATTGCAACAACTCCACGGGTGTCCCTCTTCGACTCACCCAACAAGAACATCATCGCCAAGTGCCTCATGGCTAAAGCCACCAACAAGGTAACCCCCAACATCAAAACCACCATCACTACTAATCCTTCATTGATGGATTGCATTGATGAAAGTGAGGGTTCGAAGGAGGAAGAAAATGAATTTGAGTCTTTTATGAGTAAGCTCAAGGGTAAATCCAAGAAGCACTTCGTTGCTCTCTTGGAACAACTTGGTGAAGTCAATGACATGATCGAGGCTCTCAAAGAAACCATCTATAAAATGGAAGAGCATAGTCGTGACTATGCCAATGAGATATCGGATCTCTCTAATGCGCTTGAGGAAGAGCGTGGCCATTGTTTGGCTCTTTAGGAGTCACACAACGACGATCATGCTAAATTAAAGAAAGATATTGATCATGCTCTTGTTGCATCTCGTGTGCTCAATTCCGAGAAGGCTAAACTTGTGGTTGACCATGCTAGACTCAAGGAGGAGTTTGATATACTTTACAAAGCTCACAAGGCCTTGAAGAGTGCTCATGCAAGCCTCAAAGAGTCTCATGATCAACTCCAAGTGAAGCTAACCAAGGAGAAAGCCACATTTCCTTATATGGTTTTAATTGATAATGCAAATGCTACTAACCCATGTTGTAAGCATGTGCGTATTGTGGAGGAGAATGCCAAGTTGAAGGAGCAACTTGAGAAAGTCCTTGTGTCGTGCATACAAGGAGAGAAGAACCTCAACGATCTTTTGAGCAATCAAAAGGAAGTTGTGGCCAAGGAGGGGATTGGGTTTGCACCCAAGTCCAAGAAGAAGAAGAAGAATGACAAGACCACACAACCTCCTTCCCTCAAGCAAAGCTTTGTGAAGGAGGGAGAGGGTACTCCTAAGGAGAAGAAGAACAACACGAAGGGTGGCGGTGTCAAGAAGGGCAATGCCACTCCTTCCAATAAACCAGCGATTTTAACCCTTCTTATTGTTGTGCCATGCTAGTGATGGGCATGTTTATGCCAAATTTGTTAGTTCTTCTTATGAGTACATTGAATGGACTATTTGGGTTCCTAAGACCCTTGTTGCTAACATCAAAGGACCCATTACAAAATGGTACAAGCATTGGTCTCTTGTAGGTGTTTGCTTCTGGTGGGAGATCATGGTTGCTCGATAGTGGAGCCACAAATCATATGACAAAAATCAAGGACTTGGTGGTGTTCCTGCATAAAGTTTCATCTGTGCCCACCAATGTCGAATGGGGTGATGCTTCATCTTCTAAGGTATTGGGTCTTGGCAAGGTTGTCATTTCTCTTGATCGAGAAAGTCATGCTTGTTGAGTCCCTTGCGTACAAATTACTTTCCGTTCGTCAACTTTCACTCATGGGCTTTGCCACTTTCTTTGATATTGATACCATGTCCCTCTTGTGGAGCAAGACTCTTAAAGTAGCCTTTGTTGGGCATGTCGAGAACAGTCCTTATGTGATTAACTTTTTAGAGCAACCCACTAAGACCGCGACATGCCTAATGTCTAAAGTTGACGTGGGATGGCTTTGGCATCGCCGTTTAGCCCATGTCAATATGAGATATTTGCAAAGTATTCTCAAGGGGGACCATGTCCGTGGACTAACAAATGTTAGTTTTGCCAAAGATCGTGCTTGCAGTGCTTGTATCAAAGGAAAGCTACATGAGAAGGCTCACCCTCCCACGACTATCATCTACTCAAAGAGGCCCTTGGAGCTCCTTCACTTGGATATCTTTGGGCCTCCATCCTTTGATAGTCTTGGGGGTAGAAAGTATTGCTTGGTGATTGTGGATGATTACTCAAGATACACTTGGGTATATTTCATCAAGAGGAAGAGTGAGACCCAACAAACCGTCATCGACTTTGCAAATGAAGCTCAACGTCAACACAATGCAAAGATCTTGAAAATAAGAAGTGACAATGGCACCAAGTTCAAGAACTACACCTTGGATGAGTTTATTAGTGATGAGGGGATCAAGCATCAATATTCCGCACCTTACACCCCTCAACAAAATGATGTAGCGGAGAGGAAGAACCGGACATCGCTGGACGCGACAAGGACCATGATGGTGGAGTTCAAGTCTCCATACAACTTTTGGGACGAAGCCATCAACACCACTTGTCATGCATCCAATCGTCTCTATCTCTGTAAAGGCTTGAACAAGACTCCATATGAGATACTCACCGGTAACAAGCCCAACCTCAAACTTTCGGATGTTCGGTTGTAAGTGTTCATTCTTAGGAAAGGTGTTCGTTTGTCAAAATTTGAGGCTAGATCTCATGAGGGTATATTTGTCGGTTATGATACAAACTCTCATGCTTACCGTGTCCTCAACATGTCCACGTGACTCATTGATGAGACATGTAACATGGAGTTTCACGAGAATAACAGCTCCAAGTGGAGCAAAGTGGTACTTGTCATGTAGGTGATGAAGTTCCTCCCCAAGACATAAGAAGAATGGGTGTTGGTCATATCCTACCCATTGAGGAACCCCTTGTGACCGAAGGAGAAGGACAATGTTCCACTCAAGTGTAACCATCACCAACCCAAGACTCACATGCTTCCGAAGAACAAAGTGAAGGCCCTCAACCAAGTGAACAAGATCAATGACAAGATCAATCTCAAGATGGTGGTGGACCACCAAGTGATGCCCAAGGTCAAGTTCTTCCCCCTGAGCTAGTTCAAGATCAAGAGCAAGCTCAAGATCAAGAACAAGCTCAAGACGACGCTCGAGATGATCAAGTTACTGCTCCTCAACTCTCTCTTGAGGACGACTTGGAGCGTCGTGCCACCAAGTTTGCATCCAAGCTCACTACCAAAGATCATCTCATGAAGAATGTGCTTGGAAGCTTAAGAAATGGGGTAAGCACTCGTAGACAATTAGCAAACTATTGTGAACATCACACGTTTGTTTATTATGTTGAACCCCAAAAGGTCTATGAGGCGCTTGAGGATCCAGATTGGCTCAATGCCATGCATGAAGAACTCAACAACTTTGAGCACAACAAGATGTGGAGATTGGTGCAAAGGCCAAAGGGGAACCATAATGTCATTGGAACCAAGTGGATATTCAAGAAAAAGGAAGATGCTCATGAGATTATCGTTCACAAGAAGGCTCGTTTGGAAGCACAAGGCTACTCCCAAGTCGAGGGTATCGACTACGGTGAAACCTTTGCTCCCATTGCTCACCTTGAATCTATTTGTTTATTGATTGCTTATGCTTCTCATCATAACTTCAAGTTGCAACAAATGGATGTGAAGAGTGCTTTTATTAATGTTCCTATTAATGAGTTGGTGTATGTCAAACAACCCCGAGGTTTTGAGGATCCGAAGTTCCCCAATCATGTGTACCAACTTGATAAGGCACTCTATGGCCTTAAACAAGCCCCACCTGTGTGGTATGAGCACCTTACCAAATTGTTGCAAGATCGTGGGTTTGAAATTGGGAAAATCGACCCCACTCTTTTTACTAAGAAGGTCAAAGGGGAGTTGTTTGTATGCCAACTATATGTTGATGATATTATCTTTGGTTCTCCTAACAAAGCTTTCAATGAGGAGTTTGTTGCTCCCATGACCTCGAAGTTCAAGATGTCCATGATGGTAGAGTTGAAGTTCTTTCCCGGGTTCGAAATCAAACAAAGAAGAGAAGGAACCTTCATCAACCAAGCCAAATACACTCAAGACATGCTCAAGCCATTCAAGCTAAGTGATGTCAAGCCAGCTTCCACTCCAATGCCCGTCAAATGCCGACTTGACATTGATCCCAATGGTAAAGCGGTGGATCAAAAGGTATATCATTCCATGATTGGCTCCTTGCTTTACCTTTGGGCATCTAGACTGGATATCATGTTGAGTGTGGGAATTTGTGCATGGTTTCAAGCTGCACCTAAGGAAAGCCACTATGTGGGGGTCAAGCGAATATTTCGATATTTGGCTCATACCCCAAACTTTGGCTTATGGTACCCAAGAGGAGCTACCTTCAACCTTATGGGCTATTCGGACTCAGATTGGGCGGGAGACAAAGTGGATAGGAAGTCAACTTCCGGAGGGTAAAAATTTCTTGGTTGCTCTTTGGTGAGTTGGTCTTCTAAGAAGCAAATTTGTGTGTCTCTCTCGTCCACCGAAGCGGAGTATGTGTCCGCTGGTAGTTGTTGTGCTCAACTTCTATGGATGAGGCAAACTTTAAAGGATTACGGTGTCATTTGTGACAAAGTGCCTCTTTGGTGTGACAATGAAAGTGCCGTCAAGATTTCTCTCAACCCGGTGCAACACTTCAAGACGAAGCATATTGAGATTCGGTATCACTTCATCCGGGATCACATTAGGCGAGGGGAGGTCAAGCTCAAGTATGTCAACACTCATGATAACCTTGCAGATATTTTCACGAAGCCCTTGGATGAAGCAAGATTCCATGAGCAAAGG
Source organism: Triticum dicoccoides (assembly GCF_002162155.2). Taxonomy (NCBI): domain Eukaryota; kingdom Viridiplantae; phylum Streptophyta; class Magnoliopsida; order Poales; family Poaceae; genus Triticum; species Triticum dicoccoides. The sequence continues at coordinate 103,207,311 of NC_041383.1, forward strand.
CATGAGCTAAATATCATTGATTTGAGCAATGTGGCTTCAACCTTTGCACACCCCACCATACTCATCTTGATGTCTTGTTTAGGTGTAGGCATGGACATAGGGGGAGTGTTGTTCTCACAATGAACTCTCCCTCCCCCATTATGCATAAATTGGTCAACTCTTTCACATTAGCCATTTTTGATGGTACTTGTGCTTCAAAGACGAGTTTCGGTGATGGTCCCAAGGATAATTCTTCGCGGTACCATACCAATTGACTCAAACATAGGTGGCACCGGCCAACGCCCTCTCTCCTTGAGAGGCTTTGATTTGCGTTTGGTCCTCATTGTCTTTTGCCTTTGAGTCGTGTTTGTGTTTGAGTTGCCTCATGAGTGCTCGTGTGCGTGTCTGATTTCTTGAAGCGTGCATTGTAAAGGCCCTGTTTTTCTATTTTTGTCAGAACTTGCACTTTCTTGGGCATACGGTACTACCGTGGCTAGCCATGGTACTATCGCAGGAGGTGGGTGGCATTTGTGCTTGTGCAGCTGCAACCCCGGCATGGTACTACCACTTCTAGCACGGCAGTAATTTTGTACTACCACTTCCAGCACGGCATGGTACTACTGCTCTCTGTGCAGTATTTCCGCCCGGGCAGTACTACCGCGATGACCCGCGGTACTACCGCGCTGTCGAAAGCGCGTGGGGGTTAAGAGCGGGCATGGAGAGTTCCAAGTCCCCATACCCATTCATCTCTTCCCCTCACTTCATCTCTCTCTCTCCTGCCCATGAACGGTGCCGGAGGACCTCGCCGGATCTCCATCTCCGGCCGCTCGCCTCGCAATACGGCCGGTGGGATCGATCCCCACCTCGCCCTCTTGCCATGGAACCGAGTATCTTCCTTAGTCCCTCTCTCTTTGCCCCGTTGGTGTGCTTCTAGGTTTTGGGAGATTGATGTCTACTACACAACCTTCTTCTTGTAGACATTGTTGGGACTCCAAGTGCATAGGTTTGTAGGACAGTAGCAAATTTCCCTCAAGTGGATGACCTAAGGTTTATCAATCCGTGGGAGGCGTAGGATGAAGATGGTCTCTCTCAAACAACCCTGCAACCAAATAACAAAGAGTCTCTTGTGTCCCCAACACACCCAATACAATGGTATATTGTATAGGTGCACTAGTTTGGCGAAGAGATGGTGATACAAGTGCAATATGGATGATAGATATAGGTTTTTATAATCTGAAAATATAAAAACAGCAAGGTAACTAATGATAAAAGTGAGCACAAACAGTATTGCAATGCTTTGAAACAAGGCCTAGGGTTCATGCTTTCACTAGTGCAAGTTCTCTCAATGATAATAACATAACTGGATCATATAACTATCCCTCAACATGCAACAAAGAGTCACTCCAAAGTCACTAGTAGCAGAGAACAAACGAAGAGATTATTGTAGGGTACGAAACCACCTCAAAGTTATTCTTTCCGATCAATCCATTGGGCTATTCCTATAAGTGTCACAAACAACCCTAGAGTTCTTAGTAAAATAACACCTTAAGACACAAATCAACCAAAACCTTAATGTCACCTAGATACTCCAATGTCACCTCAAGTATCTGTGGGTATGATTATACGGTATGCATCACACAATCTCAGATCCATCTATTCAAACCAACACAAAGAACTTCAAAGAGTGCCCCAAAGTTTGTACCGGAAAGTCAAGACGAAACATGTGCCAACCCCTAGGCATAGATTCCCAAGGTCACGGAACCTGCAAGTTGATCACCAAAACATACATCAAGTGAATCAATAGAATACCCCATATTGTCACCACAGGTAAGCACATGCAAAACATACATCAAGTGTTCTCAAATCCTTAAAGGCTCAATCCGATAAGATAACTTCAAAGGGAAAACTTAATCCATTACAAGAAGGTAGAGGGGGAGAAACATCATAAGATCCAACTATAGTAGCAAAGCCTGCGGTACATCAAGATCGTGCCATATCAAGAACACGAGAGAGAGATCAAACACATAGCTACTGGTACATACCCTCATCCCCGAGGGTGAACTACTCCCTCCTCATCATGGAGAGTGCCGGGATGATGAAGATAGCCAATGGTGATGGATCCCCCTCTGGTAGGGTGCCGAAACAGGACCCCGATTGGTTTTTGGTGGCTACAGAGGCTTGCGGCGGTGGAATTCCCGATCTAGGTTATATTCTGGAGGTTTGGGAATTTATAGGAGAGGTTGGCGTCAAGAACAAGTCAGGGGAACCACAGGGAGTCCACGAGGCAGGGGGAGCGCCCTCCACCCTCGTGGGGCCCACGTGACTCCCCTCCGACAACTCTTCGTTCCAGTATTTTTTATATTTTCAAGAAAAAATCTCCATTTATTTTCAGCGCATTCCGAGAACTTTTATTTTTGCACAAAAATAACACCACAGTAGTTCTTCTGAAAACAACGTCAGTCCGGGTTAGTTCTTGTTGGAAATATGCCCTAGAGGCAATAATAAAATGATTATTATTATATTTCCTTGTTCATGATAATTGTCTACTATTCATGCTATAATTGTATTGACCGGAAACCGTAAGACATGTGTGAATACATAGACCACAACATGTCCCTAGTGAGCCTCTATTTGACTAGCTCATTGATCAACATATGGTCATGGTTTCCTGACTATGGACATTGGATGCCATTGATAACGGGATCACATCATTAGGAGAATGATGTGATGGACAAGACCCAATCCTAAGCATAGCACAAGATCGTGTAGTTCGTTTGCTAAAGCTTTTCTAATGTCAAGTATCATTTCCTTAGACCATGAGATTGTGTAACTCCCGGATACCGTAGTAGTGCTTTGGGTGTACCAAACGTCACAACGTAACTAGATGACTATAAAGGTGCACCACAGGTATCTTCGAAAGTGTCTGTTGGGTTAGCACGAATCGAGACTGGGATTTGTCACTCCGTATGATGGAGAGGTATCTCTGGGCCCACTCGGTAATGCATTATCATAATGATCTCAATGTGACCAAGTAGTTGGTCACAGGATCATGCATTACAGGATGAGTAAAGTGACTTGCCAGCAACGAGATTGAACGAGGTATTGGGATACCGATGATCGAATCTCGGGCAAGTAACATACCGATTGACAAAGGGAATTGTATACGAGATTACTTGAATCCTCAACATCGTGGTTCATCCGATGAGATCATCGTGGAACATGTGGGAGACAACACGGGTATCCAGATCCCGCTATTGGTTATTGGCCGAAGAGTTGTCTCGGTCATGTCTGCATGATTCCCGAACCCGTAGGGTCTACACACTTAAGGTTCGATGATGCTAGGGTTATAAGGAAGATTTGTATGTGATTAACGAATGTTATTCGGAGTCCAGGATGAGATCCCGGATGTCACGAAGAGTTCCGGAATGGTCTGAGGTGAAGATTTATATATGGGAAGTCATCATACGGTCACCGAAAATATTTGGGTGTATACCGGTATTGTACAGGGACCACCGGAGGGGTTCCGGGGGTCCACCGGGAGGGTACATCAGTCCCGGAGGGCCTTATGGGCTGTAGGTGGAAGGGAACCAGCCCCTAAGTGGGCTGGGCACCAACCTCCTAGGGCCCATGCGCCTAGGGTTGGGGAGAACCCTAAGGGGGCGCCTCCCCTTGCTTGGGGGGCAAGCCCCCTCCCCCTTGGTCGCGCCCCCCTCTAGATCTCATCTAGAGGGGCCGGCCCCCTTTCCCCTTCTCCCTATAAATAGAGGGGTGAGGGGAGGGCTGCCGTAACACATCAAAGGTGCAGCCCCTCTCCTCCTCCGCATGAGCTTGGCGAAGCCCTGTCGGAGAACTGCCACTCCATCACCACCAAGCCGTCGTGCTGCTGTTGGAGCCATCTTCCTCAACCTCTCCCTCCTCCTTGCTGGATCAAGGTGCAGGAGACGTCACCGGGCTGCACATGTGTTGAACGCGGAGGTGCCATTGTTCGGCGCTAAGATCCGAATCCACCATGATTTGAATCGTTTCGAGTACAACTCCTTCATCCGCGTACTTGCAACGCTTCCGTCTCGTGATATTCAAGGGTATGAGATGCACTCCCCTCTCTCTCGTTGCTAGTTACTCGATAGATTGATCTTGGTGATGCATAGAAATTTTTAATTTCTACAACGATCCCCAACAATGGCATCATGAGCTAGGTCTATGCGTAGTTTCTATGCACGAGTAGAACACAAGTTTGTTGTGGGCGTCGATTTTGTCAATTTACTTGCCACTACTAGTGTTATCTTGTTTTGGCGGCATCGTGGGATGAAGCGGCCAGGACCGACCTTACACGTACGCTTATGTGAGACAGGTTCCACCGACTGACATGCACTAGTTGCATAAGGTGGCTAGTGGGTGTCTGTCTCTCCCACTTTAGTCGGATCGGATTCGATGAAAAGGGTCCTTATGAAGGGTAAATAGCAATTGGCATATCACGTTGTGGTTTTGGCGTAGGTAAGAAACGTTCTTGCTAGAAACCTATAGCAGCCACGTAAAAACTTGCAACAACAATTAGAGGACGTCTAACTTGTTTTTGCAGCATATGTCGTGTGATGTGATATGGCCAAAACGGATGTGATGAATGAAATATATGTGATGTATGATATTTATCATGTTCTTGTAATAAGAATCATGACTTGCATGTCGATGAGTATGACAACCGGCATGAGCCATAGGAGTTGTCTTTAATTTATTGTATGACCTGCGTGTCATTGAATAACGCCATGTAATTACTTTACTTTCTTGCTAAACCGATAGCCAGAGTAGTAGAAGTAATAGTTGGCGAGACAACTTCATGGAGACACGATGATGGAGATCATGATGATGGAGATCATGGTGTCATGCCGGTCATGATGATAATCATGGGGCCCCGAAGATGGAGATCAAAAGGAGCAAAATGATTTTGGCCATATCATGTCACTATTTGATTGCATGTGATGTTTATCATGTTTTTGCATCTTATTTGCTTAGAACGACGGTAGCATAAATAAGATGACCCCTCATAATAATTTCAAGAAAGTGTTCCCCCTAACTGTGCGCCATTGCGAAAGCTTGTTGTTTCAAAGCACCACGTGATGATCGGGTGTGATAGATTCTAACGTTCACATACAATGTGTGTAAGCCAGATTTACACATGCAAAATACTTAGGTTGACTTGACGAGCCTGGCATGTACAAACATGGCCTCGGAACAGAAGAGACCGAAAGGTCGAACATGAGTCGTATATAAGATACGATCAACATGAAGATGTTCACCGATGATGACTAGCCCGTCTCACGTGATGATCGGACACGGCCTAGTTGACTTGGATCATGTATCACTTAGATGACTAGAGGGATGTCTATATGCGTGGGAGTTCATTAAATAATTTGACTAAATGAACTTAATTATCATGAACTTAGTATAAAATCTTTGCAATATGCCTTGTAGATCAAATGGCCCACGCTAATGTTGCCCTCAACTTCAACGTGTTACTAGAGAAAGCCAAGCTGAAAGATGATGGTAGCAACTATACGGACTGGGTCCGGAACTTGAGGATCATCCTCATAGATGCCAAAAGAGCATATGTCCTAGATGCACCGCTAGGTGAAGCACCCGTTTTCCCAGCAACTCGAGATGTTATGAACGCCTGGCAGTCGCATAGTGATGATTACTCCCTGGTTCAGTGCGACATGCTTTACAGCTTAGAACCGGGGCTCCAAAAGCGTTTTGAGCAGCACGGAGCACATGAGATGTTCCAAGAGCTGAAACTGGTTTTACAGGCTCATGCCCGGGTCGAGAGATATGAAGTCTCCGACAAGTTCTACAGTTGTAAGATGGAGGAGAATAGTTTTGTCAGCGAGCACATACTCAAAATGTCTGGGTTGCACAACCGCTTGTCTCAGCTGGGAGTTAATCTCCCGGATGACGCGGTCATTGATAGAATCCTTCAGTTGCTCCCACCTAGATACAAGAGCTTTGTGATGAACTACAATATGCAGGGGATGGTGAAAACCATTCCGGAGGTATTTTCAATGCTGAAAACAGCGAAGGTGGAGATCAAAAAGGAACATCAAGTGTTGATGGTCAATGAAACCACTAGTTTCAAGAAAGGCAAGGGTAAGAAGAACTTCAATAAGGACGGCAAGGGAGTTGCCGCGCCCGGTAAGCCAGTTGCCGGGAAGAAGCCAAAGCACGGACCCAAACCTGAGACTGAGTGCTTTTATTGCAAGGGAAATGGTCACTGGAAGCGGAACTGCCCCAAGTACTTAGCAGACAAGAAGGCCGGCAACACCAAAGGTATATGTGATATACATGTTACTGATGTGTACCTTACCAGTACTCGTAGTAGCTCCTGGGTATTTGATACCGGTGCGGTTGCTCATATTTGTAACTCAAAACAGGAGCTACGGAATAAGCGGAGACTGGCGAAGGACGAGGTGATGATGCACGTTGGGAATGGTTCCAAGGTCGATGTGATCGCTGTCGGCATGCTACCTCTACATAGACCTACATGATTTGTTTTAAACCTCAATAATTGTTATTTAGTGCCAACTTTGAGCATGAACATCGTATCTGGATCTCATTTAATACGAGATGGCTACTCATTTAAATCTGAGAATAATGGTTGTTCTATTTATATGAGAGATATGTTTTATGGGCATGCCCCGCTGGTCAATGGTTTATTCTTAATGAATCTCGAACGTAATGTTACACATATTCATAGTATGAATACCAAAAGATGTAAGATTGATAATGATAGTCCCACATACTTGTGGCACTGCCACCTTGGTCACATTGGTGTCAAACGCATGAAGAAGCTCCATGCAGATGGACTTTTGGAGTCTCTTGATTACGAATCATTTGACACGTGCAAACCATGCCTCATGGGCAAAATGACCAAGACTCCGTTCTCTGGAATAGTGGAGCGAGCAACCAACTTATTGGAAATCATACATACTGATGTGTGTGGTCCAATGAGCATTGAGGCTTGCGGTGGCTATCGTTATGTTCTCACCATCACTAATGACTTAAGTAGATATGGGTATGTCTACTTAATGAAACACAAGTCTGAGACCTTTGAAAAGTTCAAGGAATTTCAGAGTGAGGTAGAGAATCAACGTGACAAAAAAATAAAGTTCTTACGATCAGATCATGGGGGAGAATATTTTAGTCATGAGTTTGGTATGCACTTAAGGAAATGTGGAATTGTTTCACAACTTACGCCGCCTGGAACACCTCAGCGTAACGGTGTGTCCGAACATCGTAATCGCACTCTATTGGATATGGTGCGATCTATGATGTCTCTTACCGATTTACCGCTATCATTTTGGGGATATGCTTTAGAGACAGCTACATTCACTTTAAATAGGGCACCATCTAAATCCGTTGAGACGACACCGTATGAATTATGGTTCGGGAAGAAACCTAAGCTGCCGTTTCTAAAAGTTTGGGGATGGGATGCTTATGTCAAGAAACTTCAACTTGAAAAGCTCGAACCCAAGTTGGAAAATGCGTCTTCATAGGATACCCTAAGCAAACCATTGGGTATACCTTCTACCTAAGATCTGAAGGCAAGATCTTTGTTGCCAAGAATGGGTCCTTTCTGGAGAAAGAGTTTCTCTCGAAAGAAGTAAGTGGGAGGAAACTAGAACTTGATGAAGTAGTACCTTTTGAACCGGAAAGTAGCACAGCATAGGAAGATGTTTCTGTGGTGCCTGCACCGACTAGAGAGGAAGTTAATGATGAAGATCAAGGTACTTCCGATCAAGTTGCTACTGAACTTTGTAGGTCCACAAGGACACGTTCCACACCAGAATGGTATGGCAACCCAGTCCTGGAAATCACGTTGTTAGACAATGGTGAACCTTCGAACTATGAAGAAGCGATGGCGGGCCTAGACTCCAACAAATGGCTTGAAGCCATGCAATCCGAGATAGGATCCATGTATGAAAACAAAGTATGGACTTTGACAGACTTGCCCGATGATCGGCGAGCAATAGAAAATAAATGGATCTTTAAGAAGAAGACGGACGCGGATGGTAATGTTACCATCTATAAACCTCGACTTGTCGCTAAGGGTTATCAACAAGTTCAAGTGGTTGACTATGATGAGACCTTCTCACCCGTAGCGAAGCTGAAGCCCGTCCGAATCATGTTAGCAATTGCCGCATTCTATTATTATGAGATATGGCAAATGGACGTCAAAACAACATTCCTTAACGACTTTCTTAAGGAAGAATTGTGTATGATGCAGCCGGAAGGTTTTGTCGATCCTAAGAATGCTAACAAGGTATGCAAGCTCCAGCGCTCCATCTATGGGCTGGTGCAAGCATCTCGGAGTTGGAACATTTGTTTTGATGAAATGATCAAAGCGTTTGGGTTTATGCAGACTTATGGAGAAGCATGCGTTTACAAGAAAGTGAGTGGGAGCTCTGTAGTATTTCTCATATTATATGTGGATGACATATGATTGATGGGAAATGATATGGAACTTTTGGACAACATAAAGGTCTACTTGTGTAAGTGTTTTTCAATGAAGGACCTTGGAGAAGCTGCTTACATATTATGCATCAAGATCTGTAGAGATAGATCGAGACGCCTCATAGGTCTTTCGCAAAGCACATAACTTGATAAGATATTGAAGAAGTTCAATATGGATCGGTCCAATAAGGGGTTCTTGCCTGTATTGCAAGGTGTGAAATTGAGCTCGGCTCAATGCCCGACGACGGCAGAAGATAGAGAAAAGAAGAGTGTCATCCCCTATGCCCAAGCCATAGGGTGTATTATGTATGCCATGTTGTGTACCAGACCTGATGTAAACCTTGCCATAAGTTTGGTAGCAAGGTACCAAAGTAATCCCAACATGGAACACTGGACAACAGTCAAGAATATCCTGAAGTACCTGAAAAGGACTAGGGATATGTTTCTCGTTTATGGAGGTGATGAAGAGCTCGTCGTAAAGGGTTACGTCGATGCTAGCTTTGACACAGATCTGGATGACTCCAAGTCACAAACTGTGACAACACTGGAGCTATTGCCCTTGCCAAGGAGCCCAGGTTTCACAAGAAGACCAGGCACATCAAGCGTCGCTTCAACTACATTCATGAAAATGTTCAAGATGGAGACATAGATATTTGCAAAGTGCATATGGATCTGAATGTCGCAGATCCGCTGATTAAACCTCTTCCGCGAGCAGAACATGATCAACACCAGAACTCTATGGGTGTTCGATTCATCACAGTGTAACTAGATTGTTGACTCTAGTGCAAGTGGGAGACTATTGGAAATATGCCCTAGAGGCAATAATAAAATGATTATTCTTATATTTCCTTGTTCATGATAATTGTCTACTATTCATGCTATAATTGTATTGACCGGAAACTGTAATACATGTATGAATACATAGACCACAACATCTCCCTAGTGATCCTCTAGTTGACTAGCTTGTTGATCAACAGATGGTCATGGTTTCCTAACTATGGACATTGGATGCCATTGATAACGGGATCACATCATTAGGAGAATGATGTGATGGACAAGACCCAATCCTAAGCATAGCACAAGATCGTGTAGTTCGTTTGCTAAAGCTTTTCTAATGTCAAGTATCATTTCCTTAGACCATGAAATTGTGTAACTCCCGGATACTGTAGTAGTGCTTTGGGTGTACCAAACGTCACAACGTAACTGGGTGACTATAAATTGCACGACGGGTATCTTCAAAAGTGTCTGTTGGGTTAGCACGAATCGAGACTGGGATTTGTCACTCCGTATGATGGATAGGTATCTCTGGGCCCACTCGGTAATGCATCATCATAATGAGCTCAATGTGACCAAGTAGTTGGTCACAGGATCATGCATTACAGAACAAGTAAAGTGACTTGCTGGCAACGAGATTGAACGAGGTATTGGGATACCAACGATTGAATCTCGGGCAAGTAACGTACCGATTGACAAAGGGAATTGTATACGGGATTACTTGAATCCTCGACATCGTGGTTCATCCGATGAGATCATCGTGGAACATGTGGGAGCCAACATGGGTATCTAGATCCCGCTGTTGGTTATTGGCAGGAGAGCTGTCTCGGTCATGTCTGCGTGATTCTCGAACCCGTAGGGTCTACACACTTAAGGTTCGATGACGCTAGGGTTATAAGGAAGATTTGTATGTGATTAACGAATGTTGTTCGGAGTCCAGGATGAGATCCCGGATGTCACGAAGAGTTCCGGAATGGTCTGAGGTGAAGATTTATATATGTGAAGTCATCATACGGTCACCGGAAATATTTGGGTGTATACCGGTATTGTACAGGGACCACCAGAGGGGTTCCGGGGGTCCATCAGGAGGGTACATCAGTCCCGGAGGGCCTTATGGGCTGTAGGTGGAAGGGAACCAGCCCCTAAGTGGGCTGGGCGCCAACCCTCCTAGGGCCCATGGGCCTAGGGTTGGGGGGAACCCTAAGGGGGGCGCCTCCCCTTGCTTGGGGGGCAAGCCCCCTCCCCCTTGGCCGCGCCCCCCTCTAGATCTCATCTAGAGGGGCCGGCCCCCTTTCCCCTTCTCCCTATAAATAGAGGGGTGAGGGGAGGGCTGCAGTAACACATCAAAGGTGCAGCCCCTCCCCTCCCCAACACCTCTCCTCCTCCACGCGAGCTTGGCGAAGCCCTGCCGGAGAACTGCCACTCCATCACCACCAAGCCGTCGTGTTGCTGTTGGAGCCATCTTCCTCAACTTCTCCCTCCTCCTTGCTGGATCAAGGTGCGGGAGACATGACCGGGTTGCATGTGTGTTGAACGCGGAGGTGCCGTTGTTCGGCGCTAAGATTGGAATCCACCGTGATCTGAATCGCTTCGAGTACAACTCCTTCATTCGCGTACTTCCAACGCTTCTGTCTCGCGATCTTCAAGGGTATGAAGATGCACTCCCCTCTCTCTCATTGCTAGTTACTCCATAGATTGATCTTGGTGATGCTTAGAATTTTTTTTAATTTCTGCAAGGATCCCCAACAGTTCTAACCAAATCATGTAAAAATATTATAAACATGGCATGAATACATCAAAAATTATAGATACATTGGAGACGTATCAGAGATGCATGTGTAGTTCTTGTGATTTTTGGCTAAATCTTTGCAAGAGGAGATTGTTGGAGAGTGCCAGTGCGGTAGATATGCTATTTGGTGTGATGCAACAGTGTAGTTTTGATCAACGGTAGTACTAATCTACTTTTACGAATGTTCCTAGAACCATTCTTGTGAGATGTTGTTCCGTGCGATACTACCACTCCCCTTGGAGCGGTACTACCGCTTGCTCGTGCAAGAGCTGCCCCATGCGGTACTACCGCCCGGTGCACGGAAGTAAAATTTTACTTCCGCTCCAGGCGCGGTACTACCGTGCCAACCCGGCATAGAACTACCGCGGCTAGAGCGGATGTAAAGTTTTACGTTCGGATCCTGGCCCAGTACTATCGTTGAGTTAAAAATTACTCTATTTTGTCCAACCAATCCCATTTTTACTTGTTTCATTTGGTTTTTGCCTTGGTCTTTGCAATAATCTTCTCGCTCTTTTCGTGTGTTTGGGTTTGTGTGTCTTAGGTGGTGGCTCCAGTTCCAATGCAAGGTGCTCGAATCCTAGCCGTGACACAAGCTCCAAGCGGCTTCGCAGCCAAGAAGTTCCTAAGGGCTCCAGTGCCCCGCAACACCATGTCAAGGACACAACTAACAAGCACAAGGAGCCAACTGTTGGCATGGACGACATGCCTCAAGGGGAGTTTCTGATTCGAAGAAAGCTCAACCCCTACGTCAAGCCTAGAGAACTCAGCAGGGGTAATGCACTACAAAAAAATACACTTCCATGATGATACGTGTTTGTTTGTCACAGTAGGTCACGTTTTTTGCCATGCATGTACATCCATGACGATTTTATGACAGAATCAAGATAGGCATACCTGTGATGTCATAGAAGTGTTCCATGACATTACCAAAATTATCATCACGAAAGTGTCCACTTCCATGACGATAAATCACGCATCATAGAAGTGCTTTCGTCAAGGGTGACCGACACGTGGCATCCACCGTAACGGCTCACCGTTAAGCTATCGGGGTAGTATATGAAACTCATTTTGGTAAACTAGTTCAGTAGTAAGGTGGACAGGATAACAGCATGAAACAAACATATATCTATGTAGTTTGGTCACTGTATGGTCTATATCATTCTAGTTTATGTTGCCAAATCAAGATAGATACAGTTCGAATCATATCTATTAAATACAAAGCAGCATAGACAGAATATAAGTATGGGAAACTACATAACAATAACAACACTTGTAATGTGCATGGCATGAGAACATAACTGTTTATTCAATTGAAACTGAAATCAACATAGAGCAAGTTACAATAGCAAACACATTAAAGAAACAGGTTTAAAACATACCTATTGTGCCATTGGAGTTTCAATTGCATCCTTCATATTTGAAATTAGTTGGAATGAGTAAATACAGTGATGCAAGAGCAAAGTAGTATGAACCATAGCTACAGAACCTGACCTGAGAACAATTCTTCTTCTGATTTAAGCGTTGACTTGGGGTTCGGAGAGGTGGTCCTCGTGCTTTGGACACTGCAGTTGCCTTACTAACTGCTCATGTTTGGGCGCTGTGTGGTGGAGACGGTGCTGTGTTAACTGGAACTGGGTTACTATCTGCTGGGGTTGGGGTGTCACGCCCAATATGTGACCCTATCCAAAAGGAACTCGAAGGTCCTACCAAGGATAGACCCGCATATTGAAACGCTTTTGCAAGGTGGATATCATTACATCAACATTACATAATACATGGGGATACATACAAAAGGCATACAATGCCACATGAATACAACATCACAATACATAAGAGCATCATCCGACTACGGATGAAACACAAACAGAAACTCAAATGACATCCACCCTGCTAGCCCAGGCTGCCGACCTGGAACCTATCCCCTGATCGAAGAAGAAGCAGAAGAAGAACTCAATGCAAGCAAGCATCGCTCTCGCGTCATGATCATCGAATAACCTATACCTGCAACTGTGGTTGTAGTAATCTGTGAGCCACGAGGACTCAGCAATCCCATTACCATGGGTATCAAGACTAGCAAAGCTTAAAAGGGAAAGGAAGGGGTAAAGTGGTGAGGCTGCAGCAGCGACTAAGCATATATGGTGGCTAACATACGCAAATAAGAGCGAGAAGAGAACAAACGGAATGGTCGTCAACTAGTAATGATCAAGAAGTGATCCTAAACTCCTACTTACGTCAAACATAACCCAGAATCTGTGTTCACTTCCCGGACTCCACCGAGAAGAGACCATCACGGCTACACACGCGGTTGATGCATTTTAATTCGGATCTGGTGTCAAGTTATCTACAACCGGACATTAACAAATTCCCATCTGCCTATAACCACAGGCACGACTTTCGAAAGATTATACCCTGCAGGGGTGTCCCAACTTAGCCCATGACAAGCTCTCGCGATCAACGAAGGAATAGACCTTCTCCCAGGAAGACCCGATCAGACTCGGAATCCCGGTTTACAAGACATTTCGACAATGGTAAAACAAGACCAGCAAAGCCGCCCGATGCACCGACAATCCCGATAGGAGCTACACATATCTCGTTCTTTAGGCAACACCGGATGAGACATCCTACGAGTAAAGCCAGCCCTCGAGTTGCCCCGAGGTGGCCCCGCAGTCTACTCGGTTCGGACCAACACTTAGAAAAGCACTGGCCCGGGGGGGCTAAAATAAAGATGACCCTTGGGTTGGCCGACCCAAGGGAAAGGGATAGGTGGTGGTGAGGCAAATGGTAAAACCAAGGTTGGGCCTTGCTGGAGGAGTTTTATTCAAAGCGAACTGTCAAGGGGGTCCCAAAAATCACCCGACCGTGTAAGGAACGCAAAATCCGGGAACATAACACCGGTATGACGGAAACTAGGGCGGCAAGAGTGGAACAGAGCACCAAGCAAAAGGCCGAGTCTTCCACCCTTTACCAAGTATATAGATGCATTAATAATATAAGAGATATTATGATATCCCAACCAAAAACCTGTCCACCATGGAGAAATCTTCAACTTCACCTGCAACTAGCAACGCTATAAGAGGGGCTGAGCAAAAGCGGTAACATAGCCAAACAACGGTTTGCATGGGAAAGGTGTCAAAGGTTAGAGGTTCATGGAATTTGGGATGGCTTGATAAACAGGTGATAGGTAGCGCAGCATAGCGATAGAACAAAACAACTAGCATAGCAATGATAGTAGTGAGATCCAGGGTAGCAGTCATCTTGCCTGAAATCCCGCAAGGAAGAAGAACGAGTCCATGAAGAAGATGAACGGATGAAGCAGAACCAAGCGTAGACGAACGAATCCCCATGATCGCAACGAAACAGGAACTATCGAAAAGAAGCACACAACATAGTAAACACACCACACATGAACATGACATGATGCACAACAAGCATGATGCATGACAAATCTAGATGAAGCTACTCATGGCAAGAGATGATCCAAACAAGAGCAACACATCAAAGCAAGTATAAATGAGGCCGGGAACAACATATAATAATTCCGGTAAGTCCTCATATGCATATTTCGAAATTGGTCCAGATCTGAATAAACCTTACGTTCAAGTTGTTAAACATCAATTTAAGATTCACCAAGATGATCTACACGAGATTCTAGTCAAGTTACATATAATGTTCATTTAGTTCGGAGCTACGGTCTAGAAGATATGAGCAAAGCAAGTTAAACATGGCATTGATGCAAAATGCACCCAAACATCAAGCAAACACCTCAAAATATGGATGCAACATGACAATATGAAACTATATGCAAAATCAAGCAAGTTTCATATAGAGCACACTCAAAACGGAGCAACGGTTCAACACACCACACACTATACAAGTCCTAACAACAATCTGTCCAAAACAACAACTAGGCATATTGCAAGCATCAAAACAACATGCTACAGCATCACAATATGAAAACAAAAGGCATGGACATGATGTATAGGTAAATCATAACAAAACATGAACATTGAGCTAACTCCAGAAATCACTAGAACATGCTCAAACACACATGGTAAGATTGCAAGTTATAACAATTTCAGACTTTGCAGAAAATAACATCACGATGCAATGTTTAGAGCTATCAAACAACATGTTATAGGAACTTATCATGGCAAACAAAGGCATGGCATGAATCTACTAAATGCATAGATCAAAAGTCCCTTGGTGACCATAAGCCAAAAAGGATCAGAAAATAAGATGGCACCCACTTAAACATAGCAAGTTATTATACAGATTCAAACATGGCAGAAACAGAATTATGAAGGCATGTTAATGAGCTTGTGCAACTCACTACAGAGCAATACATGGCATGGCAAGTCACCCAACAGTAATAAGGCATGTTTTTGAAGCTAAGCATGGCAAGAGAAAGTCCATAGGGTGCATGGATCACTAGCAAAACACATGGAAACAACTGAACTTAATGTTAACAGGCTGACAGCAACATTTTCAAGCAACTTTGGAGCAAGATATGAACAAGCTACATCAAGATATAAATGCAACTAGGGGCATTTATGGTTAGAGGATGACATGTAGATCAAAACATATTTAATGATCACCTCCAGATTATGCATAGAACAATTAGTAGCAACATGTTTATATAGCATCACGAAATAACAGAATCAGCCTAGCAAAAGAGCAACATCATGTACACTACTTAACAAGCTCGATTCACTCACCACAAGTCATTGCATGACAAGATAAGCATAGAATCATCAAGAAGACATGTTTGTGTAACAAACCAAGTCAAGAACAAGTCCATAGCATGCAAGGATCAACTATAGCAACCTTGGTAAAATTGAATAACATGTAAACAATCTGTCAGGAAACATTTTGAAGCAAAAGTAGAGCACGAAAATGACATGCTAGACTACTCCATAATTACAAACAGGGGCATTATTGGATAGACAATAACCACTTGTTCAAAACACCCTTACTGAAGTATCTCTAAATATGCATGGATCTCTCTATAGCATCAAGTTTACATAGCATCGAAATAACAGCAGAACAGGGACCAAAATCAGTAATATCACGAAGCCTAGTTTGCATGCTTGTGCTAGTCACCACATTGATCACAAAAATGCATGGCATACACCACTGTAAAGAAGACATGGCATAGTTCAAAACACATGAAGACATCAGTCTCATAGGATGCACACATCAATCATGGCAAAAATGACAAAAGAGCTCGTTCTGATAACAGACAGCAGAAAACATTATGAAGCACTCTTACCATGATGATTCAGGCATCAAGGTGACCTCAAATGAATATGATGCAATGGAATGAAATGATGTACTCGTTGAGACGAACAATTTGACATATTACACGCACGAAACGGAGCTACAGATGCAGAGTTACAGCATGATGAACTTGGCATGAAAATGACACAGATCTGGGACTTAGCAGATTTGGACCTCGGGGGAAAGTGGATGACGGGATCCCGCGGGCCGTTTGGATGGTCGGGCGGGTGGATCTCATCCCACCCGCCGGATCCGGCGACGTGGCGGCCGGCGACGGCGGCCGGAGGGCGGGGCGGCACCGGAGGAGGCCGGGGAAGGCCGAAGGGTGGCGGCGCGGGGCGGAGGACGTCGAGGCGACGGGGCACGGGGCGAGCTCTGGCGGCCGGCGCGGGAGGCGGCTCGGCGAGCCGGGGAGCCAGGCGCCGCGAGAATGGCGGAGACGGCGGCGGCCGGTGGCGACGAAGGCGGAGCGGGGCGGCGGGGGAGATCCCGGGCGGCTGCAGCGGCGCTCCACGGCCGGGGCGAGGAGGCGGCGGCCGGCGCGGGGCGGGCGGAGCCCGGCGGCGGCGGGGCCGGCTCAGGGCAGGCGCGGGGCAGGCGGCGGCCGCGCGGCGGCAGGTGCGGAGCGGGCCCGCGCGGGCCCCGGATGGGCTCCGCGGGCCGGGGCGGCGGGGAGGGCGCGGGAGGCCACGTGGCGGACGCGGATTGGACGAGGGGGCGCGGGGCGGACGTGTCCGGCGCTGGGCGGACGCGTCCGGCGGCGGAGAGGGAAAAATCTAGGGTTTCGGGCGATTTGATCCGCGAATTTCGGGGGAGGGGCATATTTATAGGTAGAGGGAGCTAGGAGAGTCCAAATGAGGAGCGGTTTTCGCCCACACGATCGTGATCGAATGACCGAGAGCATGGAGGGGAGTTAGATGGGTTTTGGGCCATTTTGGAAGGGTGTTGGGCTTCAAAGAGAAGGAGGCTTTTACGGTTACCCGGTTAACCGTTGGAGTACCAAACGACCTCCAAATGGCACGAAACTTGACAGGCGGTCTACCGGTGCTATACCAAGGCCACTTGGCAAGACTCGGGCCATTCCGAGAAAGTTTAACACCCGCTCACGAAGAGAGGCAAGAAGGGGACGCCGGATGACATAGGAGCGCCGGATTGTAAAACGGACAACGGGGAAAATGCTCGGATGCATGAGACGAACACACATGCAAAATGAAATGCACATGATGACATGACAAAATGCAACACACAAGCAAAAGACATGGCAACGACGGCGAATAACTGGCAGACACCTGGCGCATCGGATCCGGGGCGTTACATGGGGTTAGAAGGGGTGTAGCTGGTTCTCTGTCCAACTGGGTAGGGATACAATCTTTGTGAGTCTGGGTTATGTGTGGTGGGGCTGGTTCTTGGGCAAGTACAACCGTGGTTCTATCTGCATCGACAGGTAGCATGATCTTGTCTGAAGACCATGTTTTTACTCCCACAGATACTGCCATCACCCCCTCCAATTGAAATGGCTGATAAACAAGAGAAGTAATTGAATGTACAGACATTGTAAGATAGACAGGTGGAATGGATAGTAGGGAAGAAAATAGGGCATGAAATAATTCACATTTATATTGTCTAACCAAACAGAATAGCAGGACATAATTTCACATATATGATGGCTAATTAAACAGGATAGCATGACACAATTTCACATGTATGATGGCTAACTAAACAGGATAGAATGACATACTTCAAAATATGATGACTATGTAAACATGATGACATGATATAACTATACGATGTGTCTATTAAAGTGGTTGGCATGCCATAAATCACAAACATGCCGTTGATGGAAACATGATGGCATGATATAATTCACGGATAGAATGACATAATTCAAAATATGATGACCATGTAAACAGGATGAGATGATATAACTATATTATATCTTTAGAAAATGGGTTGGCATGCCATAATTCAGATACATGTTGTCTATGTAAACGTCATGGCATGGTATAATTCAAATATATGATTTATATACTAAGAAAGTAAGCAGAGGGCAATCGCATATATGATGTGTCAACTAAGGAGATGGCATTCAATATTGTGTATATGATGTAAAAACTAAGCATTGCAATACAACATATGCATGATATGAGTAATATAACCGTGCCAAGTTTGAGCATACACCTCAGGGGGATAATAGGACTGGTCATTTTCCTCTGAATCATCCTCTAAAGAGCTATCTGTAACCAGAAAGATATCTGCTTCAGCAGGTAGCATTGTCTGCTCTGAAGACCTCGTTTTCACTCCAGATTTCTCCATCACCAATTCAAATGGCTGATGCACAGGAAGAGCAATTGAATATACAAACATTGTCGACAAATGCAATGAGAAATACAAAAAAAGGACGGCCATGATATAATTCACATATGTGACGCTTGGCTAAACAACATGGCATTGCACAATTCATATATATATATATATATATACATATATATATATATACATATATATATATATATATATATATATATATATATATAATGCCTTGCAAGAAGATAGCATTGCATAATTCACATATATAATGTCTTGAAACAAGATGGCATTGCATAATTCACATATATGGTAATTAGACACTAAACAGGTGGCATTCACACAAAGCATGTCTAAACTAAGCAAATGACATAGCAATGTAAGATACCATACGCATGATATGAGCAACATAACCCTGGCAAGTTGGAGCATGCACCTCGGGGGGGAAATAGGACTGGTCATCTGTCTCTGAATCCTCCTCTAAGGAGCTATCCGTAACCAGCAAGACATGCACTTCGTCAGATAGCATTGTCTACTCTGAAGATCTTGTTCCCACTCCAGATTTTTCCATGATCGTGCCGGTTGGCTATTGCACAGGAAGAGTAATTGAATGTACTAAAATTGTTAACAAATTTAACACGTAATAAAAAATGATGGCATGATATAATTCACATATGAGATGTTTGGCTAACCAGGGTGGCATTGCAAAATTCACATATCTGATGCCTGGCTAAACAAGATCGCATTGCATGATTCACATATACGATAAAGAAACTAAACAGATGGCATTTACACAAAGCATGTCTAAAATAAGTAGATGACATCTTTGATATATACAGTAAGCAATGCAAGGCACCATATGCATGATATTACCAACATCAGCATGCCAAGTTAGAGCGAAGACCTCAAGGGGTAAATAGGAGTGGTCTTGTCCTTCTGAATCCCCCTCAGAATAGTTATCTTCCTCTTGATTACGATCCGAAATGGGTGGAGGGGGGCTGCCTTTGCGCCCATGATGTCTACTACACAACCTTCTTCTTGTAGACATTATTGGGCCTCCAAGTGCAGAGGTTTGTAGGACAGTAGCAAATTTCCCTAAAGTGGATGACCTAAGTGTTGGGAATATTACCACTAGGCGTGAACCGGCCTTCTTGGGCCGGGATAACTTCATTAGTGGTATGAACAGATGAAGGCCCAAGGCCTGTAGCCGGTTTAGAACCTGTAGCCATAAATCGGCCTGATGTGCAACTTGTATTGTAAGTTAGGAACAGAGAGATACCAACCGGGATACGAGTATGGACCGATTGGGACTCTATGGACCGACGGGCGTCACCCGTGTATATAAGGGGACGACCCGGCGGCAGTTCAGGGGGAGAACGACAACTCGAGTCTAGGCGAAGCTTGTTTGCTCCCTAGCCATCGAGACCACATCAATTCCATCACAACTAGACGTAGGCTTTTACCTTCATCGAAGGGGCCGAACTAGTATAAAACCCTCGTGTCTTTGTGTCCGCTTTAACCCCTTCAAGTAAACTCGTAGCGATGGCTCCACGACTAAGTCCTTTCGCTAGGACATCTGCCGTGACAAATCCACGACACTAAGGTTTATCAATCCATGGGAGGCGTAGGATGAAGATGGTCTCTCTCAAACAACCCTGCAACCAAATAGCAAAGAGTCTCTTGTGTCCCGAACACACCCAATACAATGGTAAATTGTATAGGTGCACTAGTTCGGCGAAGAGATGGTGATACAAGTGCAATATGGATGGTAGATAAAGGTATTTGTAATCTGAAATTATAAAAACAGCAAGGTAACTAATGATAAAAGCGAGCGTAAATGGTATTGCAATGCTAGGAAACAAGGCCTAAGGTTCATACTGTCACTAGTGCAAGTTCTCTCAACAATAATAACATAATTGGATCATATAACTATCCCTCAACATGCAACAAAGAGTCACTCCAAAGCCACGAATAGCGGAGAACAAACGAAGAGATTATGGTAGGGTACGAAACCACCTCAAAGTTATCCTTTTTGATCTATCTATTCAAGAGTCCGTAGTAAAATAACATGAAGCTATTCTTTCCGTTCAATCTATCATAGAGTTCATACTAGAATAACACTTTAAGACACAAATAAACCAAAACCCTAATGTCACCTAGATACTCCATTGTCACCTAAAGTATCCCTAGGCATGATTATACGATATGCATCACACAATCTCAGATTCATCTATTCAACCAACACAAAGTACTTCAAAGAGTGCCCCCAAAGTTTCTACCGGAGAGTCAAGACGAAAACGTGTTCCAACCCCTATGCATAAGTTCATGGAACCCGCAAGTTGATCACCAAAACATACATCAAGTAGATCACGTGAATATCCCATTGTCACCATAGATAAGCACGGCAAGACATACATCAAGTGTTCTCAAATCCTTAAAGACTCAATCCGATAAGATAACTTCAAAGGGAAAACTCAATTCATCACAAGAGAGTAGAGGGGGAGAAACATCATAAGATCCAACTATAATAGCAAAGCTCGCGATACATCAAGATCGTGCCATAGAGAGAACACGAGAGAGAGAGAGAGATCAGACACATAGCTACTGGTACATATCCTCAGCCCCAAGGGTGAACTACTCCCTCCTCATCATGGAGAGCACCAGGATGATGAAGATGTCCACCGATGATGGGTTCCCCCTCCGGCTGGGTGCCGGAACGGGCTCCTGAGAGGTTTTTGGTGGCTATAGAGGCTTGCGGTGGTGGAACTCCCGATCTATCTTCTGTTTCGATGCTTTTAGGGTATATGGGAATATATAGGCGAAAGAAGTCGGCCGGGAAACCTCGAGGGGCCCACGAGGGTGGAGGGCGCGCCCAGGGGGGTGGGCGCGCCCCCTATCTCGTGGCCTCCTTGACGCTTCCCTGGCTTGCACTCCAAGTTCCCGGGATTGCTTCTATTCCAAAAATAACTTTTCCGAAGGTTTCATTCCGTTTGGACTCCGTTTGATATTCCTTTTCTTTGAAACACTGAAATAGGCAAGAAAACAACAATATGGGCTGGGCATCCGGTTAGTTGGTTAGTCCCAAATATGATATAAATGTGCAAAATAAAGCCCATAAACATCCAAAGCGGGTAATATAATAACATGGAACAATAAAAAATTATAGATACGTTGGAGACATATCAAGCATCCCCAAGCTTAATTCCTGCTCGTCCTCGAGTAGGTAAATGATAAAAACAGAATTTTTGATGTGGAATGCTACCTAGCATAATTCTCAATGTAATTTTCTTTATTGTGGCATGATTGTTCAGATCCAAATGATTCAAGATAAAAACTTATAAAACATAAAAATAATAATACTTCAAAGAATACTAACAAATAATCATTTCTTATCAAAATAGCATAGCCAAAGAAAGCTTATCCCTAGAAAATCATATAGTTAGGCCATGCTTCATTTCCATTACACAAAATACTCCCATCATGTACAACCCCGATGACGAGCCGAGCAATTGGTTCATACTTTTTAACGCGCTTCAGCTTTTTCAACTCTTATGCAATACATGAGCGCAAGCCATGGACATAGCAGTATAGTGGTATATGGTGGTGGTTGTGAGGACAAAAAGGGAGAAGATAGTCTCACATCAACTAGACGTATCAACGGGCTATGGAGATGCCCATTAATAGATATCAATGTGAGTGAGTAGGGATTGCCATGCAACGGATGCACTAGAGCTATAAATGTATGAAAGCTCAACAAAAGAAACTAAGTGGGTGTGCATCCAACTTGCTTGCTCACGAAGACCTAGGGCATTTTGAGGAAGCCCATCATTGGAATATACAAGCCAAGTTCTATAATGAAAAATTCCCACTAGTATATGAAAGTGACAACATAGGAGAGTCTCTATCATGAAGATCATGGTGCTATTTTGGAGCACAAGTGTGGAAAAGAGATAGTAACATTGTCCCTTCTCTCTTTTTCTCTCATTATTAATTATTTCCATTTTTTATTTTTGTGCTTTTCTTTTTCTCTTGTTTTTCTTTATCCCCCCCTTTTTTGGACTTTCTCCCTTTTTTTCTTTTTCTTTTTTCCTTTTTTTGTAAAGTCCGAAGTCTCATCCCGACTTGTGGGGCAATCATAGTCTTCATCATCCTTTCCTCACTAGGACAATGCTCTAATAATGAAGATCATCACACTTTTATTGATTTACAACTCAAGAATTACAACTCAAAGCTAGAACAAGATATGACTCTCTATGAATGCCTCCGGCGGTGTACCGGGATATACAATGAATCAAGTGTGACATGTATGAAAATTATGAAGGTGGCCTTGCCACAAATACGATGTCAACTACCTGATCATGCAAAGAACAATATGACAATGATGATGCGTGTCATAATAACGGAACGGTGGAAAGTTGCATGGCAATATATCTCGGAATGGCTATGGAAATGCCATAATAGGTAGGTATGGTGGCTGTTTAGAGGAAGGTAAATAATGGGTGCATGATACCGGCGAAAGTTGCGTGGTATAATAGAAGCTAGCTAAGTGGAAGGGTGAGTGTGTGTATATCCATGGACTCACATTAGTCATAAAGAACTCATATACTTATTGCAAAAGTCTACTTAGCCCTCGAAGCAAAGTACTACTACACATGCCCCTAGAGGGATAGATTGGTAGAAAAGACCATCGCTCGTCCCCGATTGCCACTCATAAGGAAGACAATCAAAAGAGCACCTCATGCAACAAATTTGTCACACAACTTTTACCATATGTGCATGCTACGGGACTTGCCAACTTCAACACAAGTGTTTCTCAATTTCATAATTACCCACTAGCATGACTCTAACATTACCAACTTTATATGTCAAAACAATTATCAAGCATCAAATTGATCCTAGTGTTTAATGCACTTTCTATGATAGTTTTTATTATACCCAAATTGGATGCTCATCATTCTAGGACCAATTTTATAACCATAGCAAATACCATGCTGTTCTAAGAGACTCTAAAAATGATATAAGTGAAGCATGAGAGACTAACAATTTCTTCAAAATTAATCCACCGCTGTGCTCTAAAAGATATAAGTGAAGTACTACAGCAAACGACAAACTACTCCGAAAGATATAAGTGAAGATCAATGAGTAGTTAAATAATTATGTAACTATGTGAAGACTCTCTCTCATTTAAGAATTTCAGATCTTGGTATTGTATTCAAATAGCAAGCAAAACAATATAAAATGACATTGCAAGGATAGCACAACTCATGTGAAGAAGCAAAAACTTAGGTTCAACTGATACTAACCGATAGTTGTTGAAGAAGAAAGGTGGGATGCCTAACGGGGCATCCCCAAGCTTAGATGCTTGATACTTCTTGAAATATTATCTTGGGGTGCCTTGGGAATCCCCAAGCTTGAACTTTTGTGTCTCCTTAATTCCTCTCATATCATGGTTTCTCTATGTCTCAAAAACTTCATCCACATAAAACTCAACAAGAACTCGTGAGATAAGTTAGTATAAACCAATGCAAAAACCTTATCATTTTCTACTGTAACAAATCACAAACATTATTATTCAACATTGCATACTAAATGTATGTGCATATTTAATATTCATATCCTCAAATAGAATCATTAAACAAGCAAACATATGCAAACAATGCAAACATAACAGCAATCTGCCAAAACAGTATAGTCTGTAAAGAATGCAAGATTCATCATACCTCCCTAACTCCAACAATTATGAGAAAAATACTACGCTGTAGAAGATTTATCAGAACTCATTATGCAAAAAGATTAAACATTTTATCACTCTCTTAATTTTCTAGGGAATTTTTGCAACAGCGGTAAACTTTCTGTTTTGAAACAGCAACATGTATACTTGCAAAATAAGCATGGTAAAGGCTATCCTTGACATTTTTATTTAAAATAAAGATTCAATACATTGTTCTAAATAAAAGCAAGCAAATACTAATAAAATAAAATGACGCTCCAAGCAAAACACATATCATGTGGCGAATAAAAATATAGCTCCAAGTAAAGTTACCGATGAACGAAGACGAAAGAGGGGATGCCTTCCGGGGCATCCCCAAGCTTAGGCTCTTGGTTGTCCTTGGATATTACCTTGGGGTGCCTTGGGCATCACCAATATTAGGCTCTTGCCACTCCTTATTCCATATTCCATCGAATCTTTACCCAAAACTTGAAAACTTCACAACACGGAACTCAAAACAAAACTCATAAGCTCCGTTAGTATAAGAAAATAAATCAGCACTTTTGGTACTGTTGTCAACTCATTATAAATTCATATTGGTGTAATATCTAATGTATTCCAACTTCTCTATGGTTCATACCCTCCGATACTACTCATAGATTCATTAAAATAAGCAAACAACACAAAGAAAACAGAATCTGTCAAAAACAGAACAGTCTGTAGTAATCTGTATCATTCGAATACTTCTGTAACTCCAAAAATTCTGAAATAAATTGGTGGACCTGAGGAATTTGCCTATTAATTATATGCAAAAAGAATCAACCTAAAATCACTCCCCAGTAAACAATGGCAGCTAATCTCATGAGTGCTAAAGTTTCTGTTTTTTACAGCATGATCATAAAGACTTCACCCAAGTCTTCCCAAAGGTCCTACTTGCCACTTTATTGAAAAAACCTATAAAACATGTTTAATACAGTAGCATAATCATGTGAACACACAAAAACATTAAGGGTAAATATTGGGTTGTCTCCCAACAAGCACTTTTCTTTAATGCCTTTTTAGCTACGCATGATGATGACAATAATGCTCAAATAAAAGATAAGAATTGAAACATAACGGGAGCATCATGAAGCATATGACTAGCACATTTAAGTCTAAACCACTTCCTATGCATAGGGATTTTGTGAGCAAAAAACTTATAGGAACAATAATCAACTAGCATAGGAAGGCAAAACAAGCATAACTTTAAAACTTTAAGCACATAGAGAGGAAACTTGGTATTATTGCAATTCCTACAAGCATATGTTCCTCCATCATAATAATTTTCAGTAGCATCATGAATGAATTCAACAATATAACCAGGACCTAAAGCATTGTTTTCATGATCTACAAGCATAGAAAATTTACTACTCTCCACATAAGCAAAATTCTTCTCATTCGGAATGGTGGGAGTATCATAAGAAACTCGAACACTATAAATTGTTTCCACATTAAAAGAGTAATGTTCAGAAAAAGGGTAATCCTAATCATAACAAGTTTTATAAATATAATCTTCACTACTTTTTATAGAATAAGTTTCATCACAATAATCATCATAAGTAGCAACTTTGTTCTCATCATAATCGATTGAAACCTCTTCCAAGATAGTGGAATCATCACTAAATAAAGTTGACACTCTTCCAAATCCACTTTCATATTCATCACAATAAGATTCAACATCCTACAAAATAGTGGGATCATTACTTCCTAAAGTTGACACTCTTCCAAACCCACTTTTATCAATATAATCATAAGAGGCATGCTATCATCATAACAACTTTGCATATCAAAACTTGGGAGGCTAAAAATATCATCTTCATTAAACGTAGCATCCCCAAGCTTGGGACAAACATTAATTTCAGCAAATATATTCTCAAATATTTCATCCTCATCAAACATAGCTTCCCCAAGCTTGGGCCTTTTTATATCATAAGCATAATCACTCTCATCATTAATAGTATGGATAGCACCAATAGTATAGCAATTATCATCATCACAATGAGTAGTAGGAGCAACATAATTTGGGAGAGATAACTTTCTACCTTTGCTGCTCCGTCTTTTCTTTTTCTTCTTCACATTATGTGTGGGTTCAACCCTGTTCTTTGAGCTCCTTATTGATGAGATTGGTTGAATAGAAAGCTCCTCCTCGTTACCTGATTCATCATAAGAAATAATAGGAGGATATTGGGAAGTCTCTTCCCTTTCATTAGTATTCTCTTCATCTTCTATTTGCTTTCTTTTCTTTAGGTAATTGGCAATATAAGGATTTTCAATGCAATTCACCGCACA
Source organism: Triticum dicoccoides (assembly GCF_002162155.2). NCBI lineage: Eukaryota > Viridiplantae > Streptophyta > Magnoliopsida > Poales > Poaceae > Triticum > Triticum dicoccoides. The sequence continues at coordinate 103,233,974 of NC_041383.1, forward strand.
ATACAAATAAATCTTTTCTAGATCAATATCAAGAAAATGCTCAAGATTAAATTCTGGAATATGCTTAGTTACACGTTTCAATTCCTCGTAACCCAAAAGCAAACTAAATTCATTATGTTGTGCAAGGGAAATCAAGTCATCACAATTTTTGGACACTATTTGATCATGAAACAATTTGCATTGGAGATTTAAATGACCACGTTCATTGCAAAGTTCACAACGGTAAAGATATCTTAAATTTTCAGCACTCTTATCTAGCCTTTATTGCAACAATTTAGTTTCTAAATGCTTATGCCTCTTGCAATATCTATCTTCTCTATTTGGTGTGTACTTGCAAACCCAATCCACTCCATCAAAATCGACATGCTTATAAGAGATATTTTCATCATGACTAGTGCAATCATCATTAGTACTATGGATATTCAAGGAGTTCATACTAACAACATTGCAATCATGCTCATCATTCAAAGATTTCATGCAAAACATTTTATAGACTTCTTCTTCTAGCACTTGAGCACAATTTTCCTTACCATCATTCTCACAAAAGATATTAAAAAGATGAAGCGTATGAGACAAACTCAATTCCATTTTTTTATAGTTTTATTTTATAGACTAAACTAGTGATAAAACAAGAAACAAGAAGATTCGATTGCAAGATATAAAGATATACCTTCAAGCACTCACCTCCCAGGCAACGGCGCCAGAAAAGAGCTTGATGTCTACTACACAACCTTCTTCTTGTAGACGTTGTTGGGCCTCCAAGTGCAGAGGTTTGTAGGATAGTAGCAAATTTCCCTCAAGTGGATGACCTAAGGTTTATCAATCCGTGGGAGGCATAGGATGAAGATTGTCTCTCTCAAACAACCTTGCAACCAAATAGCAAAGAGTCTCTTGTGTCCCCAACACACCCAATACAATGGTAAATTGTATAGGTGCACTAGTTCAGCGAAGAGATGGTGATACAAGTGCAATATGGATGGTAGATAAAGGTATTTGTAATCTGAAATTATAAAAACAGCAAGGTAACTAATGATAAAAGTGAGTGTAAACGGTATTGCAATGCTAGGAAACAAGGCCTAAGGTTCATACTTTCACTAGTGCAAGTACTCTCAACAATAATAACATAATTGGATCATATAACTATCCCTCAACATGCAACAAAGAGTCACTCCAAAGCCAATAATAAAGGAGAACAAACGAAGAGATTATGGTAGGGTACGAAACCACCTCAAAGTTATCCTTTTTGATCTATCTATTCAAGAGTCCGTAGTAAAATAACATGAAGCCATTCTTTCCGTTCAATCTATCATAGAGTTCATACTAGAATAACACCTTAAGACACAAATCAACCAAAACCCTAGTGTCACCTAGATACTCCACTGTCACCTCAAGTATCCGTGGGCATGATTATACGAGATGCATCACACAATCTCAGATTCATCTATTCAACCAACACAAAGTACTTCAAAGAGTGCCCCCAAAGTTTCTACTGGAGAGTCAAGATGAAAACCTGTGCCAACCCCTATGCATAAGTTCATGGAACCCCCAAGTTGATCACCAAAACATACATCAAGTAGATCACGTGAATATCCCATTGTCACCACAGATAAGCACGACAAGACATACATCAAGTGTTCTCAAATCCTTAAAGACTCAATCCAATAAGATAACTTCAAAGGGAAAACTCAATTCATCACAAGAGAGTAGAGGGGGAGAAACATCATAAGATCCAACTATAATAGCAAAGCTCGCGATACATCAATATCGTGCCATAGAGAGAACACGAGAGAGAGAGAGATCAGACACATAGCTACTGGTACATACCCTCAGCCCCGAGGGCGAACTACTCCCTCCTCGTCATGGAGAGCGCCGGGATGATGAAGATGGCCAGCGGTGATGGATTCCCCCTCCGACAGGGTGCTGGAACGGGCTCCCGAGAGGTTTTTGGTGGCTACAGAGGCTTGCAGCGGTGGAACTCCAATCTATCTTATGTTTCGATGTTTTTAGGGTATATGGGAATATATAGGTGAAAGAAGTCGGTCGGGTAGCCTTGAAGGGCCCATGAGGGTGGAGGGCACGCCCAGGGGGGGTGGGCGCGCCCCCTATCTCGTGGCCTCCTCGACGCTTCCCTGGCTTGCACTCCAAGTTCCCAGGATTGCTTCTGTTCCAAAAATAACTTTTCCGATGGTTTCATTCCGTTTGGACTCCGTTTGATATTCCTTTTCTTCGAAACACTGAAATAGGCAAGAAAACAGCAATATGGGCTAGGCCTCCGGTTAGTAGGTTAGTCCCAAAAATGATATAAATGTCTAAAATAAAGCCCATAAACATCCAAAACGGGTAATATAATAGCATGGAACAATCAAAAATTATAGATGTGTTGGAGACGTATCAGCCCACCATGGAGTGACGTCTGCATGAAATTTTATTGCCACATAAGGCTCGTCTATTTTGCTCTACATGTTCAGTTCCATTGTGTACAATAACCAACATGCATAGGAATAAAACATAGTGAGATTATGAAAGGAGTGCATGCACAAATACAGAGTGATAGTAGCAAACTGTGGATAGACCCAAAACCAATGATAGCAGGCAGATAATAGCTTTAGTTAAAAAATACAGATAATGGCTCCTTTAACGTTTGTTTGCATCCAACATGAAACTCATAGTAGACACCCGAGATTACCTAGATAGTAGACAAATAGTACTGATTGTTACCCCAATATGTACCCCACAACCGTTTAAAAACTCAAGTTTCAGCATTAGTTTGGACCTGACTCAGAGTCTAATAGGTGAACACGATGATAAAGTAGCATGTCATCATATTAAGCGTTGCATAACGTAAGCAGACACGAAAGAGTGCGACCTCTCTTGCGGACCCGTGTAGTCCTCAAGGTCATCTGCTCAGTTGATGATGGTAATGCAGTTGTCATGGCTGCCAGCGGCGGGGAAGAAGATCTGAGGCGGCGAAAGACAGTCTGGAGAGTAGATCCCTATTGTGGTGAACCCTTGCATCGTTGGAGCAGCTGGGCTGGGGTGGAACACAGTGCCGCAGGAGAAGGACAAACCACACAAGGTTTTCTTTGACACATATCTGTAACAGAAGTAATAGTGTAAGGGCTTGTTTGAATTTGAGGATTCTAACAATGTGAGGGATAGGAAATAGACAGGAATAGGGTAGGAATGCATGTGCAAAATAGAGAATTTAAAAACACATGATTTCTGCCATGGGTGTTTGATTCACAAGAATAAGAAGATCACAGGATGCAAAGAAGCATGGTCAGATTAAGTCAAACCACAAGGAAATGTACGGTTATAATGCTATTATGCTACTATCTTTTAGTCTCGTGCTTCATGAATAGGAATTTGAAAAGGAGGACAAGTGGAAATTAAAATTCCTACAGTTTTTATTTCAATGAGACACTAAAGGAACAAATCCTACAGTTTTCCTTTGCTCCATTCCTTTGAACCAAATACATGAATAGTAGTACCATAGGAAACTTTCCAATTCCTATGTTTTACCTTAACTTTTCCTTTCAAGCACGGGCGATTCTAGCAGGCAGGCTTGAGAAAGGAAAAGCCTACACTAAAAAAATGTTTTTGTGGTACTTCTATTACTTTGGTCCCAAGCCACTGCACTACTAGCTCAACTCCTAGGCCCATCGACAAATGCACAGCTCAAACGCGCAGAGATAAATAATGATGGCGTTCAAGAGAGTCCATCACAGATAGCTAAGTTGCCTAGTACCTCACTACTTGTCATATAGTAGGATAAAATAATCGTATTTCACGTTACTATGTGTGCTCAGTTGATAATATATATAACATGTAGAGTAAAAAAGAGATGCAACAAGTGTACAACCACTTTAGCGAAGCCATGTCGATCTCAGCGTGATTGGGTTGGTCGGTGAGGATGCTCCAGCTGACTTGGCTGCCGGAGGAGGGGAAGAAGATCTTAGGCATCTGTAGATGGAGCCCGGGGTACTACTCTGCTGTGATGGAGGGTTTTGTCGTTGGAGTAGCTCGGGTGAGTTGTACGACAAGAGAGACAAAGTGCTAGATGTAAAATACATCAGCCGCTCCTCTCTGAACTTAACTGTCAATACTGAATTTAACTGTCGAAACTAAACTTAACTGTCGAAATTGAATTTTACTGTCAATACTGAACGCACTAGTAGCAGAAAAGCAGTAGCAGCAGCAGCAGCGCGTGCGAGAGCCAGGGCAACTGGTCATGTAGAAGCATCAGGTGAGGCTACACGTCAGTTGACTTACTTTTTCATCTCTGGTCAGTCGATTTTCCAGCCGTTGGATACGAAATCAAGGGCCTGCAGTTCATATTCAACCACCACGCCCGTGAACCGCCAGCCACCACCGGCCAAACAACCTCCCCCCGCCGCCCGCGGCCGGTGGTGCACCGCCCCGTCCGCCCCGAAACCACTCCCCACCGCCGCTGCCCCGGCCATCCCTCTAGCCCCCCACGTGCCAAGATTTTTCTCTGGTGATCCCCACGCCACCGCCCCACCACCGTCAGCGACCACCGCCCCCACCCTGAACCGTAAGATAGATAGTGGGGTACTTCTCCGATGATCCACCCTCCCTGCTACGGTGGTTTTTCCTTAACTCCGGCGAGCCCCCCACTCCCTGAAAATCAACTGACCCAAATTTGATTCACTCGACTGAAATATAGCTAAATCGGAGCAGCATCGCAAGCAAGAGCAAGAGCGAGAGTAGCAGCGCGAGCAAGAGCAAGAGCAATAGCAAGATCAGACCAGGTAGGGGACCGAGAGCAAGAGCGAAGCAGAAGTGCGAGCGAGAGCTAAAGTAGCAGCAGCTCCTACTGATGTGGACGTCGCCGCCGAGGGAGTGACACCATGGAGGAAGTGGCCGGCGACGCCGCCGTGTATGGAGTCGCGCCGTGTCGGCTCGGGACCGAGCACCGGCAGCACCATGAGATCGAATCAAGAAGAAAATGCGGCGATTAGTGGACAACCTCTTTGGTGGCGCCGATTAGGCCGCAGATTCATCCGAGGAAGCGGTGATGATGATGCTCTTCCTGTGGTGCAGGTGAAGACGACGGTGTGGGAATGGAGGTGGCGTGAAAGACAAGGGGAACGCCGGGGCATCTCCTTGGAGGTGGAGGACGGGGTGGCTGAACTGGCAGGACGACGAGATCAACGACGGATCCTCATTTGGTACAGTGGATGAGGGACGTCGAGGTGTTGCTGTGGATGACTTTGTCGGGGAAGAGCCTCCGGCTGGGTGGCGGACGGAGGAGGGTGTGGGGCTTCGTGGGTTTTCGCGGCCTCGGTGTACAAATGGGTGGGCGGATGGGATGGGAGTGGGGAACCATGGCTTAGGGATGCGCTTGTCCGAAATGTGGGGTAAGTTACAAAAGTACACCCACCGTTTTGAGGCGGTTCTTTCGGTTCAGGGGTATCATGGACATTTCGAGTGTCGGTATTTCACAGGAGGTGGGAGTTTTCGCATGCGTTTTAATTTTGGAATAGCAAGGCGCGGGTTGAGATGGAGGGAGTTGTCGGAGCACAATGAGACAAAGATATATCTTAAATATTTCGGGGTAACAAGGCGCGGTTTGAAGAGGAGGGAGTTTTGCAGCATGATAGATAGAGACGCTATCTTGAAATTTCGGCATAACAAGGCGCGGCTTGAAATTTCGGGAGAACAAGCTCAACGTGTACCAAAAAAAAGAGAATTTGCACCTCATCGCTAAAGAGTGCCATGTACCTTTTTACTATATTACTAGAAATGCATTCAAATAGAACAACAAAAAAACTAAAAAAACGAGACAACAACCATAACGTACAGTACCAAAACAATTTGCACTTCCCTCAACAATAAAAAAACAATGTGCACGGATGCAATGTGGCCAAACGATGTCTGCCATCGGTATCTCAAATTCAAATCAGTCTAACCTTGTTCAATGTGTATACAGTACAACATGCTCGTTTCCAAACCACACCACGCATATCTCCGTTATATTCATGCATGCATGGGTTTCAAACATCATGATCTCTTATTGAAATATTTGAATTCAACTTTACATTTATTATGACCTCACCTAGTATTTTACACCCACACAGTCGTCTTCTCTTTATAATTGTACCACTAACTTTCTCTCGTGCATGCATGCACACACACTACCTGTCGACATTATCCATCGCACACATGCAATCTTTTTCTTCAGGTCGGTCTCCCATGCAGGCACACACACACACCTCCCCCTCTCCATCATATCAGGCATTCTTTATCTCTCACGTGGATGCGCAATGATCAGTGTTCCTCTATGTGTGTGTGTGTGTGTATAGCTAGGTCTTTCACAGTTTCCACACATCTTTCCCACGTCCACATCGATCAATCTATACCTCTCTATATAGGATTACATAGCTAATACGCCCACATTAATTATATATCCAATGTCCCCCTCTCATCATCCATGCCTTCCGCTTCATCTCTCAGACACGCGCACAGTGACGAAGACAGGGGGCAGCAAGGGCCCTCCGCCACTACGTGCAACAACGCATGTTCTTGCCCCCTCTCTTTAAATATCGATCTCACACTTGTGAACTCCTTCATAGTCTCCCTCCATTTGGCCCCTCGCACCATCTTCTAGCCCCCCACCGGATTTTGCCACATGTACAATCTAGCAGACTCCATGGTTGAACTTAAGCATAATGCACAAACCTCAAAACACAAGTGCTTCTCCTTTGTTCTAGAATCTTCTGTATCATAACTGCCCAAACTTTTTTTCTAGTTGAATTGCCATTATTTGTTTTTAATTTATGCTTTACAAAGCACAATTCCATGAATCATAAAATAGATTAAGGGCTTCTTTGACTCAAAGGATTCTCAAAGGAATTTTGGAGGATTCTAATCCTTAGGAATTTTTTCTATCTTGGTTGTTTGATTCGTAGGATTGTAAACCATAGGAATTTTTCCATAGGATTCATTTTCACTAGATTTCATAGGAAACATCCCATCCACTCAAACCTCTTTGAAAGAATCCTACGTTTTTTCTATGCACAATCAAACACTCACACAATCTTTGTAGGATTCAAGACGACATTCCACTCTAATCCCATGTTTTTCCTATTCCCGCGTTTTGGAAATCCTACGAATCAAAGAGGCCCTAGCTTTTTTATAAAATCTAATTGATTTTGAATGAGATGAACTATAAGAATTAAACGAAGGTCTACATCAGGCATATATGACTCAGAGCTTACATGCTATAGTGTGGCATTTATTCACAATTTGGTTGCCAAATCTAATGTGTGCAATGCACGTATACCTTACTAGTACTTCGAGTATGTGCAAAACACGTAAATTAAATTCCAATGGCACGCTACACAGTGTCTCTCTTACAGTTCATGAAGCCACGTGGCAATGTGGAGGCATTGTTGTGACCTCCTTGTGTGGATTGATCACAGTTTCGTGCTACTAGTTCCAGAAGAATGTACTCATCCTCTCTGAGCCACACTAGCGGTACATGCACGAAGCGAAGATGTTCACGCACGCCACACACGCACTTATTCCCTCGCACGCACACACGGGTACACGGGTGGACGCATTTTTGTACGAAGATCCACTCCATGTGATAATTTGACGCGTGTAAAGTCCTTCACTTCATTGATGGTCAATTAATACAGCGCATGCAAATTGAGTGGACATGAGGGCGGAAGAAAGACATTACTACTCCAGTGCGCGCATGCGAGTAGTTAAATCATGGGTTGCTAGTACTTCCATTGGTGTACTTCATATTTTGTGCCAGGTTTTGACCATATTTGCAAGTAACATAATATTTATGCATGTCATAAAAAGTGGCATAAAAAAAGGGGCCAATAAACCAGGACGCAGGCAACATGGTCAATTTTTGCCAGGGCTATTGTTGGTGGCCTTTGTATTTAAATATGGACGGAGTGGAGTAGTACTATCTTTATCTTAGCCTCGTAGGGCTCTCCCAGCGCCTAGGCTTGCCTCCCCACCTCGCCCACCAGATCCAGCCATGGAGGATCCCACCATGGATAATGCCTTCGATCCCAGGATCCCACGGGCTGCCCTCTCGCTACGGCCCGTAGCACTGCCGCCTTTGAGCGAAACCCACATGTGTTTTAGAGAGGATCCATTGCTCTAGAATCACAGATCGGTGGCACCGGAGGACATGCCAGGGCTGCATTTTAGGTGGTGGGAAGCAAGGGCAAATCGGATCGAGGAAGCGTCGCATCGATTGGAGAGAAGTTCCAAGGAGCTGCGCCTGGCGCAACACAAGGCGGAGGCGCAAGTCGATCTCAGGGGAGAGATGCTGAGGGATGTCAGCATCTGGCAGCGTCGCGTTGATTCCGAGCTAGGGCTAATAGCAGAGATCATATTCATGGAGTCGAATGCAGAGGAAAGAACGTGCATGCCTGCGCAATGGCATGAGTAGCCGGTGCAATTGTTCAAATGGGTGGTAGGAGAAGCCAAATCTCGGGACCAGTTGCGGCGGTGTCGTTGGGCATGCATCGTAGGCGAGGTGAGCTGCCCTCCTTCCCTGTTAGTGCTGTAGTGAACTTGCAACGCCATGTCGGTTTGCAACCTTGACAATCACTCCATCTATATGTATTGTATTCCTGTGAAAATACTTGGTCGTTTGGAAAAACATGGTAATTTATTTATCACTAGTGTTAGAATTCTTGGTCGTGACAATCAAATGAAGCCACAACTAGAAGTCTCCATCGCGTAATACTTTACGGTCGGTCGCACCAACAGACAGTCGGTCGGACCCATGTCTCACCGAAGGGACATGCATCGGCTTGATATGACATGTACGGCTAGTTACATCATTGACTTGTGCGATCGCATTTGAGCAGTGTACTACTCCATCTATCTCAATTTACAAGTCTTGCACGTGTACCTAGGTCGTTAATTTTACCAACTTAATAAGAGGCATAGATTACAAAAAATATATCATTAAAAACATCAAATGTTCTATTTTTTAATGATATATTTTTTATGTTAAACAACTTATTTTATATAAGTTACATTGACAACCTAGATGCACGTGCAAGCCTTGTAAACTCAGATGGAGGGAGTACTTTAAATTTATGTTCCACTAAACTCATCGAGAGCCGTTTCGGGCCTCGAAACCAAAACCATCAATTAATCGTTACCTTGTTCCCATCACATTCGAAAATACTAGTGCTAAAATTAAGTGCAAGCCTGCTCACACCTACTAGTACGTACCAAACCTGAACGTGTTCCCACTATGCAGGTTTTAGTACTAGTGCTAGTATTTAGGTTATAAAAAGGGGAACTACCTAACTGAAAATTACTCTACCTTGCTCCTCATAACTCCTTCTTATTCGTCCGTCCTTGCCATGGCCGGTGTGCAGAGCTCTAGGTTGAGACTACTCGTAACAAGGGAGCGGCAACCAAGGCTGCAGAAAAAAAGAGGGCTCGCTGCCACGTAGAGACCTCGAAAGATCTCTCATGGGAAGCGACGGCTCCCAGGAGCACCCTAGCCGTGGAGGCGAACATGCCGAGCTGGCGGCGCTGGAGTCATTTTCCCTCGACGACATGCCCGATTAGCTCAATAGGCACCTCAATAAGCAGAAGGAGTTCATCCATGGCTTGGTGGAGCTGCTGAAGGTGAGCCTCGACAACATGCCCGCTGAGCTCAATGAGCAGGGGGAGTTAACTGCCAGCTTGGTGATGCTACTGAAGAAGAGCATTGCCTCGGAGAAGAAGGCGACCACCGAAACCCTGCAACTTCAGGAGGACAAGGCGAAGCTCTGCCATGAGCTCGACCTGCTGAAGGAGAAGAACGCTGGCTGGAAGAAGCTGCATGAGAATAGTAGTTCCTTGATGAAGATGCTGCAGGCCCTCGTCATGGAATAGAAGGAGGAGTTGGCGAAGCTCTGCATCGAGCACCCAACTGCTGTCAAGGTACGTAATGCGGTCGTGGAACAGATGATGAAGGCTCACATCGAGAAATCCCGCGTCATGGACAGAATGAAGAAGATGTCAAAGGAGACACGCAAGGAGATGGAGGTCATGGAGGGATGAAGAAGCAGTTATGACTCCTTGGCCAGCAACCCTTCATGTAGTGAGAGCAGTGCCCCAAACTTGTGTGCGTGTCTTCCTTTTTTTTTGGGGTGATAATCTTCCTTCTTCTTTTGCTCATGTGTTTCTTCTTTTGCTTCGGGTGTTTCACCGCACGTGTCCTGTTCTCTGTGAGGCATGCATAGAACAATGCTAACAATGAGATGACTAGGAAATTAGATCATTTTTATCGCCATATGGCACTGGGTTGCCGTGTTTCGTGCTCCTCCGTCGTAGTACTACTCTAGTGAAAAACTTGAGTATACCGCACGGTTCTTTGCTCCTCCCCAGGTCGTCGGCACATTTATATGAGCAGTCAAATCACAAGGCCCCACCTTCCAGCAGTAATGAGCCATCAAATCACAAAGGCCCTCACCTCTCGTGAAACCGACCAAGCTAGACTGCCCCACCCTCTAGCCTTTTAAAAATGTATAGTTTTGTATAGTAGTAGTATCGATGGATTGCGCCATGGAGCAAAACAAAAAAGATGAAATTAAATAAAAAAAGTGGTACATATAGAGAGTGCTCGTCGCCAAATTATGCATATAGTACTATTAAAAAAGCTAGTACGTGCTTAAATGGGGTGCTAAATTCTATTAAAGAAATTAGCATACCAATTTAATTCTTGGGTTCTTATTATTTATGCCACTAGTTGTGTATCACTACTCAGTTTTGCCATTAGAAGTTACAACTACTCAAAAATGCCATCGATATGTGAGATGCCTGCTCAAAAATGCAATTAGATATCTCAAAAATGCCATCATTAAGTTAGATGTTTGCTCAAAAATGCCATTAGACATTGTTATTTTCACGTCAAACCCGTTGACCATGTTACATGACGAAAATAAGCCGATTCTCACAATCATATGTGTGGCCCCGCTTGTCAGGAGTAACCAAGCGAATAATTTTACAAGAAAATAAGAACGCTATTGGGATCAAGTAGGCCCTACACTTTATTTTACTGCAGTGAGATAGACACTACTAGGAAAAGGGCTATAGATGAAATGGCCACTAATGGCGCACCAGACATGTGGTGCACCACTATGATATAACAGTGGTGCACCATGTGCTAGTGCGCCATTAGTGTGAAAGACACTAATGGCGCACCAGACACATGGTGCGCCACTAGTAACAATTTTTTATCTTTCCAAACATACTAATGGCGCACCAGGGCATAGTGCGCAATTACTAGTTCTAACTAGTAATGGTGCACCGGCCACATATTGTGCCACTACTATATTCTTTTTATTCTTTTTTTGCAAAACTACTAATGGCGCACCGGGGAATAGTGTGCCATTACTAGTTTAAACTAGTAATGGCACACTGTGACCCGGTGCGCCATTAGTATTTTTCTTTTGCAAAACTACTAATGGTGCACTACCAGCAGGTGCGCCATTAGTAACCAGGGTTACTAATGGCGCATTTGTAGGTGGTGCGCCATTAGTAACCTGGGACCAGCTAGATATTTTGGCACCTACCCACTCACTTTCCCCACTTCAGTCTCTCCACCTCCTCCTCCAAGCTTGTCTCGGCTGCCTCCTCCTCCTCACCTCATTTGCACCATAGATTCATCCAAATTAAGTGGTTAAATTACCTTTTTTTATAGGTAAGTAAGGGGAAGCTATCTTTATGTTGTTCTCCCTCCAACAACGTGCACATGCACTTTTTATGGCCTAGCTAGATCTATGTATGTTCGTGGTGTTGCATATGTTTGTGGTGTTGCATATATGTTTGTGTTTGCAGGTACCAGTATTTGAAATGCGATAGTTGCCAATATTTTGCCGGAATGTTGATTCATTTCCGTTTCGGCGAGAATTTTGGCACTATGCATTCTTTTTGGTCCTATTTTTAGGGAAAGTCATTCCAAATTTTTTCTTGGTTCTAAAATATCGTTTTGCTCTACCCGCAGGCGACCATGGTCTGCACGATGACCGAAGGCATCGTGAATAGGTTTTTGAGCTCTGCGAAGGCCGAGATGCTTCAAAAGAACGAGACGGAGATAAGATGTCCGTGTCGAAGATGCAAGCTAAAGAGCCTTATTGCGGACCCGGATTCCAGGCAGATGCAGGACCACCTGCTCTTGCGTGGTTTCATGGATGGCTATCAGTGGCAAGGTGATGAAGATGACTATGAAGTCATCCATGGGGGCCGTGCAAGAAATGAGGAAGGGAAGCAAGACAACCACCGCGGCTCGGGCGGGCGAGAAGACGAAGAATCTCCAGGACATGATCATGATGGTGATGCTATACACAGTCATCATGTAGAAGATGCAGGACATGATGATGAGGAATATGCCGGAGCAGACGAAGGGCATGATCATGAAGATGAAGATGCCGGCGGAGCAGTCGACGATGGACCATCGATGGGCTGGGTGCAGGACCTCATATTCAAGAGCTGCTTCTCAAGCAGACGGATAACATAATAGCTGCCGCCCGAGAGAAAGCCAAGCTGGATCAAATGGAGATAGATGCGGTTACTCCATTGTATGAAGGATGTAGGCCCGAGGATACCCGCCTGAAAGTAATGCTCATGGCTCTGGAGATGAAGGTAAAACACAAAATGACCGACGCATGCTTCAACGACAACATGTCATTCTGGCACGAACGTCTTCCCAAGGGGAACAAGTGCCCGACTAGTTTCGAGGAGGCAAAGAAAATCGTGTGTCCTCTGGATTTACCGCACGTGAAATACCATGTGTGCATGAACAATTGCATCATTTATCGGGACGAGCATGCGGAGTCTACCATATGTCCGGTGTGCGGCGTCACTTGATACAAGAAGAGGAAGAAAGCTCCTCAAAAAGTGGTGTGGTACTTTTCGATCCCTCCTCATCTGCAGTGGTATTTCGCGGACCCTAAGGTAGCAAAGCTCCTGTGTTGGCACGCGGATAGGGAGGAGAAGAAGCGAGAAGATGACGCAAATGATCCGGAGATAAATAAAAAAGACAAAATGCTGAGTCACCCTAAGGATGGGAGCCAGTGACAAGCATTGAACTTCGAACACCCAGAATTTGGGAAGGATCCAAAGAACATCATGATGGGCGCGAGCATCGATGGAGTCAATCTGTTTGGCAGCCAGAGAAGCACACATAGCACCTGGCCTGTGTTTGTGTGGATGTACAACCTTCCCCCTGGTTGTGCATGAAGAGGAAGTACATTCACATGAGTATGCTAATTGAAGGGCCGAAACAACCAGGGAACAACATCAATCTGTATCTGGGGCTGCCGAAAGAGGAGCTAGATGATAACCCACAAGTATAGGGGATCACAACAGTTTTCGAGGGTAGAGTATTCAACCCAAATTTGTTGATTCGACACAAGGGGAGCCAAAGAATATTCTTAAGTATTAGCAGCTGAGTTGTCAATTCAACCACACACTACTAGAAAAACCCCTACTAATGGCGCACCTATTATGGCTATTAATGGCGCATCTGTGGTGCGCCATTGATAGCACGCCATTAGTAATTTTTACTAATGGCGCACCACCTGGTGCGCCATTAGTATCTGGTATACTAATGGCGCACCTCTGGTGCGCCATTAGTATATGCCAGGGTGCGCCATTAGTATGCCTCCCAGGGGCCATGTATACCCTGGTGCTTTGGCATACTAATGTCGCACCACCTCTGGATGCGCCATTAGTAACCGCGGCATACTAATGGCGCACTGCTCAGTGATGCGCCATTAGTATGCACTGTCATACTAATGGCGCACTGTCATGTGATGCGCCATTAGTATGAATATTAGTTTTTTTTTATTTTTTTATTTTCTGTTTTTTGCACAGGTTACAAAATGTATAGTTTGACAAAATATAGACAGCACACATCAACAACAGATTCATCAAATACAATAGAAGATTAGTCTTTGAATACAATTCATCATATTAGTCTCCGAATACAATTCATCATATTAGTCTCCGAATTGAAAAGACCGAACAAAGATAGAACATTATATTACAAGTCTCGAGACCGCGAGTAGCGAGTCTGTCTTCACATTACAAGTCGATATCGATCATCTAAACTACCATCACATAGAAGAGAGCTGCGGTCATCACGATGAGCATCATCACGATGAAACTCGTCTTCATCCGGTTCCTCCAACGCTCCCTCCCGTCTCCCGCTAGATAGCGGGCGTATCTAGATTCGGCCTCGGCCCTAGTGGTGTACCCTTTGTAACTGTTACCGCTGAATCGGTGAACCTGTCTCCGACACTCCTCCCAGTCATCGTAGACTCCGGGAACCTTACCCTTGTACACGACATACGTCGGCATCGCTATGCACTAGCCAAATGAAACGTTAGTACCAATCCACAGACAATACATAAGCAATATATAAGTATGCAACAGAACGATCGGAAGAGAAAAGCAAGACATTAATAGCATCGGTTACATCTAAGTTGAACGACTCTCGAAACCAAAGAGACATACTACAAGTTCATTAAAGTTTAATTACAACATGAGCCAATCGATGTTTCAGAACTAGACAACTCGACTCAAGGGACCGGAGCGTGGATGAAGCCGCCGTCTATCGTGGGAGTCATGAAAGAACGGGCGTTGTCATCCTGCATTTGTAGCATTGTGTCGATGTCACTGTTGGACGGTTGATTTCTGAGGTAGAACTGCCCCGAGGTACGAAGGACATCTTGATGGATGATTTCCGCAAACTCCGACTGGATGCGAAAGAATTCTTGTCGGAGGTCCGCGTCCTGGATTGCCGACACGCTCGCGGCCCAATCTTTGAGTTTACTCGGTAGCAGAAGTTGATGATGGTCCCGTACGATCGCCCGCATGTGATGGATGGCGTAGTAGGCACCCTTCTGACCGCCAGGCGGCTGCTTGACGCAGCAGAACGTCGTATTGTGGGAGAACACGTGCTTGCCGTACTTACGACTAGGCCTGGTGAAGGTGCCTCCAGATTGGGCGTAGCCGGGGAGAACATCATCAAGAACCTTCTTGAAATTTGTGTAGTCTACGTTCGACTGACGGTCCGGGTCGAAATACGTGGCCATAGAATATTTGGGGCTTAGGAGGATGAGCGTGCAACGTGTGTCACTGCAGAAAACACGGAATGTTAAAAGAAAAACGATCGAAATGTAAGAATTCATATGTTACGGGCCGGTTGAGGGGAGGACTTACTCGGGAAAGTAAGGCACGAGGAAGTTATCCTTATCTTGGTTTGCCAGAATGACGCCTTCGAGGTAAGAACTCGCGACTTGCCGGTCCCCAGCGCTGCCCAAGATCTTGGCACGCATGTAGAAGGGGTCGACTATCACGATGTCCAGGGTCTTGTCGCGAATGATCCGCATCTCCATACTCAGCGAAAATAGCCGAACGAAGGTGTAGTGCAGCGGATGAAGGTTCAACATAGCATGGATGTCATCAAAACGCAGGACGATCGTACGCCCGATGGAGTTATCCACAAAGCCCTTGCCTTCTGGCACCTTGGCCGCGAAAACCGGGTATGCCACATCCTTCTCTCTGAAACACCGCTTCTCCAAAGCAAGAACACTGTCATGCAGGCTCCGCATAGCACCGGTTGCAGCATTGAGCATATTTGTCGGTAGCATCGCCCTACCCGCCACATGCACCCTCCTCGAGATATCCTGCGGTGAAGGTGGCCCGTCCTGAGCACGGATCGTACTCGGTGCCGGCTGGCTCGCACCCTTCTTAGTCTTTCTTTTGCGTGCCTTCTTCTTCTCCTGTAATGGGACCGAGTTCTGCTCACAGACCGCCTTCTTGAGTGTGTTGGGGCTGATAATATTTCGCACCTCGCCTATCTGAGGCTCGATGAAGTCGGCAGCTGGAGGCGTCTCCTGAGAGCTGAACGCCAGACGGCGCCTGTTGCAACTTGGCTTCTCCGCGGTACGAGCTAGATCGCACACGTCTTTTGTTGGGTTTGGTTCTTGAGAAGGAGGCCCCATGAAGTCGCCATCGTACCCATGCTCGGCAAAGTACTGATCGACATTGCCAAATGTATCATCGTCGTCGTCGTCGTTCTGATCCTGTGCCATATGCATGTTTGGATCCAGTGGCATAGGGATGTCCGGCACCGTTACGGCGGTCTTGCCATGGGGCCGACTTGGCGCCGGCACGACTGGCGGTGTTGTCTTTGGGGTGGTGTCCCCCACCCCCAAACGAATCTGGCTCTTCGGCCAAAGCAGGGGCCAGCTCAGGCAGGCGCTGAGGGTCATCACGTCTTCATCGTCGGCCCCGACGGGTCGAATCGGAGGTAACAAGTCGTCGCAGCCTGACAGCACCCGAACCAGTTGAACCCTAAACAAGTTGGGTGGCATCTGGGTACCGTGGAACAAGGGGTTGCCCGGTTGAACGATTTTTCCCTTGGCGACATCGACCAACTCGTTGTTCACGAAGTGGAGGAGAGTGCACGGAACGTCGGCGGCGCCCTGCGAAAACATGTAGGGCGTCAGGGATGCCCAGTCAAAGGCAAGGAGATGAAGTCCTCGGCCGAGAGAGGCTTAATTAGTTACCGTGATGATGGCGTCGAGCTCGGCTAATGTCGAGGCACCACCTACGGCGGGCGTGCAGTTGACGGAGGGGCCGCTTGCTGAAGAGGTGCCGGCCGGCGTACACCCGGGTGCATTAAGCTCCCGTGCCGGCGTCGGAGACACCAATGCCGCCGCCGCCGGAGGCACCAATGGCCCCGCCATCGCATTATGCGAGTTGCTGGCCGTGAAGCTAGGAATCGGGGGCGGCCCCTGTTGGCCGCCCGCAATCCACGCACTCAACCCCGAGAACAAGGTAGGCACAAGGGCGGTGATCGTCGCTCCGAGTCGTTGTTCCACTTGCTCTTGGACAATCTCCGGAATCTGTGCCACCTGTGCCTTGAGTTCTTGAACCTCTCGCGCCTGGCTTTCCGAGCTGGTCTTTTTCTCCTTCCGCACACCAGCGGTATAGTATGACCCCCATTTTGTCGACAAGCCTTTGCCGGCCACACGACCAGCTGACGTCGGCTTACTGAGCTTATCCTTGTTCTTCATTACATTCAACCCCCTATTTAGAGTGGTGTCCCAAGGGTTGCTCTTAGTCGACTCCGCGCTACTGCTTTCAGTCGCCTGCGGAAGGAATGTGAACCATTTAGAAATTTGGCTTCATTAATTAGAATGCAACCATATGGAGCTAATTACGCGGGGGTGTATTCCTTACCAGAACAAGCTCAAGCGCCCTGGTCTTCAGATCCGTGGTAAGCTCCTTTGTTATCGGGTCCTCCTTGTACCGGGCCCTGACATAGTTCCTAGTCTGCTTGTTACCGCTGTATTTCTCGAAGCGGGGCGGTAGGCCTTGCTCGGCACGGTCCGCGTCCTCCTTGTCCCATATAGGCTCCGCCACTCTGTAACCGCCGGGACCGAGTGTGTGTTCCCCTATGTTCAGCTCCCGCATGTGTTTCCCCCACTCACTTGATTGGGAGCTTGCGGTGCTCGAGCAATTGATCTTGAAGTCGTTGTAGTCATCTTCGGTGATCGAAGGATTTTTCTCCTTGATCTTCTGATAACTCTCACCTTTCTCGATCATTCTCTTCACATTGCTTTTCCAAGTAGACAGGGCCTTGCTCATCTTCGTGAGGGCAGCATTGTTCACTTTATTCCCTTTGAGGCTTGTGTTTTCAAATTCAGCGGGGAACTTGTATCGTTCGTGCAGCTTCGTGAAGAGGAGGTTGCGCAAATTCCCTCGGTCAGGATGCCTCAGGTTCTCGGTGTTGATCGAGACGGTGCTCCGGACAATGCACCCGAGCTGAAGCGATTACCCCTTGACTATTCGTTCGGGCGCCGTTGGATTCCCGTTGGAGTCCACTTCAGTAACTTCCTCCTTGAGGGTGCGGAGCACGATCGGGCGCCGGTCCTTCCGTTGCCTCTTCGGTTGGCTGCCATCTGTGCGTGTGCCACCATCATCAGTGGTGGCATCCTCGGCGGCACCATCAGTGGTGGCATCAGTGTGGTCATCCTCGGCGGCACCATCCGTGGTCTCAGGATCGGTGGGGAAGGCGGCGGCCTCATACAAGTGAGGTTGTTCCTCCATCTCCTGGGACAGCTCCCAGAATGCCTTGTCGCCCGAACCCCCGGCCTCATCGTTGTGGGCCATGTTTCTCTCTAAATAGAAACAAAGTTTGGTCAAAAAGTTGGTTATTGTCAAGGAACAAGATCATGGTCTCATCATTTAGGGTTTGTCGACACCGAGGCATCCTAAAATCTAAGCTTTTATCATTGAGGGTTTTTCGACGCCAAGGCACCCTAAAAGCCTAACCTTTCATCATTTCGGTTTTTATCGACACCGAGGCACCCTAAAAGCCATGCATTAGTCACAAGTACGCCGGGGCACTTGATCCTACTTAATTAACTACTAAGATACCCCGGCCCATGCATTAGTCACAAGTACCCCATATGTCCTATTTTTAGCAAAGTCATGCTAAAATTCACAGAAAATTTCAGCATGACCTTTACTGAAAATAGGACATATGGAGTACCCGAATTTGCCAGAACGGAAGTTAATCGACATTCCGGCAAACTCAAGGGCCTCTCGGGGTACCTGCAAAATCATCATGACACGATGGTCGGAGACAAAACCCAGCAAACTAGCACCACAATGTGCCTCTACTTACATATGGATGAAAAGGCCACAATGTGCCTCTACTAGCACCACAATCTTAGTTGCAGGTAATCTGTGTGTGTGTGCTGTTCCTTGCGTGTTTGTGGATAGCTGCTGAATATCGACACACAAAGCTACTTGTTTTCCTCAGAGAAAAAAAGCTAGTACTTATTTCCCTTATCAAATAAACAGTCAAAAGGAAATACTGCATATTTGAACATCAGTATGCATTGATTTATGAAAGAGACAGCCTAGCATGGGCAGCAAGAGCCACTCAGGCTAGCCAAGGAGACTGCCCATGAAACCACACCCCAAGGTAGAAGCCATCATTCATTACAAATTTGAATATATGATATTCCAGAAAATAATCTGTCTACAAAATGAGATACATTCTGTTTGAACTACCAAGTTACACAAAGAAAATGCACCTAAGCACCAAGAGGAACTGTTACAACTCCATAATGTATATCCAAGTCACTGCTACTCATATTCAAAAAACCTAACTCCAATATAACCAGAAAGATTGTAAAACATTATATCTCCATGCTGACACGAACTGAAAGCGTAACAAAAATACCTATTATTCTAGGCAGCTGCCTTGCTAGTGATTCGGTGTCGTCGCAACTGGATCCCTCCCACTCGACCTGCGATCTTCTACAAGGAAAAAGTAGCAGCTCAGTCAACCACCACATAATTATACAAGGAAAAAATGCTACTTGGCACAAGTGTAAACGAGAAGCTTGAGGTAGCAGCAGATTGAAGTGATAAAGTGCAAAGGAGATTTCACAAAACAGTACTCTTAGTACATTTGCTATTTCACAAAATATAGCAAATCTGCTAGAGTTGCTCTTAGTACTCCCTCCGTTCCATAATTCTTATCATGGTTGAAATGGCTCCACGAGACGAGGGAGGATCAAACTGAATACGCACAGCTTACTCGATTGCTCGAGAGCATGCTTATATCAGCAATGGTCAATCATCATTGCCCCAAATCAGAATTCTATTTCAAAAAACATAGCAGAAAAAATGCCTTCCTGGACCATGTTTTGTGAACATATAAACTTTTGGTGGTGAGCAAATGGCAGCGAATTTTGATAATTCGAACAGTTACTATGTCTAATGGACAAAGGTCTCTGTTATAAGCATGCCAGGAAGAGTGCAAAGCAAAGCGATGCAAAACTATATGTAAAAAGAAGGCAGCAACAACACAGAATTACCCCAAAAGAATAAAGAATATGCTACCTACTGAAACAGCAAAATGATCATGGATTACAAGTCTGAAGAAGCAAGCGAGAAGAAGCTATCTCCTGAAAGCAACAAAATCCCAAACAATAAAGAACAAGTACAACTAACAGAAGAGAAAAATTAAATTACCAAACAATAAAGAACAACCACTGCCTGCATTTTAACTTAAATGCAAACCACCAAAATCAATGTCAAGCAAAACCAAATAGTGCCTACAAACAATATATTTTGCATTAAATAGAGAGCATTGTTTGGCATACAGAACCCGTAATAATTTGTGGTCACCAATAGCTTGCAAAATTATGTAACAAGGGAGAATATTGGGCTATGCAATCATCCTGATGCCTACTGACCTACATCTAACTTCAAGTAGAAAGGAAACATGTACTTTAGAATCAAGATGAAATTGCACACATTATGGCAGTTGAAAGAAAGAAACTGCTCAATTACACAAACTATTACAAAGGCTTCTCAGGCTTGCTTAGTAGTACCGCATTCATGAAGAGACACAATGGTAGACCTGTATGCAAACTATTATGGGAAATCCAATAGAACTAAAAAAATTTGTACAAAGAGTTCATTTGATATTGAAGAATTTCACTTAACATTATCATTTTGTTATCCAACACTCAACACATACATGGCAAGAGAACATTATATTATACATAGCCAATGAAGGCCTCACATATTAACATTATATTATACATAGCCTAAGAAGTGTGACAGCTTAGGGCCTCCTTGATCCAAGTAAGTTCACAGGAACTTCGCAGTAGAGAGAGAGAGAGAGAGAGAGAGAGAGAGAGAGAGAGGAGCTTGCACCAGCATCACCACCACCAGCACCAGCAAGTTTGAGGCCTCTTTGATTCAAAGGAATTTTGGAGGATCCTATCACATATTCCTGTGACTTTTATCTATGATCACATATTCCTGAAATAGCAAATGTACTAAAAGAGTAGAGTGGCATTTATCTATGATCAACAAATCCGCCAAAGAGCATAACAAATTTCTATATACATTTAACATAATCGATCATTCGAACTTGATTCTAAGGATCAACTACTCTAGGTATGTACATACATGGCAGACAAAAACACCTAGCAATAGCAACAAGAGAACATAGTTTCGTCCCTTAGGAAAAAAACACGCCGGAGCATGAGAGATGGAGAGAGCAGAGAGAGAGAGGGGGGGATGATACCTTGACGAGCTCCCCTGATGGCGTGGGTAGTAGGGTCGGGGCAGCATCCCGGGAAGAACTAGGCACACGCGGTCCGAGGTGCGTGCAGCCTGCGCGCGAGAGGAACCAGCATCAACCTTGACGATGAAAGGGGGAAGGGGAGGTATCATCAGGGAACCAGCATCATCAGGGAACCAGCAGCATCACGCGGCGGCACAATCGAATCGAACAAAGGGGGAAGGGGAGGAGAAGAGGACCTTGCGAGACCTTCAATGGCGGGGTCGCGAGAGAGAAGAAGCACGCGAGCAGCGGCGTGGTCGATGGGAGCAGCTCGAGCAGAGGTGGCGGCGGATCTGGCCGGCGTCGAGGGCGGCGGGGCGGCGGGGCGGCGGCGTTGGGAGAGGAGAGGGGAAGGGGATCGAGGGCGAGGGCTCGGGCGAGGGAGAGGA
>NC_041383.1:103255894-103291653 GCF_002162155.2 Triticum dicoccoides
AACAGTAATGCCGGTGGAGCGGGGGAGGGTGCGGGGGGTCGGTGGCGGCGGTTGAGTAGGGGAGGGGTGCGTGGGGTCGGCGGCGGCGGTTGAGTAGGGGAATCGAGGGTGCGGGGGGTCGGCGGCGGCGGCCGGTGGACCGGGGGGTGCTCGGCGGCGAGGGGGACCGGATCTGGCGAGGTGGGATAGCGATCAAGATGGAGGGGGATCGAGATCGAGTGTCCATGAAATTTAAAAATATTCATGATAGTTCAAAAAGTGCCCATGAAATACAATCGAGAAATGAAGGCTGCGATTTAAATACAATCGATCTTAGCTAGCTATCTGTTAACAATCTTCTTGCCCTTCTTTTTTGCAAATGGAGTTCTTCTGTGGAACGGATGTCCTTTAGGTAGGGTGGTCCTGCTTCTTCTTGTGGTGTATGCTGCTACTTCATCATCATCGTCATGTTCGATCCTCGGGTCGCCGTACTTTTCGAAGTCTTGCTCATTGGCTACTCCATCCATTCCGATGATCTTCCTTTTGCCTCTCGTCACGACAACACGACTGGGCTTTGGCGGGTCGGTAATGAAGAAGCATTGGTCCACTTGGGAAGCCAGTACCCATGGCTCATTTTTCGCGGTGACGTTTGCGCCCGCGGTCTTGGATTTGGCTTCGGGTATAACCATGGTGGTGAAATATCGGTCTTCTTTTATGACGTTCTTGGCCCATCTGACACGGAACATCGGGACCTTCTCTCCAGCGTAGCTCAGCTCCCAGATCTCCTCGATCCTTCCGTAGTATCTGTCCTTGTCGTTACCGGTGTAGGATTCCATCGTTACCCCGGAGTTCTGATAACCATCGCTCTTCATGTCCTTGGCCTCGGTGTAGAATGTGTAGCCGTTGATATCGTACGCCTCATAGGTCATCAGGTTGTGCTCGGCGCCCTGTGACAAGGTGAATATGAGTTGTTCTTCCGCGGAAGAATCCTCATGTAAAGGGTACGACAGAAGCTTCTGCTTGAACCAACGCGTGAAACATGAGTTGTGCTCTTTGAGTATATCTCCGTCCGTCCTCTGTTGGCCTCGGTCATTGTACGTCTTCTTAATAAAGGTTTTGTGCTCTACCACCCAAGGATCGACCACGTCTATGTGTTGTAGCACGACTAGGTTTGCTCTTTCAAAGTCGGCGAGTCGACCCTCGAAGTCGACATGCATTTCGCGGCGACCCTCACGGTGACCCCATCCAGCGAGCCTGCCGAGGTGCCTGTTGACGGGCAGACCAACGGGGTTCTCGATGCCTAGATAATTCGTGCAGTAGGAGATGCACTCTTCGGTCAGAAAGCCCCTGGCTATGCTTCCCTCTGCCCTAAGAGTGCTTCACTCTAAGTCAGGAGGAGATCGATCAGTTTTTCACCTGCCTCGTAGGAGTAAAACTTCCTTACGGTTACGCCGGGAAGATAAGCAGATACCTATTCCCAGCGAAGCAGAAGTTCAGCGGGATGAAGTCTCACGACTGTCACGTGCTGATGATGCAGATACTTCCAGTTGCAATCCATGGGATCATGGACGCGCACATCCGTGAAATGCTATTTAGCCTATGTAACTTTTTCGACGTCATCTCTCGGAAGTCGGTTGGCGTGAGGCAACTCAGAAGGCTACAGGAAGAGATCATGGTGATACTATGCGAGCTTGAGATGTACTTCCCGCCCGCATTCTTCGATGTTATGGTGCATCTGTTGGTCCATATCGTGGAGGATATCATCCAACTCGGGCCGACGTTCCTGCACAGCATGATGCCGTTCGAAAGGATGAATGGTGTCATCAAAGGATACGTTCGCAACATGTCACGTCCAGAGGGAAGCATAGCCAGGGGCTTTCTGACCGAAGAGTGTCTCTCCTACTACACGAATTATCTAGGCATCGAGAACCCGTTGGTCTGTCCGTCAACAGGCACCTCGGCAGGCTCGCTGGATGGGGTCACCGTGAGGGTCGCCATGAAATGCATGTCGACTTCGAGGGTCGACTCGCCGACTTTGAAAGAGCAAACCTAGTTGCGCTACAACACATAGACGTGGTTGATCCTTGGGTGGTAGAGCACAAAACCTTTATCGAGAAGACGTACAATGACCGAGGCCAACAGAGGACGGATGGAGATATAATCAAAGAGCACAACTCATGTTTCACGCATTGGTTCAAGCAGAAGCTTCTGTCGTACCCTTTACATGAGGATTCTTCCGCGGAAGAACAACTCATATTCGCCTTGTCACTGGGCGCCGAGCACAACCTGATGATGTATGAGTCATACGATATCAATGGCTACACATTCTACACCAAGGGAAAGGACATGAAGAGCGATGGTTATCAGAACTCCAGGGTAACGATGGAATCCTACACCGGCAACGACAAGGACAGATACTATGGAAGGATCGAGGAGATCTGGGAGCTGAGCTACGCTGGAGAGAAGGTCCCGGTTGTCACATCCCTAGTTCTGGTATGCTCTGAGCTAGCTAGTCATGTGTTGCATCATGTTTAAGTTCTTTTGAATCTGAAATGGGGATGTTTAAACCCTAGCACCAAATGAAATTCAAATAGGATCAAATAAAATCATTTTCAATGAATCCAAAATGTCCTTTGGAAAAGTTCATGATTTTTGATAAAGGTGAAAACCTCTGGCAAAAATGATGCACATATTTCTAGGCCATTTCTGGACTCTTGAATTAAATTGTTACGTATTTGAATTTGGGCATTTAATTGCTATAACAATTATAAATGCTCAAATAATTCTAAAACTAAATGTGGGTTGTTGGAAATAATTCAACAGGTCCTCACAATTTATTTCAGGATTTTTAGATGTGGTTTAGTATTTTTACTAAATCAAAGAAAACAAAGAGAAAATAGAAAACAGAAACTAAACTAGGAAAAATAGAGAGAGAGAAGAATTTTACCTGGCGCTTACCTGTCCAGCCTGGCGGCCCAGCAGCCTTCC
Organism: Triticum dicoccoides; assembly: GCF_002162155.2. Classification (NCBI taxonomy): domain Eukaryota; kingdom Viridiplantae; phylum Streptophyta; class Magnoliopsida; order Poales; family Poaceae; genus Triticum; species Triticum dicoccoides. The sequence continues at coordinate 103,258,862 of NC_041383.1, forward strand.
CCTGTCGTCTTCCTCCTGCCATGAGGATAGACAGGTGCATGGCGAGCGCGCCGATGACGCCTTGCCACCTCCTGCTTCACGCTGTCGACGCATCCTGCGTCCTCGTCTTGCATCATGGAAACGCCTGGACGCCCTGGACTTTCTCCCTCTTCCTCTGCTCACTTTTTCCCCTCTCTCCCTCGCTCCCCACCTCATGGCCGAGGCCGCTGATAACCCACAAGTGTAGGGGATCACAACAGTTTTCGATAAGTAAGATTGTCGAACCCAACGAGGAGCTAAAGGTAGAATAAATATTCCCTCAAGTTCTATCGACCACCGATACAACTCTACGCACGCTTGACGTTCGCTTTACCTAGAACAAGTATGAAACTAGAAGTACTTTGTAGGTGTGAAAGGCTAGGTTTGCAAGACAATAAAGAGCATGTAAATATAAACTAGGGGTTGTTTAGATAAAGATGCAATAAAGTAAATATTAGTAGAGAGCTTTTTGTTATGAGAAAGTTATTTGTCCAAGGCAATCGATAACTAGACCAGTAATCATTGTTGCAATTCTATTTGAGGGAGAGGCATAAGCTAACATACTTTCTCTACTTGGATCATATGCAATTATGATTGGAACTCTAGCAAGCGTCTGCAACTACTAAAGATTCATTAAGGTAAAACCCAACTATATCATTAGTAGTTGCAGACGCTTGCTAGAGTTCCAATCATACGCAAACAACCTACTTACTCGGGTTTGTGTTTCAGTCACTCACGCAACCCACCATAAGCAAATCATAAACATATTGCAAACCTACAGCAGGAATCCCTCACGCTTGCGTGACACGGAGGGCACAATAGGACAGCACCAATAATAAAACATGCAACCCAAACCAATCACGATCATCAATTAACCCATAGGACAAAACGGATCTACTCAAACATCATAAAATAGCCATACATCATTGGGGAATAATATATAGCGTTGAGCACCATGTTTAAGTAGAGATTACAGCGGGTAAGGGAGAGGTTACACCGCTGCATAGAGGGAGGAAGAGTTGGTGGAGATGTTGGTGAAGATGGTGGCGGTGTTGGTGAAGATCGCGGTGATGATGATGGCCCCCGGCAGCGCTCCGGCGCCACCGGAAGCAAGGGGAGAGACGACCCCTTCTTATTCTTCTTCTTCCTTGACCTCCTCCCTAAATGGGAGAAGGGTTTCCCCTCTGGTCCTTGGCTCCCATGGCTTGGTAGGGGCGAGAGCCCCTCCGAGATAGGATCTATCTCTCTGTTTCTGCGTTCCCTGATTCTACCCCTTCACCGTTTCCATTATATCTGGAGATCCGTAACTCCGATTGGGATGAATCTTTCGCCCAGATTTTTCTTGTAAAATTAGCTTTCTTGCGGCAAAAGAAGGGCATAAACTGCCTTACGGGTGTCCCACGAGAGCCCAGGGCGCGCCCAGGGGTAGGGGGCGCGCCCCCCTATCTCGTGGCCACCCCGGACACCATTTTGCGTTGATTCTTCCTCTGAAAAATCCCAAATATTCCAAAATAACTCTCCGTCCGTTTTTATCCCGTTTGGATTCCGTTTGACATTGGTTTTCTATGAAACATAAAACATGCAACACACAGGGACTGGCACTGGGCACTGGATCAATATGTTAGTCCCAAAAATAGTATAGAAAGTTGCCAAAAGTATATGAAAGTTGAAGAATATTGGCATGGAACAATCAAAAATTATAGATACGATGGAGACGTATCAGCCGCCATGGCCGCGCCGCCGCTCGCCACAACCGCAGCCACTGCCTCCCCCTCGACCTTCTGAGCTGACTGCGAGCTCCGTCACTCCGTCCTCGACCTCCTCACCAAGCCAAGCATCGCCGGACGCCCTGCATCATCGGCATCTTCCCTGTCTTCAAGCTTCAGCAACACCGACCATCGCCGTCGATCCGCGGCAACTGGAGCGTCCTCGACCCCTGAGCTACCCTGTCGCCTCCCTGTGAGCGCCCTCTTCGACTCCCCCTCTTCCCCGACCTCTGCGCGTCCTCTAGGCCGTAGTTGCACGGACGCCAAAACTCCATTCGCCGCTGTTTTGGTCGCCGCCGTTGATCCTAGCCACCGCAACTCTGGCCACCACCACTCGTCGACGCAGCTCGCTCCCAGGAACACGTAGGAGCAAACCCCATCTCAAACGGTGCAGCACAACGGTTTTCCGAAGCGCCTGCCGCCGCGGCACCTCACCGGCGGCCTAACTCCGGCGAAAATGCCATTAGGCACTAATCTAATGACCCTCTGGGTCACTTACATGTTGGCCCATGCCTCACTAACACTTTTTAGTTAGGACAAAATTAACACTAACAGTCTCTGTAATTAACTAGGACACTGACATGTGGGGCCCACTGTAAGTTTTGACCCTTGTTAGGCGCTGTTGACTGCTGACGCATGCATGACGCAGCGCTGATGCAGTAAATGTTTTCTGGAATTTAAATAAATCTTAAATGATTTTTTATTTTCAGAAAATGCCCAAAACTTCTAAAATTCATAGAAATTCAACCATAACTCCAAATGAAATAAATTATATATGAAAAATGATCAGAAAAATCCAATATATCCATATGTACCATTTTCATGCATGTTTGAACAACTTAAAGCTGCTGTATACAAAAATTTGAATAAATGGCAGTTGAAATGCCTTATGTGGAGTTTGAATTTGAACCTAGGGTTCAAACCAACTTCATTTAACCTTTGTTAGTTGCATTAGCTCAAATCACAGCATATTGCCATGTCATGATCATGCATCATATTGTGCATTGCATTGATTGTGTTATTCCTTGTTTGCCGGTGTTTGTCCCTTCTTGATAGACGTGGTTCCGACGATGAGTTCGATGACACCGATGAAGAACTATACTATCTTCAGAAGTGCCAGGCAAGCAAAACCCCCTTGTTCATTCCGATACAAACCCACTCTCTCGCTCCTGCTCTCTTTTACTGCATTAGGACAACAATGATTCAACTATTACTTGTTGCGGTAGTTGAACCCCTTATCCTCTGCATGACCTGTCATTGCCACAGTAAATAGATGAAACCCACTAGCATGAGTAGGAGTTGTTTGAGCCCTGATGTGCCTACTCATTCATGCTTGTTTGTCATGCCTGCTATTGCTTAGAGTTGTGTCAGGTCTGATTCATCGGGGATGAATTGGAATGTTGTGAAACATGTCCTACTGTTGAGAGCTAAGTGTGTGAACACGATTTGGTAAAGGTAGCGATGAGAGGCCATGTAGGAGTACATGGTGGGTTGTCTCATTGAAGCCGTCCTCAGGAACTGAGTTCTGTGTTTGTGATCCATGAACAGTTACTACCACACATTGGGTTCCGATAACTCGGCCCCTCTCGGCTTATTAATCACACTATAAAAAAATACACTTCCGTGATGATACATGTTTGTCACAGTAGGTCGGGTTTTTTGTCATGCATGTACATCCATGACGATTTTATGACAGAATCAAGATAGTCATACATGTGCTATCGTAGAAGTGTTCCATGACATTACCAAAATTATCATCACGGAAATGTCCACTTCCATGACGATAAATCGCACATCACAGAAGTGCTTTCGTCAAGGGTGACCGACACGTGGCATCCACCATAACGGAACGTCGTTAAGCTATCGGTCGGATTTTGGATGCGATAACCCGTTAACAACCCCAACTAATGGGAAATTTCCATGTGTAAAATTCTGATTGGCCGAAGGGAACACCTGTCATCTCGTCAGTGGGCCAGATGTCGCCCGTCCATTGGAGGAGACATGCCTATGGTACGTCGACACGTGGATGGGCCCAATAGAGGCCCATATAGGTTAAAAAGGCCGGCCCAGTCAAAGGCCCGTAGAACTTAATCAGGTACTAGTGGGCCAGCCCAATAATAGCCTGCTTAATAAAGGCCCATTTACGGCCCGAAACCAGATCTGGCCCTTTAATTGTTTGCCCAATATTTGGGCCCATTTACGGCCCGAAGCCAGATCTGGCCCGTTAATTTTGTTCACCCAATATTTGGGCCCATTTGCAGCCTGAAGCCAGATCTGGCCCGTTAATTGTTTGCCGAATATTCGGGCCTAACTACAGCCTAGTGACTTTCGTCCTGTTAGAGGCCTGATGTAGACATAGGCCCATTTCAGCCCGGTGTGACTTTTGGCCTGGGAATGGCCCGTGCTGCCCATGGGCCATATATGCTCCGACGAGACATCGGGCCCACTAACGGCCCATGCTAAAGGTGGCAACAGTTAAGCCCAACGTGACTTTGGGTGTGACTTTGGGCCTGTTAAAGGCCTGTCACGTAATTCGGCCCGTTGATGCCTGTACTAAGCTTTCGGCCTCTTAAAGGCCCATGATATCCGTGGGCCAACTAAGGCCCGAGATATGTTTCGGCCTGGTAACGGCCCGTGAGCTAACTGGGCCCATAACGGCCCGGTCTACATTTCGGCCTGCTGAAGGCCCGTTGACGACTAGTGAAAATTGAGGCCCAACATGCATTTTGGCCTGCTAAGGGCCCGTGGTTTCATCTCGGCCGTAACAGGCCAGTATAATATTCAGCCTATTAATGGCCCAACGCTACCTGGGCCAAACTAAGTGCTGGGTCGACAAAAGGCCCAACTAAAATATAGGCGGGTGTAAGTTTGGGCCTGGCGCAATGTGTGAAGGCCCCAATCATTCGGGCCCAAGAAAGACGCAGGCCGGCCCAATTGTGGCCTGCTAAAAACCTGGCCCGTTAGAGTCGAACGTTTCGGCCCGGTCGACTACATCTGATTTTTTTTCAGGTAGCGAATGATGGCAGTAACTAGTAGGAATTAAGAACAAACCTACTCTATACAATAAAGAAATTACGGCATAGTAACTAAGAATAAACCTACACTATACAATAAAGGATTTAAGGTATATTACATCCACTCAGCATGGAAGTTCGCCACCAGTGATCATAAAGCGCAACAAAGAAGCAGATTACAAAAACAGGGCACCATTGCAGCGTAACAAAATAATACTGAATCGAGACCACTTCCAAGACAGTTCAAGAAAGGTTAGCCTTGCGGGGGAACCGTAGCGTAGCTGTTTAGCGATGAAGTTCTCATTGGTGTTCTCCGCAATCTTTCCTAGAGATAGGACTTCAAGTCGAAGTTGAGTTGCAGAATGCCTTTCTGCTAGAACTTGGGACTGAAGAAGTCGAACCAATTTAGACAATGAATTCTGTGAGCTTGTCTGACTGTTAGTCTCATGTAACTTGAACACTGCATCAAGACAAGACTTTGGGGTTGTCTCGCTATCTTCAAGATGTTTTGCCTTCTTTGCTGCAATATATGTTGGGTTTGTCTCACAGCCTTCAGCAGACTTGTGCATGCCATCGGGCATATCACCCTGAAACAAAGCAGAGAGATGACAGGTTTTGCACGTGTATAAACAAAGATGATAATTGTTCCGTCAATTCTATCCAATTTCAAATTAGAAAATAAAGAGTAAGTTCAAAATATCAATAGCATAATTTGGCATTGTTCATAATGTGGGGAGCTTCACCACACTACTGGATTACCATGTCAACATAACAAGCATAGATGAAGGGCAAAGAAAATCATTGTATCTATTTTGGATAATGTGCATGGCATGTTGTTCATATCATCAGCCACATCAGTAAGATAAAACAGGAGATGACAAGGTGCAAACGGGGGCTGCTTCAGCACACACTGGATTATAGATCCACAAAACCAAGCATACATATAGGGAGTATTAAGTAATGTGCATGGTATGAATAAGAAATTTGGTTTTACAAGTAAAACTTAGAACTTACGGTTCTTACGAACATGCATTTTGGTAGAAACAGCAATGTAACATCCCAAAATTCTAAATTTTGGAATGTTATATTAAATAGATAGATTTGATTGATTGTTTGATTGATTGACTGAAAGTGAGTGAATTTGAAACTTTTTGAAAGTTAAATGAGAGGGAATAAAAGGACTTTCCCAAACTTTCATTTTTGCTTTTTATGATCTTCGTGAATTCAAATTCTTTTCACCACAAAACCCTGGGGAGAAGATGACATGAATTCTTCCATTTATTTAAATGACAAGGGGTGTTGAAAATATTTGAATTTCATTTGGAAAATATTTCCAACCCAGGAACTTTATGCAACTCAATGATTTTCATGAGCGAAGATAAAATGACTTCTTCAAAACATATGAAATATGAGTTGGGAGTTTCAAAGAATTAAATTCAGAGTTCTTTTCAATTTATTTTCAATTTAAAGTTATTTGTGTTTTACTCAAATTATTTTTCTCCAAAAATAAAATAATGGAAAATAGGGTAACATGATTCCCTACATCAGAAAAATTGGAGAGAAATAAATTTGAATTAATTTTGGTATTTTTAAAATGATTTTTACTCGATTTTACTAGGGCAGAAGCATTCTTTGCTTTATTTGAAATTATGAGTATTTTATTTGACTCTACAAAAATGTTCAGCTTATAGGAAATCTTTTTCTGAATTTTTTTATATATTATATGCTTATATAATATTTCTGTTTCTTTTGTTTTTATTTTGTTTGTCTGTTTAATAAAAAAACTTCCGCCGACTGGGCCGGCCCAGCTAGCCAGCTAGGGCACGGCCCAGCCAGCCCACGTCGCCCGTGCCGCTCGTCCCCGAGCTCGGGACGAAGTCCCGAGCCACCACGGCATCGCCGCCACCGCCGTGACCGCCCCGGCCTCTCCTTGGCCCCTTCCCCAAGCCGCCATCGCCCCCCCTCCTATAAATTCGGGCGCCCCGGGACCCCGACCCTCTCTCTCTCTTTTTCGCTGTGCCGCCACACTTCTCGCCGCAATCGCCGAAGCTGCCGCTCCGGCGAGATCCGCCGCCGCCGCCCCACTCCGTCCCGTCGCCGGGGACCACCGGGAACGCCGCCATCCTCTTCGCCTTGCCGCGCCGCCCCTCCCCGACCCCTCCGTTGCCCTCCTCAACGACCAGAGCCACCGCCTCGACCGGAGCAGAGCCGCCGCCGCCGTCCCGCGCCGCCGGACTTCGCCGCCGCCACCGCGGTAACCGCCGCCCCCTCCCTCGCCGTTGGATCTGGATCCAACGATCCAGACCATTTTAGTTTTTTTCCCCGAAATGTATTGTTTTTATTTAGAGAACGTCCGCTGTTGAGATCAGAAAAATGAACGTTCGCTTTTTAGCCTTTTCTTTTTCTGTTATTTCGGCCAGGGACCCTTCTGTGAATATTTTATTTACAAATTAGCCCTGGACTTCAAACACTCACAACTTTTTACTCGTTTGTCCAAATCCAACGAAACCAACGCCCACCTCTTCGTCATGATCCCCTCTATCCAGTAATCCAACTCAAATAAGTTTTTGAAGTTTTAAAATTTGAATTAGAACAGTTTAGTATTTGAACTTCGTTTCATCGTAACTTGAGTTTTATAACTCCGATTTAGTTGATTCTTTTTGCAAATCGAAGCTCTTGACCTAAACTTTCTGATAAGGCCAAATTCACTTAGTTTTGGTACTCTTAGAAATTGTTTTATGTGGAAAGAGTTATTTGCTTGGTTTTGATGTTTTCCGAATCGTCTTCTTCATTCTTGCCGATCTTTTGAGTGATTGCTTATGTGTGGTTACAATTGCTTGCTTATGATAAATTGACCGAAGAGTGACGAGTAGAACATCAAGAGTATTGAGTGCGAATCATCTTCATCAACATTGCAGGCAAGTTCACACTTTGATCATATCCCTTATTACCCAGTTTTTATGCATTAGATCACTCCTCAAACATTGCATGATTAGGATCTAATGAAATTGTGGGTTTTGGGAAAGTAGTTGAGGTAGTACCTATTACCTGTTTTGTTTTCAAACCCTTGGGAGTTACTTCTACGTTTGCTTATTATGCCATGCTATGCTAGTAGACGTGGATTGGGTGAGTGTATCCATGACAGATGTGAGATTGTTAATCAATGGTTTATTTAAGGTGGCAACTTAAACACACATCTGGGTGGATTGAGGCACCTGGTTTCTATCAGGACTTGCCTGTATTTCTTCGGACCGCCACCCAGGCTCAAAGGGATCATGAGATTATTCAAACTAGAAACTTCCGTGTGCAGCCACAAGCCATTACGGGCTCTGGCATAGTTGATTAAGTTGCGCGAACTCTTACGGGTAGACTAGCAGATGTAGGGGAAAGTAGGTGTACCAGTCTACCCACATGTAAGGTGCTAGCGCTTCCGAAAGACTATGTCTCGGTCATCCGTTTCTCAAACATCATGTAGTGCGAGAAATCAAACGGAGGCGATCGGGTCTTGTGGGAAAAGTGCGCAAACCTCTGCAGAGTGTACAAACTAATCATGATTAGCCATGTCCCCGGTTATGGACATCTTGAGTATCTAGTACTTGATTTTCCTGTGAATCTCATCATGTTACTATAATTAAATATTGTTGGGTTTAATGAGTACTTTTAATTGGGATTGAGAATGCTGTCAACCATTCTCAATGTTTAACAACCACCATGATAGTTAAATAAATTTATTCCTTTGCAGTAGGGAAAAATTGGCTTTGGGCGAAAACTGTAACCATAGAGCTTTTCCACCAGCCAAATATGCATGTAGTGATAGCCTTTATTCATCATTACTCTATGGTGTGAATTTGCCAGTAAATTCAATGTACTGACCCTTTGTGGCGGCAACGTCTCATGTTGCAGGATCTTACGACGAGTAAGTGATACGTTAGGGTTACGATTTCCTATACTCAACTTTGCCGTTGGTGTTGATGGGAATCCACAACCTTGTTGCTTCCGCTATTTTGGATTGATGTAATAGTATTTACGTTACTTTATACATGTGATTTACCTCTGTTATAAATCCTCGAGTACTGTGTGTGTCAGCATACCGATCCAGGGATGACACGTAAGCACAGAGACTTGACCCATTCGGGTCGGGTCACTACAAGATGGTATCAGAGCACATGTTGACTGTAGGACGTGACCCTAGAAACTGGCAAGCCCCTAGGAATGATTTTTCTCTACAACTTTCTTTTCAAAAGAATCTTTTACCTCTCTTCTCTTCTGAGCTTATTCAAACATTCCCTTTTAGTTAGACCATACCCCTTTTCCCTTTTTGACCCCTCAAAGATTCGACTGATGAGACCACTCCAAGAAGGACCAGATATCGGACAACTAAGACCACTTCGAAATGAAGAGGATTTTACCGAGCATTATAATGATGGAAACTACGATGGATAAAGACTTCCAAGACTAGGAGAATATGAAGAATTTCCAGATTTGGTATGACCAAGGAAGGCTACCCTTATGGAACTTGGCAGACCATGGAAGTTGTCAATATCCGAGATCAAGGTGTATCGGAGAAAGACCAAAACATGGAGCATTGGAACTCAAAGTTTTGTCAAGAAAACCCTAAGGCAGGAGATATTAACTATGGAATAAAAGTTCATGGAAATGACAAGAGCAGAAGCATGGCTATCCAAGGTGTTATTACCCGGTATGCTATTGTCACCGTGCGGAGTTAAGCATGCAGATGCAAGGAAAGATTTGATGGTACAAGGCTGATGGAGCACCTATCAGCAAGGTGAAGTTTTAACTTTAGCTGGTGTATCGCCAGGATCTGGAGTATTACATCAAGGATTTTAAAATGGACTTTAGGAAGTCATATTTGACAAGGAGGCTATTCGTGAAGAACTCAGGAACCAGAAGATGAAGTAGCCAAGCTGGAGGAGCTAAAACCTCGAGATACCGAAGATTCATCCGGAACTGAAGGACAGAAGGACATGGTTCATACCAAGGATGTTGAAACCCAGAAGTTTGGAATGCAACCCCAGAAATATTAAAGGATGTCATGAGAGACTTCGCATCAACAGGGATGATTTGACAAAAGAACTTGAGAAGGACAAGCATGATCAGAAGGAGCCATCGGAGACATGAGCAAGACTTGAAGAGTTTGATGGCGTTGAGATTTATTGACCTTTAGAAGACCAAACCCCTGTTATATACTTACGTTAGATGCGATGATTGTGAGCTGTCATTTGTTTTTTGTTTTTCCGACGGCCACAACAAAATCTGTCTTTTCAAAACTTTTGTTTGTATTGTGTGTATCCCTCTCGACCTCTCCTATCCCACCCCAAACCCATGGACCCAATAGAAGATGAATGGAGATGAGCTTATTTTCTGGATCGATGAGTCAATTGGAGACGGACCGATGGATTCGGAACATGGAGGATCACATGAAGAATAACCCTATAGCCGGAAAGGATATGACTCAGCATGCTCTTCGGTGCTTTGTAAGAGTTGATGCTACTTGGTGGAGGATGTACCAAACCATCAATGGATGGCAAGGAGTAACCGTTTGGGAAGAATTTAAGTTGACTCTGCTAAAGTCTCGGCTTGTGTCCCAGAAGATGAAGCCTCATGGAAATGATATGAAGAAACTCTGTGCATACAAGCTTTGTGGAGAAATAGGACACAACCATAATAGAAAACAAGGACGAATACCCTCATAAGCGGAGGATTACCAAAGGAGTTAGCCGAGGATTTTCAGGGAACTTCGGTTGGAGAATGTTCCCAAAGGTTTTGTTGCAGCAATGGAAGTTCAGACTACATTGTTGGGAAAAGATCCGTGAAGCTCAGAAGGATGACAAAGAGATTGCTGAGATAAAAGAGAGGATGAGCAAAGGAAAGGCCAAAGGTTTTCGTAAGGATGAGCACGACACCTTATGGTTCGAGGAACGTGTATATGTTCCCAGTAATACAAAGATCAGGAAGTAAATACTTTAGGAGGCTCATGACTCACCATACTCGATTCGCCCTAGAAACACCAAGATGTATTTGGATTTGAAGGAGTGTTTTTGGTGGACTGGTATGAAGAAGGATATTGCAGAGTATGTAGTCATAGGTGATGTATGCCAGAGAGAGTAAAAGCAGAGCATCAGAAGCCAGCGGGATTAATTCAGCCTATGTCGATACCCAAATGGAAGTGGGATAAGCTTCGCATGGATTTCATTACCGGATTTCCCAGAACCCGAACGGGACATGATTCTATCTGGTTAGTAGTTGATTCGCTTGACCAAAGTGGCTCACTTTATCCCAGTGAAAACCACCTATACAAGTGCAAATTTGTCCAAGATATATATTTGACCAGGATCGTATGTCTGCATGGAGTTCCGAGGACCATCGTATCAGATAGAGGAACACAGTTTACCTCAAAGTTTTGGAATCAGCCGCACCACACTTTGGGTACTAGGCTAGAATTCAGTACAGCCTTTCATCCGCAGACAAATGGATAAATCGAGAGTCAATCAGATTCTAGAGGACATGTTGACAGTGTGTGCGCTAGATTATGGATCTAGTAGAGATGAAGTTGGAGACCGTCAGTTGTTTGGACCAAATGTGATCGAGGAGTCGGAAGAGAATGTTAAGTTGCTTCGAGATAGACTGAAGGTAGCTCAGTCCTGGTAGAAGAGTTATGTAGACTCAAAAACGCAAGGAGGTAGTCTATGAAATTGGAGATAGAGCATGTCTTCGTGTGTCCCCTCTGCGAGGAGTTAAACGATTTGGAGTTAAGGGAAAGTTAGCCCCGAGATTGTAGGACCATACCGAGTTTTGGAGCGTATGGGAGAAGTGGCCAACAAGTTGGAGTCACCCGAAGGACTGTCAGGAGTTCATGATGTGTTTCACATTCCCAGTTGAAGAAGTGCCATGCAGAGATGGCCAATATTCCCCTGTAAGGACGGTTGACCCTGGAAAGGATAATGATGTTCCACGAAGTGGAGTATGGACTTCATAAGTATAAGTTTTATCTCGATATGTGGGATATCCCACGAGGATGAAGAGATGAATTACTATTGGATATAAAGGAGGTATGATGTTGGAAATATGGATCAATGGAAATTCCATGATGAGTCGGAGTAATCATGTCCTAGTTTGCTGCCAATAGAAGGAAGGAAGACATTACAATTGGATGGATTTTAAGTATGCTAGGAAGTTGGAAGCTGAATGTTGGGATAATGATCAGTTGCCCAGAGGATGAGTTCAAGGTTTACAACTAATGAGATGGGCCATAACCCACAGGCCCCAGGACCTGCCAAGAAGCATCACGCTCTTTTTGAAGGAAAACCCTGAAGAAGTTACGATTTTATTAACCGACGATCCTATAGGAGTTTACGCAAAACCTGAGACTTGTGAATGACCGATAGATGTTTGTTTGGCTTGCAGAATCAATGGATTTATCCGAACTTGGTTCGTCGACAATAGAAATTCTGCAATGCTTGTGAGGATGACCGAGTGTTAGAATGCGAGATTCGCTAAACCATATAGAAGATAATGATTTGGGTGCGGGATGGATTGATCACCATACCGACTTACTCTTATTATTTGCCTTGCTATATGGGATGGTAAATCTGAGTGACTTACCTATAGTAGAGAGACGACGATCAAAACCTTGTTTAAACCTTAGAATGGTATAAGTATTTTTCCCTTGTACACGGCAGCTCTTGCCAATCGTAGGATATACGGTGAGGTTCAACCCAGACCCGTTTTCTGCAGGAAAACCATAAATTGTTGACCACCATGAGATATCGATAGCTGATTAGTATTGGCGCTAGACCCGTCAGCTAAGAAGACCCAGTCTTGGAATAACCTTACCAGATGAAATGGATACAGGAATTAAGGAAAAAGTTATGCCACTACCGGAAGAGCCTAGAGAAGGAATTTTCCTGAATATCTGAGAAGACCGACCCTGCCAGCAATAAGGATGGAGTATATGAGTTTTGATGGAACCGTAAACATGCTTTTAAGGGTGGTAGCACCCCAGACCTCGCGTGATGATCGATGGATTTCGAGAAGACCCCCTACCCTAACCTATTTCTTTCTAGCCTCTCCGAATCTCGAGGACGAGATTCATTTTAAGGGTGGTAGGTTTGTAACATCCCAAAATTCTAAATTTTGGAATGTTATATTAAATAGATAGATTTGATTGATTGTTTGATTGATTGACTGAAAGTGAGTGAATTTGAAACTTTTTGAAAGTTAAATGAGAGGGAATAAAAGGACTTTCCCAAACTTTCATTTTTGCTTTTATGATCTTCGTGAATTCAAATTCTTTTCACCACAAAACCCCGGAGAGAAGATGACATGACTTCTTCCATTTATTTAAATGACAAGGGATGTTGAAAATATTTGAATTTCATTTGGAAAATATTTCCAACCCAGGAACTTTATGCAACTCAATGATTTTCACGAGCGAAGATAAAATGACTTCTTCAAAACATATGAAATATGAGTTGGGAGTTTCAAAGAATTAAATTCAGAGTTCTTTTGAATTTATTTTCAATTTGGAGTTATTTGTGTTTTATTCAAATTATTTTTCTCCAAAAATAAAATAATGGAAAATAGGGTAACATGATTCCCTACATCAGAAAAAATTGGAGAGAAATAAATTTGAATTAATTTTGGTATTTTTAAAATGATTTTTACTGGATTTTACTAGGGCAGAAGCACTCTTTGCTTTATTTGAATTTGTGAGTATTTTATTTGACTCTACAAAAATGTTCAGCTTATAGGAAATCTTTTTCTGAAAATTTTGATATATTATATGCTTATATAATATTTCTATTTCTTTTGTTTTTATTTTGTTTGTCTGTTTAATAAAAAAAACTTCCGCCGACTGGGCCAGCCCAGCTAGCCAGCCAGGCCACGGCCCAGCCAGCCCACGTCACCCGCGCTGCTCGTCCCCGAGCTCGGGACGAAGTCCCGAGCCACCACGGCATCACCGCCGCCGCCGTGACCGCCCCGGCCTCTCCTTGGCCCCTTCCCCAAGCCGCCGTCGCCCCCCCTCCTATAAATTCGGGCGCCCCGAGACCCCGACCCTCTCTCTCGCTTTTTCGCCGTGCCACCACACTTCTCACCGCACTCGCCGAAGCCGCCGCTCCGGCGAGATCCGCCGCCGCCGCCCCACTCCGTCTCGTCGCCGGGACCACCGCGGACGCCGCCATCCTCTTCGCCTTGCCGCGCCGCCCCTCCCCGACCCCTCCGTTGCCCTCCTCAACGACTGGAGCCACCGCCTCGACCGGAGCAGAGCCGCCGCTGCCGTCCCGCGCCGCCGGACTTCGCCGCCGCCACCGCGGTAACCGCCGCCCCCTCCCTCGCCGTTGGATCTGGATCCAACGATCCAGACCGTTTTAGTTTTTTCCCCCGAAATGTATTGTTTTTATTTAGAGAAAGTCCGCTGTTTAGATCAGAAAAATGAACGTTCGGTTTTTAGCCTTTTCTTTTTCTGTTATTTCGGCCAGCGACCCTTCTGTGAATATTTTATTTACAGATTAGCCCTGGACTTCAAACACTCACAACTTTTTACTCGTTTGTCCAAATCCAACGAAACCAACGCCCACCTCTTTGTTATGATCCCCTCTATCCAGTAATCCAACTAAAATAAGTTTTTTAAGTATTAAAATTTGAATTAGAACAGTTTAGTATTTGAACTTCGTTTGATCGTAACTTGAGTTTTATAACTCTGATTTAGTTGATTCTTTTTGCAAATCGAAGCTCTTGACCTAAACTTTATGATAAGGCCAAATTCACTTAGTTTTGGTACTGTTAGAAATTGTTTTATGTTGCAAGAGTTATTTGCTTGGTTTTGATGTTCTCCGAATCGTCTTCTTCGTTCTTGCCGATCTTTTGAGTGATTGCTTATGTGTGGTTACAATTGCTTGCTTACGATAGATTGACCGGAGAGTGACTAGTAGAACATTAAGAGTATTGAGTGCGAATCATCTTCATCGACATTGCAGGCAAGTTCACACTTTGATCATATCCCTTATTACCCAGTTTTTATGCATTAGATCAATCCTCAAACATTGCATGATTAGGATCTAATTAAATTGTGGGTTTTGGGAAAGTAGTTGAGGTAGTACCTATTACCTGTTTTGTTTTCAAACCCTTGGGAGTTACTTCTACGTTTGCTTATTATGCCATGCTATGCTAGTAGACGTGGATTGGGTGGGTGTATCCATGACAGATGTGAGATTGTTAATCAATGGTTTATTTAAGGTGGCAACTTAAACACACATCTGGGTGGATTGAGGCACCTGGTTTCTATCAGGACTTGCCTGTATTTCTTCGGACCGCCACCCAGGCTCAAAGGGATCATGAGATTATTCAAACTAGAAACTTCCGTGTGCAGCCACAAGCCATTATGGGCTCTGGCATAGTTGATTAAGTTGTGCGAACTCTTACGGGTAGACTAGCAGATGTAGGGGAAAGTAGGTGTACCAGTCTACCCACATGTAAGGTGCTAGCGCTTCCGAAAGACTATGTCTCGTTCATTCATTTCCCAAACATCATGTAGTGCGAGAAATCAAACGGAGGCGATCGAGTCTTGTGGGAAAAGTGTGCAAACCTCTGCAGAGTGTACAAACTAATCATGATTAGCCGTGTCCCCGGTTATGGACATCTTGAGTATCTAGTACTTGATTTTCCTGTGAATCTCATCATGTTACTATAATTAAATATTGTTGGGTTTAATGAGTACTTTTAATTGGGATTGAGAATGCTGTCAACCATTCTCAATGTTTAATAACCACTATGATAGTTAAATAAATTTATTCCTTTGCAGTAGGGAAAAATTGGCTTTGCGCGAAAACTGTAACCATAGAGCTTTTCCACCAGCCAAATATGCATGTAGTGATAGCCTTTATTCATCATTACTCTATGGTGTGAATTTGCCAGTACATTCAATGTACTGACCCTTTGTGGCTGCAACGTCTCATGTTGCAGGATCTTACGACGAGTAAGTGATACATTAGGGTTACGATTTCCTATACTCAACTTTGCCGTTGGTGTTGATGGGAATCCACAACCTTGTTGCTTCCGCAATTTTGGATTGAGGTAATAGTATTTACGTTACTTTATACATGTGATTTACCTCTGTTATAAATCCTCGAGTACTGTGTGTGTCAGCATACCGATCCAGGGATGACACGTAAGCACAGAGACTTGACCCATTCGGGTCGGGTCGCTACAAGCAAACTAAACAACAGTAAACGAGAGGGAGTATGAGCAAATTAAACAGCAGTTGAGGATAAAGGCTTTAGAAGGACTGACTTACATTAACAGTTAACACCGGCTTTATAATGCCCTTCTCCATGTCAAGGGAAGGATAACTCAAGAATTTCAGCACAGAATCTTCTTCATAAGCATTGCCTGTACTCTACATCTTGTAGAGAGTAATTATAGATATGATAATACTGGAAGGGATAGAGAATAATGAAGATAAGATGCAGATTGATGCTACATAATCAACTACCAATCCCTGGAAGTACAAGTGTTACAGGACAAAACGTACTGACAAGAGCAATGGGCTACACTTCTGCACTGGCATTGTCTGTGTATTCTACTTGTTGGTAAGATTAAATATAGATCTGATCTTTTTTAGTAAATGGTGGGCGAGGGAGATAAGATGCAGAATGCTACAAAATGAACCAATCCCTCTTCCCATAATACAAGAGTGTTTTGAACACAGGTGTACTGTACAAAACATTCTTATATTATGGGATGGAGGGAGTAGCTGTTAATGTAAGTACAGTGATAGACCAGGTTCAGTCCTTACAAGAGGACTGCAGAGCGAAACCTCTTCAAAAGCATTGGGTTGATTCTAAATTTGTGTAAGAGTCCATACGGATCTTATAATGTCCACCAAATGGACGATTACGAGTCTAACATGTGTAGTGATGCTACATAATCAAACAGCTATGAAAGTAAGTATGGTCATACAGGGCAAGAGGTACTCACAAGAGCAATGCAGTGTGCAGTATAGTTGCGAGATTCTGTGGTCCCTTGAGAACGAATGTTCTTCTGCTAACAGTTTTCGTACAAGTGAGACATTAAGGAAAATGCAGAAATGTAGTTCAAATTGTGATGTGATATCATAGACAGTACCTTACGCTGCAGCCGAGACCAATGTGTAACAAGATTATTCCAGTCACCGTTGGATAAATGTAGCACCGGAGACTTTACAGAATTTTTTTTCAGAGGCTTGCCATCGAAGTGCGCTTGCCTCAGGTAGGAACGATACTTCATCAACGAGTGCTTGAAAAGCGCAACCAACTCTTGCTCGTCATCACAATCCAGTTTGCTCCTCGCCTATTTAAAAGAATGAAATCTTGTGTCTTTTGTGAGCAGAAACATATGCAGTAATGACCATGAATAACATTAGTACATTAATTATGCGTAAGTTGCGGAGGAAGACTGGAAATTGTTCTGTGTCTGCGGTATAATCTTTCCATGAAGGAAAGATGCGCACAAAGTTCCTGACAACAACATAAGCTTCGTCTTCTAAACTGGGAAGAAATGGAACAGGGGTCCTATTTGCTGCAATTGGGGCTCTCTTTGGTTCGAAAAGGGATTTGGCAACTAGATTTGGTGTACTCTTTGCTAGAATGGGGGTTTTGCGTCGTACAACTGGTGCTATGTCAACTGGCATAATCATACTGTTTGCTGCAGTTGGGGTCTGCTGAGTTGGGGCATCCGAAATGACCAGTGTAGTAGGGCTAGAGTCTGCTAGAGTTGGGGTATTTTGTGGGTCAGGTGATATTGCGACTACACCTAATGAGCTATTTGATTTATCAGGTGCCACTACCTTTTCCAAATACTTTGCTTGTGCTCCTCCACGATCAGCAATCGCCCTCTTCCTTTTGAACGTCTGATACACAAGAACAACATTTGAATGGATAAATATGGTATGATGACAGATGGAATATGTACTGAAAATGGATAGGCACGGCATATTCACATACACGATGTGTAAACTAAGCTAATGGTAGTTCAACAAAGTAGAAGCAATGCAAAGCATCAGTTGCAAGATATGTGCGAGCAATGTAACCTTGGAAAGTTAGAGCGAGTACCTTGATGGGTGAATAAGATAGGGCATCTTCCTCTGACTCCTCCACTAGGGAGCTACATTGACTTAGGTCTCCCTCTAGCTCAGAATCACTGTTAGGATCATATCCTGAGCATGAATCTGTAGGTGGAGAGCATTTGCATTGGATTGCATCTAGACTTGATTTCAGTCCCTTAATGCCAAGTTTGACAACCATGGCATTGTTCGGATTTATTCTTCTCATGCGCGCAAGCTCATAATCATTATGATGTTGTTCAAAATCTGAGATTCATGAAAACATAAAAAGTAGTCAGATTATCTATGGAATGCATTGCGGATTCAACTCGGAGAGTGTCTCCCTATAAACCCCTACATATGCAAAGTTCACCTCCCCAACCGTGCTGACCAGACCACACACAGAAATACAAACCCCTTATGTCTCTATAACAGGCAGGCACACATTTCAAAATTGAAGTAGGAACATTAGAATCATATGAAATTCGTATTTGAACAAATAAACTAAGAAATTATGAGAGCGTAATGTTTAGCTTCAAGGGTGGGGTGTTGGTAGTGCGACACAAAGCAAGTAGGCAGATTGTATTCCATGTAAAAGATCGAAACCTACGTAAAAGCTGGAAATGACACTTTCTTTCTATACAATGCAGTGTTCGTTACCCACACATGATGGAAGAGATCACATAGAGAAATACTATTCACTCATGTCTACGGTTCCAGTATTTAGAAACAGGGTGGTCCACCCTAAAAGAATATTGACAACAAATATGACAAGGCAAGTATAGATGTAGTGAATCAATCATTTACTTGCGAGCTTATTAGGACAAGTATGCAGAATTGTAATTGCAGTAAGAGACCGTCCAAAATCTAAATGAAGAAGTTTGTCTAGCACTTATTGTTTGCAACTAATCGACGTGAATAATTGGATATTATATCGAATGAGTAAGAAAGACAAGTAAAATTGTCAACAAACCTGGCTTGCAGTAGTAATCTGGGTCAATGTCACTACGACCAACAATCCAAAATGACTAGTTTCTGTTCCGAGGGCCACAATTTTGAAAACCCTGTGAACTTTAGAGGTACTAAAGATTACCGAAATACATCTGAACCATTAAGTGTAGGTAGCACTAAGCACACAACAAACCCTAACGACAGTCCTACCTAATGAGTAATGAATCAATTAGAAAATGGGTGATGAGGAGTGGCTGATGTGTGTTGAGGACGTATCTCAGGATAAATCGGGTTGGCTTGGTGGGTGCTGCACGCCTGAGCCCTGAATGGACTGGGAAGGTAGGCACGGCGGCGCGCCCGGGCAGCGGTGACGCTGTTGGGCGAGCGGCTCCTGGCCTCCTATTAGTCTGGCGTCTCCTCCTAGAGTCATGCCGTCTGGGGACGGCAAGTCGCCGGCGAGGCAGGCGGTTGGGGGCGAGTAGAGATCAGAAGTGCGCAGCAGAACAGAGGGGAATCGGGGCCTGGGACGACCCAAAATACCAGGGTGGGCCAGCCCACCATGGCCACCCTGTAGAGATACACACCCGAGCGGCGAACATGCATTTTTGAAACTCTAAGCATATTTTTTTATGACACGAAGCACGTATTCTGATCATATAGTGATCATAAAAGGGGGAACTCTAAGCATATTTTTTTAGCAAAAGAGGGTTTCCCCTCTGATTTCTATTAAAGAAACCACCACGGAACCAACATGATCAATTAAACCCTAAGCATGATCAATTAAACCGTATTATGGTTGTGCCATGGCAGATTTGAAGCTGCAAACCGGAGAAATGATATTTAGCATCCATTGTTTGCTTCGAACTAAGAAATAAATTCCAAGAGCTGAAAAGAAAGTAGAGTAACCAAGTTAAGATCTATTTTCTGGTTGAGATAAAAAAGTTGAGGAGATATGAAGTACCACCTCTCTTGCGGCGCCGTGTAGGCATCGGGGGTGCGATGGCTGTCGGTGGCGTTGAAGCAGATCTGTGACGGTAGATGGGTGCATCGGGGGATAAGTCCCGTTGCGGTGTTAGAGAAGGTCGTGTGAGCGGCCCCGACAAAGAGGACGACAGCGCCGATGAAGCGAGAGGACACGATGCAAGGCTATTAGTCCGTCACCGTGGATGAGAAACGTCCATCTCTAGCAGTGGACGAGGTGGTCTTGGTAGGCGCTCCGGCATGGTGGAGGACGGTGGCGATGGATGTGGTGGAGGACGACGGCGATGGATGGGGTGGCGGACGGAGGCTGGTGTGGGGATGGGGTGTTCTAGCACCGACGGTGTATGAATGGGAAAATGGAGGGAGAGGTACGGGGAACCATGTTTTTGGGACGCGCCTTTCTGAAATATGGGAAAGTTACGAACTTAGCCCCCGTTTAAAAATTGGACGTCTCGTCGGTTGGGGATTGGACGGTAATCTCGCATCTCGCCAATATTTGCCCAGAGCGATTTTGGGCGAGGAGAGGGTGGTTGGCGCCCATGGTTGGCGCCCATGGTTGGCGCCCATAGTGTATGAACGGGACTGATAGGTAGGGCGGTTGTGTCACGTCTGAGTGAAGTTACAAACCTGCCCCTATTGGAAATATTTGCCTACATCGATTTCGGCCGAGTCGAGTTTGTTTTTTGGCCCATCGTGTATGAATGGGGAATGGAGGGAGAAACTTTCGGACGAGCTTGAATCAAATGTGTTTTGCCGCCCATGTTTGATGCCCACCGTGTCGGAATGGGCTCAGAGGCGGTTGTGTCACGTCTAATTGAAGTTACTAACCTACCCCTATTTAGAGCAGTGGAAATCGGGCCGATGGATTGTCCGTGTAATGGGTAGACAGTAATTTCCATCTCCCAAACACTTGGCTTCGGGCAGCCGACGTGGGAGTGGACATTTTGCTGCTTCTTTCGAATTTTGGGACAATAAGCATCCACGTTTACCCTGGCAACTAAATTCGAATCCACTTTGTATTCCTATATGAATCTTTATAAATCATTCTATGTGTTTTTATATATCTTCAAAAGGATAACAAAGATGTATTCCACTGTCATATATTAATATGGTTTACAAATGCCGATACTCAAATTCAGAAACTAGAATCCAGTTTAAGGTGAATTCGAATATTTGGAACACTTCATGTGCAACTCAAATGTCACACGCAGCATAATGTGTACTCCCATTTAGATATGTACACAAGCGATGTATCAAGATTCAAATACCGAGTCAATCAACCAAGAATGTACAGAACTAACAGACATATAAACACTTATAGAGTATATGGATCAATAATATCGACTAACATACATAATGTTGAAAATATGCCCTAGAGGCAATAATAAATTAGTTATTATTATATTTCCTTGTTCATGATAATCGTTTATTATCCATGCTATAATTGTATTGATAGGAAACTCAGATACATGTGTGGATACATAGACAACACTATGTCCCTAGTAACCCTCTATCTTACTAGCTCGTTGATCAATAGATGGTTACGGTTTCCTGACCATGGACATTGGATGTCATTGATAACGTGATCACATCATTAGGAGAATGATCTGATGGACAAGACCCAATCCTAAGCCTAGCACAAAGATCGTAGTTCGTATGCTAAAGCTTTTCTAATGTCAAGTATCATTTCCTTAGACCATGAGATTGTGCAACTCCCGGATACCATAGGAATGCTTTGGGTGTACCAAACATCACAACGTAACTAGAGGGAGCGCACCCCCCTCCCTCTCCCCTATATATAGTTGAGGTCTTGAGGGCTGCCAACACATGAGTTTTGACCTCTCCTTGGCGCAGCCCTACCTCTCTCCCTTCTCCTCTCCCGCGGTGCTTGGCGAAGCCCTGCAGGATTGCCACGCTCCTCCACCACCACCACGCCGTTGTGCTGCTGCTGGACGGAGTCTTCCTCAACCTCTCTCTCTCTCCTTGCTGGATCAAGGCGTGGGAGACGTCACCGGGCTGTATGTGTGTTGAACGCGGAGGCGCCGTCCGTTCGGGACTAGGATCTCCGGTGATTTGGATCACGACGAGTACGACTCCTTCAACCCCGTTCTCTTGAATGCTTCCGCTTAGCGATCTACAAGGGTATGTAGATGCACTCTCCTTCCCCTCGTTGCTGGTTTCTCCATAGATAGATCTTGGTGATACGTAGGAAAATTTTGAATTTCTGCTACGTTCCCCAACAGTGGCATCATGAGCTAGGTCTATTGCGTAGATTCTTTGCATGAGTAGAACACAAAGTAGTTGTGGGTGTTGATTTTGTTCAATATGCTTACCGTTACTAGTCCAATCTTGTTTCGACGGTATTGTGGGATGAAGCGGCCCGGACCGACCTTACACGTACTCTTATGCGAGACAGATTCCACCGACTGACATGCACTTGGTGCATAAGGTGGCTAGCGGGTGCCAGTCTCTCCCACTTTAGTCGGAACGGATTCGATGAAAAGGGTCCTTATGAAGGGTAAATAGCAATTGACATATCACGTTGTGGTTTTTGCGTAGGTAAGAAACGTTCTTGCTAGAAACCCATAGCAGCCACGTAAAACATGCAAACAACAATTAGAGGACGTCTAACTTGTTTTTGCAGGGTATGCTATGTGATGTGATATGGCCAAGAAGAATGTGATGAATGATATGTGATGTATGAGATTGATCATGTTCTTGTAATAGGAATCACGACTTGCATGTCGATGAGTATGACAACCGGCAGGAGCCATAGGAGTTTTCTTTATTTATTGTATGACCTGCGTGTCATTGAACAACGCCATGTAATTACTTTACTTTATTGCTAACCGGTAGCCATAGTAGTAGAAGTAATAGTTGGCGAGACAACTTCATGAAGACACGATGATGGAGATCATGATGATGGAGATCATGGTGTCATGCCGGTGACGATGATGATCATGGAGCCCCGAAGATGGAGATCAGAAGGAGCAAAATGATATTGGCCATATCATGTCACTATTTGATTGCATGCGATGTTTATCATGTTTATGCATCTTATTTGCTTAGAACAACGGTAGTAAATAAGATGATCCCTCATTAAAATTTCAAGAAAGTGTTCCCCCTAATTGTGCACCGTTGCGAAAGTTCGTCGTTTCGAAGCACCACGTGATGATCGGGTTGATAGATTCTTACGTTCACATACAACGGGTGTAAGCCAGATTTACACACGCGAAACACTTAGGTTAACTTGACGAGCCTAGCATGTACAGACATGGCCTCGGAACACAAGAGACCGAAAGGTCGAGCATGAGTCGTATAGTAGATACGATCAACATGAAGATGTTCACCGATGATGACTAGTCCGTCTCACGTGATGATCAGACATGGCCTAGTTGACTCGGATCATGTAATCACTTAGATGACTAGAGGGATGTCTATCTGAGTGGGAGTTCATGAGATGAACTTAATTATCCTGAACATAGTCAAATGATCTTGGCAAATTATGTCGTAAGCTCGCGCTTTAGTTCCACTGTTTAGATATGTTCCTAGAGAAAATATAGTTGAAAGTTGACAGCAGCGATTATGTGGACAGTAGAAAGCTTATGTCCTTAATGCACCGCTTAGTGTGCTGAACCCCAATCGTCGTCTGTGGATGTTGCGAACATCGGACATACACATTTTGATAACTACGTGATAGTTCAGTTAAACGGTTTAGAGTTGAGGCACCAAAGACGTTTTTCGAAACATCGCAGAACATATGAGATGTTTCGAGGGCTGAAATTGGGATTTCAGGCTCGTGCCCACGTCAAGAGGTATAAGACCTCCGACAATTTTCTTAGTCTGCAAACTAACAGAGAAAAGCTCAATCATTGAGCTTGTGCTCAGATTGTCTGAGTGCAACAATCACTTGAATCGAGTGGGAGTTGATCTTCCAGATGAGATAGTGATGTTTCTCCAAAGTCATTGCCACCAAGCTGCTAGAGCTTCGTGATGAACTATAACATATCAGGGATAGATATGATGATCCTTGAGGTATTCACGATGTTTGACACCGCGAAAGTAGAAATCAAGTAGGAGCATCAATTGTTGATGGTTGGTAACACCACTAGTTTCAAGAAGGGCAAGGGCAAGAAGGGACACTTCATGAAACGGCAAATCAGTTGCTGCTCCAGTGAAGAAACCCAAGGTTGAACCCAAACCCAAGACTAAGTGCTTCTGTAATAAGGGGAACAGCCACTGGCACAGGATTACCCTAGATACTTGGTAGATGGGAAGGCTGGCAAGGTCAATAGAAGTATATTGGATATACATAATGTTAATGTGTACTTTACTAGTACTCCTAGTAGCACCAGGGTATTAGATACCAGTTCGGTTGCTAAGTGTTAGTAAATCGAAATAAAAGCTACGGAATAAACGGAGACTAGCTAAAGGTGAGTTGACGATATGTGTTGGAAGTCTTTCCAAGGTTGATGTGATCAAGCATCGCACGCTCCCTCTACCATCAAGATTAGTATTAAACCTGAATAATTGTCATTTGGTGTTTGCGTTGAGCATAGACATGATTGGATTATGTCTATCGCAATACGGTTATTCATTTAAGGAGAATAATGGTTACTCTAATTTTTTGAATAATACCTTCAATGGTCTTGCACCTAAAGGAATGGTTTATTGAATCTCGATCGTAGTGATACACATTTTCATGCCAAAAGATATAAGATAGTAATGATAGTACCACTTACTTGTGGCGCTGCCATGTAAGTCATATTGGTGTAAAACGCATGAAGAAGCTCCATGTTGATGGATCTTTGGACTCACTCGTTTTTTGAAAAGTTTGAGACACGCGAACCATGTCTATTGGTGTATACGCATGAAGAAACTCCATGCAGATGGATCGTTTGGACTCACTTGATGTTGAATCACTTGAGATATGCAAATCATACCACATGGGCAAGATGACTGAAAAGCCTCGTTTTCAGTAAGATGGAACAAGATAGCAACTTGTTGGAGGTAACACATTTTTGATGTGTGCAGTCCAATGAGTGCTGAGGCATGCAGTGAATATCATTATGTTATTACTTCATGGATGATTTAAGTAGATACTGAGTATATTTACTTGATGAAACACAAGTCTGAATTATTTAATGGTTCAAGTAATTTCAGAGTGAAGTTGAAGATCATTGTGACAAGAGGATAAAATATCTATGATATGATCATAGAGATGAGTGTCTGAGTTACGAGCTTTGGCACGCAATTAAGACATTGCGGAAATTGTTTCACAATTAATAACGCCTGGAACACCATAGTGTGATGGTGTGTCCGAACATCATAGTTACACCCTATTGGATATGGTGCGTACCATGATGTCTCTTATCGAATTACCACTATCATTCATGGGCTAGGCATTAGAGACAAGCGCACTCACTTTATTAGGGCACCACGTAATTCCGTTGAGACGACACCGAACTATGGTTTGGAGAAACCTAAGTTGTTGTTTCTTAAAAGTTTGGGGCTGCAACGCTTATGTGAAAAAATTTCAGGTTGACAAGCTCGAACCCAAAGCGGATAAAATGCATCTTCATAGGAAACCCAAAACAGTTGGGTATACCTCCTAATTCAGATCCGAAAGCAATAGGGATTGTTTCTTGAATCGGGTCCTTTCTCGAGGAAAGGTTTGTCTAGAGAATTGAGTGGGAGGATGGTGGAGACATGATGAGGTTATTAAACCATCACTTCAACCAGTGTGTAGTAGGGCACAAGAAGTTGTTCCTGTGGCACCTACATCAATTGAAGTGCAAGCTTATGATAGTGATCATGAAGCTTCGGATCAAATCACTACCAAACCTCGTAGGACGACAAGGACGCGTACTGCTTCGGAGTGGTACGGTGATCCTATCATGAAGGTCATGTTGCTAGACAACAATGAACCTACGAGCTATGGAGAAGCAATGGTGGGCCCATATTCCAACAAATGATTAGAAGCCATGAAATTCGAGATAGGATCCATGTATCAGAACAAAGCATGGACTTTGGTGGACTTGCCCGATGATCGGCAAGCCATTGAGATAAATGGACCTTTAAGAAGAAGACGGATGTGGACGGTAATGTCACCATCTATGAAGCTCGACTTGTGGCGAAGAGTTTTTCACAAGTTCAAGGAGTTGACTACGATGAGATTTTCTCATCCGTAGCGATGCTTAAGTCCGTTGGAATCATGTTAGCATTAGCTGCATTTATGAAATCTGGCAGATGGATGTCAAGACAAGTTTCCTTACCAGTTTTCGTAAGGAAAGGTCGTATGTGATACAATCAGAAAGTTTTTGTCGATCCTAAGGATGCTAAAAGGTATGCTGGCTCCAGCGATCCTTCTAAGGACTGGAGTAAGCATCTCGGAGTTGGAATGTGCGGTTTGATGAGATGATCAAAGACTTTGGGTTTATACAAAGTTCATGAGAAACTTGTATTTCCAAAGAAGTGAGTGGGAGCACTGTAGAATTTCTGATAATTATATGTTGTTGACATATTGATGATCAGAAATGATGTAGAATTTTCTGTAAAGCATATAGGGTTATTTGAAAAGTGTTTTTCAACGGAAAACCTGGATTAGGCTACTTGAACAATAAGCATCGAGATCTATAAGATAGATCAAAATGCTTAATAATACTTTCAATTGAGCACATACCTTGACATGATCTTGAAGGTGTTTAAGATGGATCAGTCAAAGAAGGAGTTCTTGCCTGAGTTGTAAGGTATGAAGTTAAGAGTTAAAGCTCGACCACGACAGAAGAGAGACAAAGGACGAAGGCCGTCCCCTATGCTTCAGTCGTAGGCTCTATAGTATGCTATGCTGTGTGCCGCACCGGAAGTGTGCCTTGCCATGAATCAGTCAAGGGGTACAAGAATGATCCAGGAACGGATCATTGGACAGCGGTCAAAATTATCCTTAGAGGGATAAGGAAATGTTTCTCGATTATGAAGGTGATAAAGAGTTCGGCGTAAAGGGTTATGTCGATGCAAGCTTTAACACCTATCCGAATGACTCTGAATAGCAAACCGGATACGTATAGTGGAGCAACCATTTGGAATAGCTTCAAGTGGAGCGTAGAAGCAACATTTACAATATGACATAGAGAATTGCGAAGTACATACGGATCTGAAAGTTGCAGACCCGTTGACTAAAACCTCTCTCACAAGCAAAACATGATCAAACCCCAGAACTCATTGAGTCTTAATCACATGATGATGTGAACTAGTTTAATGACACTAGTAAACTCTTTGGATGTTGGTCACATGGCGATGTGACGTGTGAGTGTTAATCACATGACGATGTGAGCTAGATTATTGACTCTAGTGCAAGTGGGAAACTGTTAGAAATATGCCCTAGAGGCAATACTAAATTAGTTATTATTATATTTCCTTGTTCATGATAATCGTTTATTATCCATGCTATAATTGTATTGATAGGAAACTCAGATACATGTGTGGATACATAGACAACACTATGTCCCTAGTAAGCCTCTAGCTGACTAGCTCATTGATCAATAGATGGTTACGGTTTCCTGACCATGGACATTGGATGTCATTGATAACGGGATCACATCATTAGTAGAATGATGTGATGGACAAGACCCAATCCTAAGCCTAGCACAAAGATCGTAGTTCGTATGCTAAAGCTTTTCTAATGTCAAGTATCATTTCCTTAGACCATGAGATTGTGCAACTCCCGGATAACATAGGAATGCTTTGGGTGTACCAAACGTCACAACGTAACTAGAGGGGGCACACCCCCTCCCTCTCCCCTATATATAGTTGAGGTCTTGAGGGCTGCCAACACATGAGTTTTGACCTCTCCTTGGCGCAGCCCTACCTCTCTCCCTTCTCCTCTCCCGCGGTGCTTGGCGAAGCCCTGCAGGATTGCCACGCTCTTCCACCACCACCACGCCATTGTGCTGCTGCTGGACGGAGTCTTCCTCAACCTCTCCCTCTCTCCTTGCTGGATCAAGGCGTGGGAGATGTCACCGGGCTGTACGTGTGTTGAACGCGGAGGTGCCGTCCGTTCGGCACTAGGATCTCCGGTGATTTGGATCACGACGAGTACGACTCCTTCAACCCCGTTCTCTTGAATGCTTCCGCTTAGCGATCGACAAGGGTATCTAGATGCACTCTCCTTCCCCTCGTTGCTGGTTTCTCCATAGATAGATCTTGGTGACACGTAGGAAAATTTTGAATTTCTGCTACGTTCCCCAACACATAAGCCAGGCCATTGTACTTTTTTTTGGCTACAACAGCATCCTTTTTTTAGCCAGCATCTTGGCCCTTTCCGATGCGTGCCACTTATGGTCCATCTATACTACTACTATTGCTGAATGCACATTCAGCCCGATTGGCATATTTGTAGGTCTGGCACAACAATCCAAATGAAATGTCTCCGAGTCTTATCAATTAATACATACTTGTGCTCAAATAAAATTACAAACCAAAAACAAAAAAAAACAATTATTACATGATCTCTAAAACAAATGATTTGATTGATTACATGAATAGACAACACATAGGTTATTGAACTATGGAAAGAACATTTCACCTATGATTTACCAGGTAGGAATTTAATTTCCTTTTTTCCATCAGGACCTTAACAATCTGGTCAGTCTCAGCTTGCTTCGTTTTGAAATCCACCAAATATTTAATGGTTATCTTGAGTACTGCTTGTGATTGTGCTGTTTGCTTCCTCAACATGTCAACTTCATCTCTAAGTGCAGAAGAAGAATCTCTTTCTACCACTAGTTTAGCCTCTAGAGCATCAGCAATTCACAATTCATAATGCACAATTGGGCCGGTGCCACTACTGTGGGATGATGCAACGTCCATGGGGACCTCGCTCTTTGATCTTGGGCTAACCTGTTTTGCCATTAAAGTTCCAATTGGATTCAGAAAAGTTGAAGTTGGCAAAACATCTCAACTGGGAGTTATAACAGCAAACCAGTTAAACAAACTAGGAATTAAAGAGTTTCAATTGGATGCTGAACAGTACAGTAGTTATTAACATCATTGTAACCCATTGTTGCAGCAGCAAAGCACTTAAACAAACAAGTAGATATTTAAGTTAAGGCAAACATGTAATTCTTAACAGTAAGTATCAAACACATAGATAGGCGCAGTCTACAATATGATTAACAGGTTGTGCCATTATGTAATTAGTAGCAAACTAAATTAAGCCAAGCAACGTAATTGAACAATTTCGTAATAAGTGGCTAACTAAAATTCCGAGAAGCAGGTAACTGAACTTATGCTAGTTCTTTGTACAGGCACACTGCAACTTCTTTTTCACTTACAAGGTTGTACAAAGGAGTCCATGGCATCAATTGCTTGGATACGCAGTCCCAATACTTCTTTCTTCCCACACTGCATGGGTAAGTCGAATGGTTAATCTGGTAAGATGGTGTGTCATTGATATGTTATATGAGGACGTGTAGTCAGACTAGTTGTAGCCAAACACATCACACTGGCTTTTACTATATATTTCATGTGATTACTTTTGGCATATCGAGATCTAAGCAATCTACAATAGGATGAAAAGACTGACATCCTTCACATTATTGTCGAACTCAGCTCATAGAAACAAGCAATTCAACCATTCTGTGGGTAAATCAAAAGCGCCACTCGAATATTTTTCACTATCCAATCATACACGCAAAAAGGGGCGCCGCCGCCATAGGGGCTGGTATGGGCGGCCGCCTCAGGTGGCTGGAAAGTGTGCACCTAGTTTGAGTCGTCAAGGTTGGCCCATGCTAGTTTTGTTCGTCCCAACGCACGAGTAGGCAATGTAAAAAATGAAGAAAAATGTTTCAATTTGGATGGGCCAATAACATAAGTGCAAGGCAGGCCCTATAGCAGGCTCGCGGCCCATACGAGCGCCTCCCATATCGATCGACGGCAGGAAAAATCCCAATTCATTCGCTCCAGCCTCCAGTCTGGTTCGCTCCTAACCTAGCCGCCGCTGGACAGACCGACACAGCACTTCCTCGCGCCCTCGTTGGAGGGCAGTCACCGGGCTTCAAGCGAACGGAAGGACAAGAAGATAAATATCCAACCCTGGGTGTAGCCTGCGTGGGAGGCAGCGGCGGCAGCACGGGCATGGCATCGAGCTTGCGCAAACGGACAATCGCAACTTGCAAAAGTAGCATGCGCAATGAGCAGGTATATCACATCCCTGATTATATCTAATTCAACTCTTCAATTATTGGCCAATAGTTAAATCTGACGATGTTGTAAAACTGCTTGTATGTAGGGAATCTATGAGAAAATGAAACCAATTTCTACTTATTTTATAACTCCCCCAATCAATACTGAACTGTCTGAATCTGATGTATCTAATCAAGTTTTCGATGCAAACATACAAGCTCATGTTGCTCTTGAGCCTGAAGTGTCTAATGAACAGACTGCTAATGAAGGATTTGATGCTAACATTTTACATGCTCCTGGTGATGAACATATATTGTCTAATGAGGGATCTAATGCAAGCATTTTGCAAGCTCATTGAAGGATTTAGTGTCTAATGATGATCTACTATGTTGAGAGAGATAGAGATTTGCAGGCATTGATGACAAGCAAATTATAGTGCATTTTCATAGCTTGAGGAAACGTTGAGGACATCTACCAGAAAGTCCCCGTATCATGACAACATAGCATAAATAATTTTCTAATCTGTTGTTTGAAACTATTGGCATACTTGTCAGGATAGATATATTGATATGCAGTTTGTGCATTGGTTATACGTGCAATTACACTTTGATATTTTCAGCCAGAGAACGAATAATTCAAGCAGGTACAGACCATGTTTGTAGTCCTTGTACACCATGTTGCATTTTGTGTTTTTTGGTGCTTGCATCATTTAGTGTTTATAATCTGAACTACTTTGGATCATTAGCTGGTTTTCAAAGTGCATGTAGCTTCACATTTCTCAAGTTATGTTGATTTCCGGAGTGCAAGTGCCTTCGTATTTTTTAAGTTAAATGTTTGCCCCTGGTAACTTGAATTCATGGATTAGCCACTGCACACAAATCATACATGAATGCCAGTACGAATTAAATGAAATGCTGGGACTTACGCTAGCTCGTTGTATAGGCTCACTGCACCTCTGCTTGCACTTGGGATGTTCCATGTACAGGTCCATGTTACCACTTGCTTGGATGTGCAGGCCTTGTGCTCCTTGCATCCCCCTCTGCATTTTTGACATGGCGAATGGTTGATCAAATAAGAGGAATCGACCTTGATGTTGTACTGGAGGACAGATACTTGCAAGGTTATACGGGTGTGCAGGATGTGTAACAGATCCCATAGCGTCGTCGTGCTTCGTGTTGATATCTCCAGAAGATATCTCCAGAAGAAATAAGAGTTAAAGTCAGAGTTGCATAGGCGTGTAAGCTAAGAGAGCAGTGAAAGGATATCCAAACATCGTTGGAACAGTGCACAAGGGAGTGATGTGTGGATACCTAGTTCAGGCCGGCGTTTGGGCATGCTTGACTACATAGAGTGTGGGTCACTTCAAAGCCGTTGAGGGTGATGCGCTGGCGTTGGTTGGCCGCGCACGGATGTAGATCTTGAGTGGCAGTGGAGCACTACGACGCGGTGGACGAGACCGTTGGTGAAGCCCCAACGGCCTCGGGGGGCGGAGGTGCGATGATGTGCTCGGTGAAGTAGCCCCGGTGAGCTGGGAGACGGCGTCGGTGAAGCGCACCTGATGCGGTGGAACTCGGTGTCTGTGAGGCACGTCGGTTGTAGCGGCCGACATTGTCGGTGGACCACCCGGTGCGGTGGACTAGGGCATAGATGAGGTAGCTCCGGTGCGGTGGTGAAGCACGACCGTCGTCTTCGTCGTCGTTGTCCGGCACAAAGGTGGGGAACAGTGGGGAAAGAGACGAGACGAGGGGCGATTCGAGGGATGGCGACGAATTAGGGATTTGAGCAATATGGGCGCGGAAGGGGACGGTGGAGAAGAGAGATTTGGCAGGGCTGGAATTGGGGCCGCCAGATATTTCAATCTAAAACATGGAAGCACGAACTTATATTGTCGTCGTCCTTTTTTGGGGGGGAGGGGGGTGGGTGGCTGGGTGCTACGCGTCCGTCCGACACACGCGACCACCCCGACAGGACTATGCTTCGGTGCCTTAAGGCACCTGCCTTTGTGTCCATGACATGTGGGCCCAACAGGTGGCTGGCCCACATGTCAGTCACCCAAGGGTAGTTGCCTTTAAGGCACCGAAGCAGCGTCCACCCCGACACGACCCTGGTCTGCCTGGTGTGCCTACATTTGAGAATGCAAACGAAACGAATCTTCTTTCATTTGCAAACGAATTTGTATGTATTACCATGGCCGTGTTTTCCTTGCAATAGTTAGTCATTCGAAACGAGATACTCCATCCGTTCACTTTTGTAAGTCGTTTTGGACAACTTAAAATGAACTGTTTTGCACATTGTCTGAAATGTCTTCAAGGTCTTATAAAAGTGAACAGAGGAAGTACTATAAATTAATTATTGAGGAGTTATTTAAAAAAATCGAAACGGTACCCATGCTAATGTGGATTAGAGTGTGTCACATAATTAGTTATTTGAATTAGAGTGTGTGTCACGTAGTTAGTTATTTGAATTAGAGTGTGTGTCACGTAGCGATCTCCAATTCTAACGTGGATTTCGCATTTCACTATATCCATGCTACTTTTTTAATACAAATTCATACGTATATGATGAACACCATGGTAGTGAGAAAACTTTTGGATGGATTCAAACATATGACCTACAAAATAGCACAACAAATTGAGTCAATGTCAACTTTTCGAAACCTAGTATGGCACGAATTTGAAATAATTACCCGTATGCCTGGTCCTCAGTTCAAATCTTACAATGTACACCGAATTGAAACATCGATATTAAGTCTCGTACTATGTACATTCAAATGTTGTTTTT
>NC_041383.1:103292247-103304946 GCF_002162155.2 Triticum dicoccoides
GCTCTCTCTTTCCCCCCCTCTCCCTCTCACCCTCTCGCGCTAAATACATGCATTGCCTATCTAGCCCCCCCAACCTCTCGTGTGCACGTACACACGTTGTATATCTAGGTCACTCCCTCGAGACGGTCTCACTCTTTCTTCCACACGGCGGGCCACACTCGCTCAATCTCGCTCTCTTTATCTGAATCTCGTTTAACCTCGTTTTCTTTCACACACAAATGATATATCTCCCTGTTCGGGCCTTGTTCGACACACTCTATGCTCTCTCACGCAGATTATCTATCTAGGTCAGTCCATGCAAGCCGCCGCCACTCTTTCGACCTCATGGTGGGCCACGCTCACTCAATCTCTCTCTCTCTCTGTATATATATATAGATATATATATATATGTATATGTATATATATATATATGTATATATATATCCGTATGTCTCGATTGACCTCGCTCTTTCTCGGACAAAAACGATATATTACCATGTTTGAGCCCAATTCAACCTACTCACATTGTATACTCTCTCACGCACATCGTCTATCTAGGTCACTCTCTCCAAATCGTCTCACTCTTTCGATCGCACGGCCCCTATGTGATCGGTTGACCTTGCTTCCTCCCACGCACAAAATATATCTACGCGTCTATGACTGGATCATCTCTCAAGCTCTATCTTATAGCCCTCACCCTTACCAAAAGCTCAATCGGACAATATCTCTCCGGAGCATATATATTTGTTCAATGAATGTCGGACCACACTCACTTTGTCTCTCTATCTATATGTCTCTCGATTGACCTTGCTTTCTCACACCGTATCTTCCACGTGTTGAAGCTACTACCTCTCCATCCCTCGCAAAGCCGGAGCTATTTACATTGCGAGGGGCACTCCAACCTTGGATTAATTTTTGTAGGCATTTATTCCGGTCGGTTTAGATTATAATTTCGTAGCATTCGGCCCACAACTACTCCAAACACCGTTGCAACCCACGGAACTCCCCTAGTTGATTTCCCTCTGGCTCGGTCATCACTCTCTCGCACGTCCTTTCTCGCCTTCAACGTCGCACCATGGTATTATTGAAAAAACTATGTTGTTCTCTTTAATTATTATAAATAAGCTACAAAACTACACACTGATAGTCCACTTGGAATGGAACAAATTTCAACTCACAAATTAAAGTGCTACAAACTACACACCGAGGGGCCCACATGTCATGAAACAAATTTAGACCCATATACAAATTAAAAAATAAAGGACGAGGATCGAACATGCGATCGGGCCTTCAAGGCGCACGTCAATAGGCAACATACATAGAATAGCAATGTTTGTTGTACCCCCTTTGTTTACATAATGTTTTTATATTACCACAGCCAAATTAATGGATAACATGTACTATTATTTTTAGTACTATTTGCCTTCACTTACTGGTGGGTTCCATGTGTGCTCTCTCTCTCTCCTCTCCTTCTGCGTTTAGACGCATGGGCAAACAGGAAGAACTCGCGGGCGATGTTGCCATTGACCATATCTGGACGCGTTCACAAGTGACGACACCAGTTTCACGTACTAGCAGCACTAGTCAGTGTGTACATGCAATGCACGTTAATTTGGAAGTATATTAAGTGCATGCCGATATTAACTACTAGGGTATTATTTGCATGTTGTCATGTGATTAGCACTATTTTTGGCATGAAATTAACTGCACGCTAAACGTGTTGAGCGCTCGACATTGAAGCAGTCTAGGTCGTTGGATGACAAGGAATACATGTGGCTTGATGATGTTCTATATTTAATTTGATACCGCTCTAGCAGAACATTCAATCGATCAAACCATACATTTCGTTCAGTCTGACTCCGACTTTAAATTATATGACGATCGATATAAAATAAACGGAAATGATAAACATTCGGATTTTAAGCACGGCAATCCGAACGTTTTTCATGGCAAATTTAGATTACGCAGCGACGGCAGGGGCGTCTCGCGGTGGGAAGCGGCTCCTCTACCGTGCTCTGTGTGTCGTCAGGCCACTGACCGACGGCGACGGCGGCGTCTTGCGCCGTTGTTGGCGTACTCCTGGACGTTGGCCTAGCTTCAAGGAAGGCCAAAATGTTCTGGACTTCCGAGCGAGTCAACTGGCGGGAGGAAGTGACTGGCGTTGGTGCAAGGAAGCGGTCGACGATGACCATCCATGCCGCTGAGGGGGGCAATGGCACCCGCGCGGGGACAGACGCTGTCAATGGCGCGGCGGAGACATTCGTGTGCACGGGCACCGGCACGGGCGCGCACATCGGTGCACGCGCAGGCGCATGCGCTGGCAGGTGCACGGGCACCGGCACGGGCGTGCGCGTCAGTGCACGCGCAGGCGCATGCGCTGGCAGGTGCACGGGCACGTGAAAGTCGGCGGGGACCTCGTGGAACCCCGTGGCATCAAGCTCGGCGACAATGTGCGGCTCCTAGCCCATCAATGCCACGGGGATGGCCACTGGCGCAATCAGGGCAACGGGAGCCAGAATGGGAGCGGGGACAGGTGCGGCGTCTTCCCGCAAGGGCAGTTCAAGCTCGTCCCAAAGCGGCTTATGTTCTTGAGACTCCGGCTGGGTGTCTTCCTCATGAAATTGGAACACTAAGGGCAGACCATCGTGATGCGGCATGGCGTACGTTTAGGTCAAGCTAGTTGGAGGTAGACGACAGGAGAATCGGAGAGGAAGAGAGAGGATTGTAGCGATACCGGGTAGTGCGGGGTTGATTTTAAACTGCGGCGCCGACGACATTAAAGTGGGACCAGTTGGGACGACGGTGGGCGACGGAGCCTGGTCAAAGGGCTCGCCTTCCGGTGAGTCTGCACAGCGGTCTGCTCGCACGCCTCCCTGACAGCCGGTGCAGCGGTCTGCTCGCACGCCTCCCGTCGACTCACGTGCTTGCTGGGACGGCACCTGCCGATGAGAAGCGGGGACTCATGGCGGCACGTAAACGCCCACGGTTTCAATAGTGAAAGCATTCGCCTTAACGTGACAGGTCTTTGTTCCAAAATACCTTGGCTCTTCATTTGTGCAACTTGTCATAAGCATCTTGTCTCGAATTGAAGAAAAAACTTACGAAGTAATATTTGTGCCATATCACGTGACCATGCTCAGTGTCAAGAATTTATGCTCACTTTTGGATGTTCTGATATTTAAGATCCAGGATTCGAAACAATATCATTACCTGCATCATGCAATAAATTTTCAAGCCGTACATCTGTCTTGTTGAATTTCTTAAGAATGGATTTGGTCAAACATTTTGCTTAGTTAAACCTCCTTTCCGGTTTATAGGGCTCAATTCAAAAATCTCACCAACCAAGGTAGATGGTGAGTGGTGGAACAATTGTTGTAGTTTGCAAAACCACTCGATTAATGCACTTGTTTTCCACAAAAATTGTGTTTACGAATGCATTAATTGCAATGCATGCATGCATAAGGTACATGCATTGGTCAATTTTCTCTTAATTCTTGCATGTAATGATTTATTGCACCTTGAAATCTGAACATGTGATGGGGAACAACCAAATTGAGACTTATAAAATGGGAAAACTAAAATTTTGAGATAAGCCCTATAAACCATAAAAGGATAATCCCTATGTACCAGTGCATTGCCTGATATATTAACTCAAGTACTAGGCATGAACAAACGGGCTCAATTCTGTGCTCATCCTGGTGTAGTAGTAGTAGTACTAGGCAATGCAGTTGACGGGTGACCTTGACGAGCGGCGATCGAGGGAATTGAACCGTGCTCGGCACGGTAGGTAACATTGTCTAGTTACTAAAGCATCCCTCCGTTGTTCATCGGTAGTCATTATGGACCGGGGACATGAGGGGAATTTCCTAGGGCTGGAATTCTGGCCGCCAGATATTTCAACTTGAAACGCTGAGGCTCGACTGGTTGGGGTTGCCTAATGTGCGTACCACGCACGCCACCGAAGGACACGAGCCCGTTTTTTTAGGATCACCACGAGCCAAGGTCTGGCTGGTACGCCGTTGGGTCCTACCATTCGATAATACGAAAGGAACCTTTTAAAGAACGAATCTATGTGTATTACAATACCCGTATTTCCTTGCAAATACTAATCTCAACGTGGTAATTGATTTATGACGAGTTGTTGAATTACAGTGAGTTTGTGATATAGTGATCTCAAGGTGGATTTCACATTTCATGGTATCCCTAGTAAGTTTTCCAATGCAAATTCAAATTTAAAAGATGAACAATATGGAGGTGAGAAAACTTTGAATGTATCAAGCATATGACCACACACACACACACACACACGCACAGAGACACACACACACGAACACAACAACAATCCAATAAGTATAGTGC
Source organism: Triticum dicoccoides (assembly GCF_002162155.2). NCBI lineage: Eukaryota > Viridiplantae > Streptophyta > Magnoliopsida > Poales > Poaceae > Triticum > Triticum dicoccoides. Next base: position 103,296,586 of record NC_041383.1, read on the forward strand.
ATCTATTTTTCCAACCCATGCATGTATGACACGAATTCAAAAATACTCCTTCTATTCCTAAATATTAGTCTTTTAGAGAGTTCAACAAGTGACTACATACGGAGCAAAATGAGTGAATCTAGACTCTAAAATATGTCTATATACATCCGTATGTGCCAGTCCATTTGAAGCCTCTAAAAAGACTAATATTTAGGAACGAAGGGAGTAAAATGTAAGACATCCATGGTCCTCAGTTCAATATTTAAAATGAACATGAAACTGAAACATGAATATTAAGTCAGTACATGCAAATGTTGTGTTTAGGCGGAGCTATGATTGTCGGGGGTCAACCCCTCGACCTAAGATAAAATTGTGGAGCTTTGTTTAGGGTTGTTTAGATTATATTTGTCCCCACCCTCCCAACCACCGATTGGTTGTGCACGCCCCACCCCTCCTCCCCGGGAGAATATCATGTGGCCCCATACCTTAGATGTTATATGCCGATACGAGTTGCTTGGAGCTTGTAGATCTGAGATATGGTAGCTCACATGATGTGTCTTATTTTTTTGCAGGAAACCATGATGAGTTTGAGAATTGCACACAATTTGTACAAAAACTACTTAGATGCCCTTTGATCCCATATCAAATGACCTCGAAGCTCGTATCACCGTAGCATCTAAGATGAAGGAGGACATCATATTCTACTGTATGTAAGAATATCATGTGATACCACACCTTAGATGCTTTGGTGATACAAGCTCTTCGGAGGCATTGGATTTGTGACCCAACACCTCCTCGGTGGTTCAAATGTTCTTTTGCAGAAAAGCCCCAAAAGAGTTCGGCCACTGCTTACAAGCACAAAGACTGCTCAGATGCCATTGGATCTCAGATCAAACGACCTCCAAGCTTGTATCACCGTAGCATCCAAGCCGCGATAGCAACTTATGTTTTCTCGCACGGGAGAGTATGAGGTGCTCCCGCACCGTAGATTCTATGGTGATACGAGTTCACTGAGATCTAATGGCCCACGGTAGGAGGTTTGAATGTTTTTGCAATATACGACTGATAGAGTTTGGGAAATGCGCAGAAAGTACAAGTACTATGCATGTGCCATCTGATTGCTGATCATACGACCTAGATGCTCATATCATCGTAGCGAGTAATTAAGCTATGGGGAGCACCTAATATGAGCACCGGGGAGCTGTTGGATCAAAGATGTAGCGGCACTCACGAGGCCTGAATGTTTTATCTGAAAAAAAACCTTTGGAGAGTTTGGAAATTGCGCATAATCACAAAGACTACTCCCAAGCCATTGGATCTCACTTCCAACGGTGTAAAAACTCGTATCACCATAGTATCTAAGCTGCGGGGTGGATGTGATAGTCTATACTGCTATCATTCTTGTTCATAAACTCGCAAAATACGTGTAACTCGTGCCGTTACTTGTCTAACCGCGCAAAGTGTTTATTCAAAAAAACCATCCTACACTGAAATATCGGAACAACACACGGGGGTCCCACTTGCCATTAATCAAATTTGGACCTAAAACTAACAAATCTGAAAGACGAGATTCGAACTGGCAACCTGGACTACAAAGCGTAAGTTGATAGCCTGAAAAAACAAATGGTGTTGGCTTTGTCCCATAACTTGATTTTATACAGTACTTGCATTGAGTAGAGTAGAGGGAGTGCCTCGTCACCACGTGCATGACCGTTGTCTCACTTACTGGTGGGTCCCAGGTCTGCGATCTCAATCTCTCTTCTCTCCATCATCTAACCTTTGCACGGGCACACACAAAGAGCGGCGCTAGCTTGCCGTGGTGTTATTACAACTAAAAAAAAGCTTGGAAAATTGAAGAATCGCCTAGAACAAGAGACGTTGTAGCTGGTCGAGACGGAGCTAACTGTGCCACGTTTGCATGATGAAGCTGTGTGGCTAGTGGGGTGTTTTCGACCGACTGGCTGCGTCCCGAGGTCGAACCATAGGTACTACGTCTGATACAGTATATTTTTACACGCACATTTTTCCTCAGTGCCGTGACGTGGCACACCCTACCGCGCGGTTTCCGGGTCCTCCCGAGTGGTGCACGCATATATTCTTCCTAAGGTGGGATGCCCTACCGCGCTTTTTCTGGGTCCTCCTCGGTAATACCGCCGAAGCAAGTAAATGAGTCGTCAAATCACGAAAGACCACCTTTCCCGCCGAGTACATTAGTGAAGCACGGTGGCTAGCTAGTTGGGCTAGTTTGACCTATTAGCTAGGCCGCCGCCACATTTGTTTTTTCACCCCTTTTTTTATCTACTTGCCGGCAGGTAAATTTAAATATCCACCGCGGCATTGCTCTGGTGTTTGGGTGCGGCAGGATTTTTAATTTTTTGATTGACGGGAGCAGGCACGGCAGGATTTTTAATTTTTTGATTGACGGGAACAGGCGTGGCAGCAATTAGTCATGATGACTCCGCCTATAAAAACCCACTGCTCCCTGATGTGAGAAGTCGTCGACTGGTGTTTTACCATGGTGAAAACCAAAAGATTCCCCGCTCCTCGGCTGGCTCTCTCCGCCTTCCCGTAGATTGCATTGCCTTTCAGCCATTTCGCCCCCTTTGCTTCCTCTCCCCATTGCTTCTACCTGGTGCCATGGCAGCGCAGTAGATCACGGAGTCCGAGGTGAGGCGCCTGACACAGGAGCTCCATGCCAAGGATGTGGAGCTCAGGGCCAAGGACGTGGAGCTCCATGAGCTCAAGGAGGAGAGGAGTGCCATGCTCCTCCGTTATGTGCGGGAGTTCACAGAGCTTCAAAACCGGCAGGCATCCACCACAAAGATGCTTGAGGCATCGGTGGCGTTGCTGCAGAAAGTGGGAGATACGATAGGCCGTCAGGGGAGCCGGCTGGAGCACGAGCGGGCCGATCATGACGAGGTCTAGGATCGCCTCAGCCACTTGGTGAACCAAGTTGCACGCACGTGTTGCGACTGTGCGATGCCTACCGTCGTGCCAGCGCGACGATGCCGGCCGTCAGGCTAAACCCGTTCGACCACCCGATCGACTTCAACGAGCTGCGGCTTCCTGACCTGGTCTCCTAATTCACCTATATCTCCGAGGAGTTGAGCCGTCTCCGCGCGATGGTGGGGGCTCAGCTGGACAAGGAGGGGTTGCGGGCTTCCGTCGCTGTTGCCGGGCGAATCCTTTCAGGGCTCCGTCACCAGAATCCATTCGTGCCATTGGACGACGATGATAAGGAGCATTTGACCTTGGAGCCTGAGGCTGAGACTTGTTCTGATAGCCTGGGTTGGGTGGGTGGGAAGATCCACGACCACCTGAGTTCTTCTGCTGGTAAGGCTGACGAAACGGATGAGGAGGAAGGTAGAACTTCTGCTGCTTAGCTGCCACTTGTGAGGAAGAAGAAGACTGCACTGCATCCCTGATTCTCTTCTTGGAAGCCTCACACTTGAGCTGAGCACCTTCTTGCTTGAGGGCCATATTGTAGAATTGATCAAACTGAGTAGGCTCAACAAGAACGAGAGCTAACTGCAGATCCTCTCTAAGGCCACCTCTGAATTGATAGATCATACTCTTCTCATCAGGAACATCTTGCTTAGCGAAGCGAGCAAGTTTCTGAAACTGCTTGTTGTATTCGTACACTGACATGTTGCCTTGCTTGAGATTGCGGAACTCCTCACGCTTGCTCTCAACAAAACTGATAGGAATGTGGTGAGCTTTAAAGTCCCGACAGAAGTCAGTCCAAGTAATCACTCGACCTCCTCTGGAATCCTTGTATTGCTGGAACCAATCAGCTGCTTGATCCTTGAGCTGAAAAGAAGTGAACTTGACATAGTCCTCAGGTCTGACATTGCTGCATTCAAAATGCTTGTTGATATCCACGAGCCAATCACCGGCGTCTGTGGCCTTGACACAGTAGCTGAAAGACTTCGGCTGATTTGCAAGGAATTGGTTGAGGGTAGGAAATTGAGGCTGATGATTGAACTGCCCTTGACCTTGATTCCCTTGGTTGCCTTGGCCTTGGTTGCGCTCTTGCATGAGTTGAATCATCATCTGGGCATTGGCGTTTGTGGCTGCCATCAAAGCTTGCCATGCCTCTGGAGGTGGAAGTGGAGGTGGAGGGTTCGCCTGACTCCCATCATTGCGATCCGGATTCTGACGCGTTGGCGGAGCCATCCTGAAGAGGGTGACATCCATTAGCATCTTGATAGACAGATAGTCAAGTTGAATCAACGGATAGAAATTGCAACATATAGTCTTCACAATAAACATTCGAACAAGGATGAATGAATGAATTCCAAAGCAAACATCACACGTCCATTAAGGTGAGAAGCCACTTGATAAGAGATTGATGAATGAAATAAACAAGGTACAACTGGAACAAATAAGTGGTAAGGATTACCCAATCACAAACCAAATATCTGCGGGAAGAAAAGCTAGAGCTACTTGAAACCCACCTATAAACTCCCGAAACTTTCTGGTTATGCAATCAGGTGTTGGGGATACAGGGGAAGCAATATATCTCACCCAAACTAACAATCCCTACATCCAGTTGTATCCATCCGTCAACACATAACCAAGAAACCTTCGGAAATCATGTACCTCAACCTTCGAAAAGCATCCGTTATACAAGTTATGGCAATACTCCCGAACTCCCGCCCCAGTACTGGGTGGCGTCGAGGTTATCTCACCAACAACTGCATAAAAGAGATTATCGATGTTGGCAAAACTCAGGTATTCCAGAACTGCAACGATAAAATTGTGACGACAACACCTCGGAGCTCAACTCCCCGGGTCAAAGCCACATAATAGACAGGAGGCACCAAGAACAATGTTCTCGTCACAAAACCATCGGAACGATTCCAAGATACCCGTGTGATCCTAAAAAATATTTTAGTGAAATTTGAGGAGAGGAAAGTCAAAACATCTACGTAGGAGACCTCACCAGAGCGACGAAGGGACTGAGGAGTAAAAAGAATCCTACTCTCCGATATATATAATCCTAAGACTAAAAACATTTTTGTTCTAGACTCAACATCGCCAGCAAACAATCAAGCAGGGGGCTCCTAACTCGGGGATGGCTCTGATTACCAACTTCTAACACCCACGATGCGGCTATATCTCCCACGTGTCGAAGCACGACTTAGAGGCATAACCGCATGATGGTTTTGTCGCAAGAAGGGTCATCTTCCCACAATCCCATGTAATGAACAAGAATGGGATAAAGAGAGTTGGCTTACAATTGCCACTTCACACAATACATAATTAAGATCATACATCATTCAAATACACTCATAGACCGGCTATGGTCAAATTCAAATGAAAAGAAGACAACCCCAAATGCTAGATCCCCGATCGTCCCGACTGGGCACCTCTACTGATCATCTGGAAACGATACATAGTAACGACCAAGGGCCTCATCAAACTCCCACTTCAACTCAGTTGCGCCATCTGCGCCGGTATCCTCGGCACCTGCATCTGTTTTGGTAGAATCTGTGAGTCACGAGGACTCAGCAATCTCACACCCGCGAGATCAAGATTATTTAAGCTCATAGGTAGGAAAAGGGGTAATATGGTGGAGCTGCAGCAAGCACTAAGCATATATGGTGGCTAGCATACGCAAGTGAGAGCGAGAAGAGAAGCAACGCATCGGTCGAGAAGCTAGAAGTGATCAAGAAGTGATCCTGAAACTACTTACGTCAAGCATAACTCAAACTGTGTTCACTTCCCAGACTCCGCCGAGAAGAGACCATCACGGCTACACACGCTGTTGATGCATTTTAATGAAGTCAAGTGTCAAGTTATCTACAACCGGACATTAACAAATTCCCATCTGCCTCATAACCACGGCACGGCTTTCGAAAGATAATATACCCTGCAGGGGTGTCCCAACTCAGCCCATCACAAGCTCTCATGGTCAACGAAGGATATACCTTCTCCCGGGAAGACCCGATCAGTCTCGGAATCCCGGTTCGCAAGACATTTCGACAATGGTAAAACAAGACCAGCAAAGCCGCCCGATGTGCCGACAAATCCCGATAGGAGTCGCACGTATCTCGTTCTCAGGGCACACCGGATGAGACATCCTACGAGTAAAACCAACCCTCAAGTTTCCCCGAGGTGGCCCCGTAGTCTACTCAGTTCGGACCAACACTCGAAGGAGGACTGGCCTGGGGGGGTTAAAATAAAGATGACCCTCTGGCTCGCGAAAACCCAAGGGAAAAAGGCTTAGGTGGCAAATGGTAAAACCAAGGTTGGGCCTTGCTGGAGGAGTTTTATCCAAAGCGAACTGTCAAGGGGGTCCCATAAATCACCCAACCGTGTAAGGAACGCAAAATCAAGGAACATAACACCGGTATGACGGAAACTAGGGCGGCAAGAGTGGAACAAGTCACCAGGCATAAGGCTGAGCCTTCCACCCTTTACCAAGTATATAAGGTGCATTAATTAAATAAGAGATATTGTGATATCCCAAAATATCCATGTTCCGACCAGGAAGAAACTTCATCTTCACCTGCAACTAGCAACGCTATAAGAGGGGCTGAGCAAAAGCGCTGACATAGCCAAAAAACGGTTTGCTATGACAGGATGGTTAGAGGTTTGACATGGCAATAGGGAGGCATGATAAACAAAGGCAAGTAGAGCTAACATAGCGATAGAGCGAGTAGTAGCAAGCAAAGATAGAAGTGATATCGAAGGTATGGTCATCTTGCCTGCAAGGTTCTCAGAGTTGTCGAAGGCTTGATCCTCGTTAGTGTACTCATCAGGTTCCTCGTGCACGTACTCGTCTTCTGGCTCTACCCAAAGCAAGAACACAAGCAAGGGAACCACAATAAATCACGGTGCAATGCACAAGCAACATGATGCCATACATGTCATGATATGCGAGATGTAATATGCAATGCGTATGCGTGCTTCAGGAGGAAAAAGGATGAACAAAGCATCAACTTGGCAAACCAAGTATGCCGCTGGAAAGATGAGATGATTTCGGTTGAAATCGATATGAAGATCACCGGGAACGGATGCACGGAATGCAAATGGCAAGCAAAACAAGAATGGCACAAAACTGCGATTAACAGCGCGATGCTACTTAGCATGCAACAAGAAACTATGCTACAACACCCCAACATGAAAACAAAACATATGGCAGTGACCTACAGGAGATGCTTAACAAAAGAGGAACACTGAGCTACGGCTAAATCACATCATAACAGGTTCAAACAAGCATGGTGAAAGTGCAAAAAATATCAGGTTGGACATGGCATAAATAGCATCATGAAGCAATGTTCAGAGCAAGTTATCAACAAGCTACAGGAACTTATAATAGCAAAACAAGACATGGCATGAATCTACTCAAAGCATAGATAAAAAGTCCCTTAATGACCATAAGCCAAAAAGGACCAGAGAATATGATGGCACCCATGTAAACATAGCAAGTTTCGTTAACAGATTGAGCAAACAGAGCATGGCATTGACAGAATTACGAAGGCACCTTCGCGAGCTTGATGCACTCACTACAGAGCATTTCATGATAAACTAAGCATACATCCATCAAGAAGACATGGCATAGAAGCTATACATGGCAAGAACAACATCATAGCATACACGGATCAACTACAACAACCTTGGCAAAATTGAATAACATGTAAACAATATGCCAGGAAACATTTTGAAGCAACAGTAGAGCACGAAAATGACATGCTAGACTACTCAATAATTGAAACCAGGGGCATGGATGGATAGAGCATAACCATATGTTCAAAACACCCTTACTGAAGTATCTCAAATTATGCATGGATCTCTCAGTAGCATCATGTTTACATGGCATCACAATAACAGCAGAACAGGGACTAAAATCAGCAATATCACGAAGCCTAGTTTGCATGCTTGTGCTAGTCACCACATTGATCACAAAAATACATGGTAAGCACCTCTGTAAAGATGGCATGGCATAGATCAAAACACATGTAGGGATCAAGTACATAGGATGCACACATCAATCATGGCAAAAATGACAAAAGTGCATGTTCTGATAAGAATCTGAAACTAACATTATGAAGCACTCTTCCAACAGCATTTCGGGAATCAAGATGAGCTCAAATGAGAATGATGCAATGAGATGAAATGATGTAATCTTTGAGGCAAACAATTGGTATGCTACACGCCCAAAACGGAGCCACGGGTGCAAAGTTGTGGTGCTATGAACATGCAACAAAATTTACTAACAGAAAAGACTTGGTGGATTTTCGGGGAAGAAGAAAGTCAACCAGAGGCAGATCTGGATCCGGCTCGGCGCGGATCGAGGCATCGCCGGAGTTGGACGGGGGAGGCAGATCCGAGGCGTCTCCGGCGCGGGGGCACCAGATCTGGTGCCGGCGGCGG
>NC_041383.1:103305325-103315554 GCF_002162155.2 Triticum dicoccoides
GGCGGCGGCGGGCGGACGCGTCCGGCTCCGTCCGGACGTGTCCGGCGGCGGGGAGAGGAGCGGGGCTAGGGTTTGATCCGGAATTCGGAGGGGTAGGTGTTTTTATAGGTAGAAGGAGCTAGGAGTGTCCAAATGAGGTGTAGTTTTCGCCCACACGATCGTGATCCGACGACGGAGAGCATGGAAGTGACTTAGATGGGTTATTGGGCTGTTTTGGAGGGGTGTTGGGCTGCAACTCAAAAGAGGCCTTTGCGATTATGCGGTTAACCGTTGGAGTATCAAACGAGCTCCAAATGACCCGAAACTTGACAGGTGGTCTATTGGTGGTATACAAGGGCCACTTGACAAGGCTCGGTCCATTCCGAGAACGTTTAACACCCGCACACTAAAAGAGACAAGAGGGGTGCGCCGGTGTATGTGGGAGTATCGGATTGCAAAACGGACAACGGGGAAAATGCTCGGATGCATGAGACGAACACGTATGCAAATGAGATGCACATGATGATATGATATGAGATGCATGACATGAATAAAAAGCAAAACAAAAGACAAATGCCCAACCACGGAGGGAATATCATAACCATAGCCGAAAATGGCAAGAGTTGGAGTTACAAAGATGGAAAGTTACATCCGGGGTGTTACATCCGTCTTTGACGAGCTTGCTCCCGTCGACCGGGAGCGGGCTCTGCGGGCGGTTGCACCCTGCATCACCAACATCATGCGCCTCGAGAAGCAGAGGGACTTTGGTGGTGTTTAGGCGCCCTCTGCATGGGCATGTCCATGTCTCGGCGCAACATGACCGTTGGATCAAACTCAGATGGTGCAGATCAGTCACTGTAGCACAAAGCGTGTGGGTGTGTTTGATTGCATTCTCATCTTAATATAGTTATTTCCTCTTCGTGTATTTTTGTCAACCTACTAGTGTGGACTCATGCACCCTTCATGGTTCATGCACTCTGCCAAACACCCAAAAGTGGGACAATAAGGGAACTTTTGCTCCCATCTCGTGCACCCTTCATACACCCTGTCTAACACTATAGGATGTGCTTCATATGGTTCATGTTTCGTGGAGTACTGTAGCATCATACTCTCTGTGCGCTGTGGACCTAGTTCTGTTAACATTGGTCTCACCGTTCATTCTTGACCAGACAGTCGAAAAAGCAGTACTATGTTACATGTAGGAGTAGTTGACATGCGCACAACATCATTTGTTATCGTCATATCTTACTACACTAGCAACAAGATTGTGTAGTACTGATGTATGAACCACTGCACATGCCTAGTAGTAGGAGCACGAGGTATGTTCAAGTGGCTGCCGTGTTTCGCACTCCTCCGTCGTAAGAGTGGAAACGCTTGCTGTAATCATTTTTTTCTTGAGAATGAAAAACAGTGGACACGCTCTACCGTGCGGATCCTCCTCCAGCCATGCACTAAATTACTCACTTTCGCCGACGTGTGGGACAGCCAGCACCTAGGTCCACTAGCCATGCACTAAATTACTTCATAGTAGAGTGACGATAGACTACCCCGATTGAACCGCCACAGTAATGCCCAATGAGTCGTCAAATCACAAACCCCCCCTTTCCAGCAGTAAGTTGGACAGACGAAGCAACCATCATTTCACTCTTCTCTCTCAGCTTCCTCTCTTGAAAAAAACCCCCACTCGCGTCGCTTCTCCCTCATCTCGTTCCTCCATTCACTCTTCTCTCTCAGCTTCCTCTCTTGGATGGACGCCGGAGCACCGGCCGACGTGATGTCTATGGCTTTGGCCAAAACTCTCAAGGCTCATGGTACGAGGAAGCGCAAGCACCCTGCTGAGACTACCGCAGACAAGCTCAAAGCCATCGCCCTGTCCAAGCCCCCCTCTCCGGGATCCCTCATTAAGCAAGTCCAGGTAATGTCTCTTGTTGACGATCTTTTTCTCGATCTTGATCGTGTTTTTTCATCTAACACGTAGTACTAGTACTGGTAGTAAAGTACAACTTTCTGGGTGATCTTGCATGTGATTTTAGTGTGCCAAATGACGGTTCTAAATTCCTCTTTTGACCAAAACATGCGAGAGGTTTACACTGATTTCTTATAGATTACTTTCAACTACTCCCTCTGCCCCAAATTTCTTGTCTTAGATTTGTCTAGATATGTATGTATCTAATACTAAAATGAGACTTGATACATCCGTATCTAGACAAATCTAAGACAAGAATTTTGGGACGGAGGGAGTAATTTATGAACATCAATGCTACCTTTTAAGAGGGTATATTTGCCTCAGTAACTTGTGTTATGGATATTGCATGTAATCCCTCTGCTCTCATGCCTTTGAAGACATGTTCTAGTGTCTTTGTTCACTCATTTCTGTGCGTATATGTAGTCATATATGGAGTATAATATCGAAAATCATCTTATATTTCTAAACGGAGGTAGTAATAAAATATGGTTTCTGTTTGAATTAGAACCAGGTCCGCAGTGGATATGAAGTTCTCAAAGTCATGCCGTGTGAACTAGAAGACCTGATGATGAGTTCTACTCCTGAACTATCCAGCTGCTGTGTTCTTGTCGCCATGTGTCCTGAACTAGTGTTTTCCTGTAGCATTGTTGCCAGGCGTGTTCTCGAGGCTGTACTTGACCACAACAATTTCTTGGTTGTGCCTTCGATTACAAAGGGTGTGGTTCTTGTAAAGCTTCCCAACAAATCTGATGTGGCATGTCTTCATCATCATGTTTATGAGTGGAAAGACCACTCTGTTAGGTTCTCCAAGGTTGACAAGATGGTGATGGTGCATGTAGACATCTCACACGAAGTCCATGGCCTAGTCAGTTATGCGGGGTTCATCCCCTAGGTCGGTGGCAAGAAATAGTCTGCAGAGTTTAGTTAGTGCAACTTTGCTTGTCTGTAGTAAGTACTATTGTTCAGTACTTGATTTGTGTTTGTGAACCCTGTATTGTTTATTAGTACTGCCGCTTTTGGTGTGTGGTCAGTCCTGAGAACGGTCTATGTTAATGTCTGTCCACTCAATTCGGTCTGTACATTTTGAAGTATCCAGATCATATTTTTTTGTGAGGATGGTTTATCAATTATGGTTACACTCCAATATCTGTATGCATTGCAGGGTTTATCGCACCCACCAGGATTTCTAGTCCCATGGATGTTCGGTCCATACGATTTGTCACGACCTTTGGACTGTCCTGCTTATGGGAGTAGGCAGGGCCCCTGTATGCCACGCGTAGTTGGACGATCAATCTTCTGTTTAGTACTTCAACATAGTGATTTCCTGGTAAGGATTCACTCGTGTCACATCAAGTAAATCTTATTGATTTACTGTCTGACTCTTATTGATTTAATGTCATGTTTTCTTTCTTTTCCTGCAATTTTATGATGCAGGTTTTGCCATGTGACATTCATCACAGAATAAACCATTTGGTTTGCTCTACGATGGCTATTTTTGCAGGTTTCACTTCTTATGTCGTGTCAGTAATGAAGGCACTGTCCATCACTTATATTATTGGAAAAAATTGGATCAGTCTGTTGTCTGAGTACAAGTTGAATCCCCATGATGAACTGCAGTTTGGTTTAACAAAAACGCCACAATTAGTCCTTCTCGCGTTTAAAAGAAATGAAGAAAAAAACTGGATCATGGTCACAGATCCTAGTTAAGTTAGAAAGCCGATCATAGCAGACTAGACATGATCGCCGCTGTCTCGCACAGATCGAGCACCGGCAGTTGCTCTAGCACTCACAGCGGCAGCGGCTTAGTCTGATACAACTGAGGATTGGGCACCGACCGCGTTAGTGGATCAGTCTGATCTACCGGAGGATCGAGCATCGACACTGGCACCAGCTCTACAAGGAGCACCATCTCCGGCAGCAGCAGCAGCGGCTTCGACACCTGCACCAACAATTGCACTTGCATTTGGTCCGGCCCGTGCAGTTGCACCGGCAACAGACTGGGCTGCAGTTCGCACTTCATATACCAAAGTCCTTATAAAAACCGACATGTCCACCTTCTTGGTAAGCATTGGCCGCCCAAGTGCTTCGTTCTTTTTTCTTTCCATGTTGTTTCACATGATTCACTGTGTTGATCTAACTTTTTGGGTATGTCTTCTTGTTTGCAAACAGAGAATTCCTAGAGCAACGAGGGAGTCATTCAACAATCTGGGCGACCGCGGCCAAGTTTCTCTTACCATGCGCAGCCTTGGTGTGAATAAACCTGCTCAATATATTGTAAGTACAAAGGATGGTCGCATGATGATTGATGCTAAAGGATGGTCAAGGTTCAAATCTAAATCATATCTTGCGGTAGGGGATGATGTCAAAATCGAACTTTCTCGGCAAGGAGAGCTGGTCCAAATCAACTTTGAAATTCTTCAGTAGCAGCACGCAACTGCCGAACTGATCTATCCTCCGAGAGATTTTGATGTAATAATCTGGCATGGTAAAACGAGTGTCTTGTGTGTATAAGTAGTACGACAGTATTATTTATCACATGGTATATCTTTGATAAAATTGCAACCCTGATTGCTGGTTAGGAACTGCCGTTCGATTTCATTCCAACAACTGTCGTGCTTTATTCAATTTTGTGTATTCGCCTTGCGACAGCATCTAAAACCAGCGCAGTACCGATCACTTGCAATATGAAAAGCGCTGAGGTAGAACACATGGGCCCCCAAACATGCAGGGTCGGCCTGCGGCCCAAAGTCCAGAACCGTGAGCCTATCTGAGTATTATATTCTCAGCTGAACCCCCATAAAAAAAGCTGAACCCCCATAATGCTCGTGCGTTGCAGAGGGAGTATATTTCTCGGCAAGGTGAGCCTGTGATATAAAAGATTTGTATATTTCTTTACAGAGGGAGTATCTCTTTGTCAAAAACATATTTATGTGTAACTAGTTACTCCTGTCTTTCTACTTCCTTTCGCTGATATGTGGGGCAACCGGCAATGGGGTCCACATGCCATATGCACAAATTAGAGTGCAAAACTTCATGGTAGACACACCCCGGTCGTAGCGCCACAGTAATGCCCAATGAGCCGTCAAATCACAACCCCCCCTTTCCTGCTTTTGCAGTAAGCTGGACGGACGAAGCGGCAATATTTCACTGGACCTGAATCCCCTTCTCCCTCGTCTGCTTGTTTAGAGAAAACCCCCACTCGGCGATTGCATAGGGTTTTCTCATGGAGAACCAGGTACGAATTCTTCATCCATCCCCGATAAATCCAACTCCCTTGGTCGCAGGTAATCCTAGGATGGCAGCCACCGCCATTGATGCATTTTTCTTCGTACTGAATCTAGTGTGTTTTAGTTTGAGTGCCCAAAGTGCGAGTACCCTACAGATTTCTGCGCCTTCGGCGAGACGCCACACTTGTTCCTTCTCATCCTACCACAGCATTTTGAAACATGCACAGTATGTTCCTAGAATCCTCTTCTCTATCCGGGAGGGTGGTTTTTTTTAACATGCTGTGTTCTTATATTATTTTTCCTGCTGTGTATTATTTGCTCTGCCAGAACACATGTACTCAAGATGCTCGGCCTTGCCATAACTGAATACACTAGTTTAATGGTCACAGTGAAGACAATCCATGGATATTACTTCTGAGTTGGGTTCATGAACCAAGAAGATCGCTGCTTTTTTATGGCCTAATTTGGATAAATTTTCTCAAGTGTTGCGGACTGAAAGTTGGCGCACGAATGTTGATGGAAATAGCAGAACCTGGTCTCATCTTCACTGCGATCTTCCACCCCGACGTCGTTCCAATTGTTCATCCATGTTAGTTTTGTATCTGGTTCTTGCTTGTTGCCTCGATTACTTCTTAATCCACCTATTCTGTCTAACCAATCACAATTTAACTTTAGAAGTAGCAACGAATCTCTCACGAAGATGCTACTTCTAACTAATATTTTCTTATAATTGGTGGCACGTGTAGGTTTTTTTAGAGTTAAGCAGGCTACTCGTTTGTTATTCTGTAGTAACTTGGCTGTTACTGATGGCACTGAAGTTGACTGGGACGACATCCACATGTTCCTATAGTTTATTGATCGTCTTGAGGTCCTTGTGGGGTGTTTCAATGGTGGAATGCCACGTGGGATATGTGTGCCACTGCTGCACTCGTTGAACAGGTCCAACTGTGTCGAGAAACTTATGGTACGAGTTTTTTTCTGTTATATATGTTGTTCATAAACTATTGCTTATACACAGTTTTACAGTTGTGATCTTCTTGAAACAGGAACTGCCAAGTTCTATTGTTCCTATATAGATGCCTGACCATGGTCGGGTGAGACTTGCGCTTGGTCACAACATGATGTTTATGTCGACCTACTCAATTCCCCTTGGAGGTGAAAAGATACTTATTCGTGGGTGGTCTCAAATAATGAAGGCCTGTCCATCTTGGAGAATAGGACTGAAGATTATGTTCATGCTTTTCCATGGCTCTAAAGTGAATATCCTGTTTATTGACCACGTTGCGAGATGAAGCCGCTTTCAGAAGGTTGTGGATGCGCGGGGTGGTGCTTGGGCCTTGTCCTGGGGCTTGGTGGCCTCACCCTTGGTTAACTGTAGGCAAAGTAACACTGTTCGAGGCATGCTTTGTATGGTTGAACCTGTATAAGTACTCATACTCCTTTCAGCTTTGGTTGTTAAGTGCCCCTGCTGGTTTCAGTTAAGGTTGTTAAGTACTCCTGCTGCTTTTACAGTCTGTCGTGTTTATTCAGTCCTGTCTTCCTCCAGTCGCCAAAACCAAACCAACGCCGGCAGGGCCGCCTGCTTCCGCCTCCCACGGCTGGCTGCGCCTCAGCGCACGCATCACCGCCCCACCGTCTCCTAAATCGTTAACGCCGACGTCCTCCGCACGCTATGGTGCGCTCGCCGTGGCGCCGCCCTCTCGCTTTGTCAACATGGTCAACAAACAACAGGAATTGGCAGAAGTACGTGGAGAGGATGACAGTAGGGGGCCACAACGTGAGCGTATGGAAAAATAAAATGCTTCCTCCTAGTGTTTTCCTGACATCTGGGACCCACGACATTGTGAGCGTATATAGTCAATAGACAAGAGAACAGCACAAGATCGGCTAACACCTAGGACGTAGCTACTCAAGCAGTATTTTTTTGTTTGGTATTGTTGAGACGGAGCAGGGTTTGAACTGGGCTGTGGCATGTCTAGCCCAGGCTTATATTTTATGTTCACCATGTGACCACCCCAGCTATTTTTTCTTTGTGAAAATGAGCCCAGTTTATTTTTTCTGAAGAATACCCAATCCAGGCCTACTTATTTTTCTATGCCCTGATGGGCTGCAACTCTTTCAAGACGCTTGCAAATCTTGAAAGTAATATGAAATGGGTTCTAAATATAAAAACAGATGACAAATTGGCAATTACTTTATAATTTCTGATTTTTTTTCACATTTTCAGATTCCTATTTCATTGGGCATTAACCTAATTTAAATATATCTTCAAAGTACTTTAAATCTGGCTCGACATTTCGGTATTAAAAATAGTTTGGACCCCACAGAAATATGCGAAATTGGCCCCGGCCAACCAAAAAACGACTGCAATAAATTGCATAAGAAGTTGCCACGAGCTATATATAAATTATTAAAAAAAGAGGGAGTGGTCTGACTTGTGGGCCTGTTTTGTTGACGCGTATGCATGATTTTTTTAGTTATTTATACTACGTCAACAAACGATTCTAGCAGATGTAACCGTTGGATGTCAATCCAACGGCTGCCGTGTTTCTTCAATCTCTGATCTTCTTGCTCCAGCCGCCAAAGCAGCACCGGCGGGACCGCCTCCCGCCTCCCGTGGCCGGCTGTGCTGCCACGCAGGCCTCAGCGCGCCCTACTACTCCCATCGCTGGCCAGGGCATCCCTCTACTCACCCACACCCCCTGTTATTCTGCGGCGACGGCAGCCTCACACCGCAGCCGAACCGGTGAACCCTCGTACTCCTCTCCGCGCGGGCTTCCACTGCCGTGTCTTCCTCGGCTCCGCGGCGTCCCCTTCCTAGGCTTCGCCGTCGTCCACCACCATGGTGCTCTCTGCATGGCGTGGTCAATGTGGTCAACGACCGACTTCCATCGGAAGAGTACTGTACGTGGAGAGGCTGACAGCTGGGTTCACAGCAGCCGCAAGGAAGTGCCTCCTTATTATGCCGAAAATAATTATTCCTCCACCTGACAGTAGGGACCCACCAGATGGGCCACCAGTATTTCGTGAAAAAAAACGTTTCCCCCTGACTGCTGGGACCCAGAGGACGGGCCACCGTATTTCGCGAAAAAAACGTTCCCCCCGC
This sequence comes from Triticum dicoccoides, assembly GCF_002162155.2. NCBI lineage: Eukaryota > Viridiplantae > Streptophyta > Magnoliopsida > Poales > Poaceae > Triticum > Triticum dicoccoides. The sequence goes on from NC_041383.1 coordinate 103,313,604, forward strand.
TGTCAGCTCGGACCCACCGGAAGTGCCTCCTTATGACGCACAAAAAAATGAATACCCCCTGCTAGCTGGGACCAACCTTGGTGGGAGGATGACTTGTGGACCTACTAAGTTGACTGGGACGGAGGCCTTTGTCAACTTTAGTCAATATATGAACAATTCCAGCTCCAGTGACCGTACGATGTCTATCCAACGGTCGTAGTGCTTCTGCAACCTCTGGTCTTCTTGCTCCAGCTGCCCAAAGCAGCGTCGGTCGTGCCGCCTGCTCCTGCCGCCCGTGGCCGGCTGTGATGTCACGGAGGCCTCACCGCCCCCTACTACTCCCGCCGCTGGCCAGGCCATCCCTCTACGCACCCACACCCCCTGTTATTCTACGGCGACGGCAGCCTCACACCGCAGCCGAACGAGTGAACCCTCATACTCCTCTACGCATGGGCATCCACTGCCGCGTCTTCCCCGGCTCCGCGTCGTCCCCTTCCTAGGCCTCGCCGTCGTACACCGCCCTGGTGCTCTCAGCGCGGCGTGGTCAACATGGTCAAGGAATGGCTTCCATCGGATGTGGACTGTAAGTGGAGAGGCTGACAGTTGGGTCCACGGCCGCAGCAAAGAAGTGCCTCCTTATTACGCGCAAAATAATTATTCCTCCACCTGACAGCAGGGACCCATCGGACGGGCCACCATATTTCATGAAAAAAAATGTTCCCCCTGTCTGCTAGGACCCTCCAGCTACATCTTCGCACGCAAGGAACTGCGCCCGAAAAAAAAATGATTCGCCCCCCTGACTGTTGGGACCCACCAGCTACATCTTCGCACGCAAGGAAGTGCATCCGGGCAAAAAAACGATTCGCCCCCCTAACTGCTGGGACCCACCAGCTAAATCTTCGCACGCAAGGAAGTGCGTCTGGGTAAAAAAACAAAACGATTCGCCCCCTGACTGCTGGGATCCACCAGCTACATCTTCGGAGGCAAGGAAGTGCATGACAGTCGGGACCCACCTGGTCGAAGCGTACATAGCGTTGTCATTCTGGTCGCGAACGTGTATGTACATACTGGTCGATGTAGAGGCACGGACGTGTCGTAGTAGAGGCGCACACGTAGCATGTACACGTACATACAACGGCGAGGGTGGGAGAAAGAAAATACGGCCACGTACGTACATAAGGGAAGGGTCTCGAACGCCTACTCGCGCATACGTACATGGCTGGGTCGGAACGGAGAAATAGCGTCGTCGTCGTGTTCATGGGGAGCCAACCGGATGGGTCGGAACGGAATGCGTGGTCGTGTTCATCGGGAGGGCTTGGATGGAACAGGCGATGGAAACAAGGCCTGGCGTACCGCACAACGGGGGAAACGAACCTCCTACGTTTGGAACGGGGTCCTGTTGATCGGGAGGGGTGTGGCATAACGCAAAACGGAGGAAACGGACCTCCTACGGTCGAAACGGGGGTCCTGTTGATTGGGAGGGGTGTGGCGTACCGCAAAACGGACAACAGGGACTTGTGTTGGAGTGCTACGGTCGAAACGGGGGTCCTGTTCATCGAGAGGGGTGTGGCGTACCGCAAAACGGACAAAACGAACTTGTGTTGGAGCGCTACGATCGAAACGGGGGTCCTGTTCATTGGGAGGGGTGTGGCGTACCGCAAAACGGGACTCCACGGGATACTGTTCATCTCCACCGTCGACCTTCTCCAGCCTCCACGGGCTACCGTCGACCTCCTCCAGCCTCCACGAGCTCCTGTTCATCTAGCCTCCACCGCGCGCTACTCCACTGGCTACTGTTCAACCACCCCTCCACCGTCTACTGTTCATCCATCCCTCCACCATCTACTGTTCATCCAGCCCTCCACACCACGGGGTCCTGTTCAACCACCCCTCCACCGTCTACTGTTCATCCAGCCCTCCACACCACGGGGTCCTGTTCAACCACCCCTCCACGGCCACCCCTCCACCGTCT
>NC_041383.1:103315811-103328360 GCF_002162155.2 Triticum dicoccoides
AATCGACCGGCTTCAGTTAGCAGCAGTAACGAAGGAATTGCTCCATCAGGTTTAGTTAACAGCCATCGATCGATCGCTCGGGTTGAGTAACGCGTAGCCTGCAGTGCAATCGCTCGAGTTCAGTTAGAGCCCAACGCCTCACTCGGGTTCAGTTAGAGCCAACGCCTCGCACGTGTATGAGAGAAACGCGCATCGCTCGGTCCCTGACCTCCCACCGTAACCGGCAACTCCCAAAAATTTTCCTCCCCCTTGCTTCTACCACGGTTTTTCCCATCATGGACGGCCCAAAGAATGTCATGCAGCTGCGTCTCCGGCCCGCCTAGGACGAAAAGCCCATTTTCTGTCATGATTTTTTGTCATAGAAGTAGGAGCCCACCACATCTATGATGATACCGAGTTCTGTCACAATTATCGTCATAGAAGTGTCATATGTATGACAGAAAAAAATTCGTTCGGCCCAAAATGTCATGGATGTGTCTTTTTTTTTGTAGTGTCAACTTGATCTCTGTCCAGGAGTTGCAACTAGTTTCTGGTCTTTGTAGGTAGTGCTAGTAGTCTACCAGGTGGCACCCGGTATAGGTGGGCTTGGGACAGACTAGGCACAGTGGCACGGTGTACCAAGTGGCACCCCCATGGTGGGCTTGGGAACCCTGCTCACATCATTTGGGGTCGTGAGTGACACCCCGACCGGATCTCTTTGCGGATGGAACCCGAATAGGCGATAAACCTGGACGAGAGACTTGTGTGGTTAGTCAGGTCGTGGCCGACACCCTCGTTGGGTTCCGCTTGAAGGTTGTCGAGTACATGTCGTGTAAACGGCGATAAGTGGTGAGAGCGTGTGTGAAGAAGTACACCCCTGCAGGGTTAATATGATCTATTCGAATAGCCGTGTCCGCGGTAAAGGACTTCTGGGTTGCCTATACAGTTCATAGATAGGTGAAAGTGGACACTCTAAAATACGCAAGATAAGCGTGAGTGCTATGGATGGCGTTCTCGTAGGGAGACGGGAGCGGATCCATAGTGGTGTATTGATATGGTGAATATGTGGACTCGTGTGCGCCACCTCAAAAGAGTTACTTGCAGTCGTAATGCAGGATAGCCACCGAGTCAAAGCTGGCTTGGTGCAGTTAAACTCCACCACCCCCTTTGTTGATAATGATGCATATGTAGATAGCTCTGATGTAAGTCTTGTTGGGTACATTTGTACTCACATTTGCCTATTTTATGTTTTTGCAGAGAGACTTCAGTCTCACTAGTAATTCCGTGTGGACTTCGATGTTTAGCTTGTTACCTCAGCTACGATCTTATGCCCTCGGCAGGATCTAGTAGATAGTCAGGCTTCTCAGCCTTTTTTATTTATAGTTGTCTGTACTCAGACATGCTGAGCTTCCGCATGTGCTTTGACTTGTGTGCGCTGAATGCTGGGTCATGAGACCCATGTTTGTAATATCTCGCTCCTTAGATCCTATTGAATAAAATACTTGAGTTTGTAGAGTCTTGTTGTGATGCCATGTTGTATTTGCACATATCGAGCATATTGTGTGTATGTTATTGAAATGCTTGTTATGTGTGGGATCTAACTATCTAGTTGTTTATCCTTGGTAGCCTCTCTTACCGGGAAATGTCTCCTAGTGCTTCCACTGAGCCCTGGTAGCTTGCTACTGCTCCGGAACACTTGGGCTGACCGGCATGTGTCCTTCTTTGTTCCTGTGTCTGTCCGTTCGGGGAAATGTCACACGGTGTCTATCGGAGTCCTGTTAGCCTGCTACAGCCCGGTTTACCGGAGTCCTGCTAGCCCAGTTGCTACAGCCCGGATTCACTCGCTGATGACCGACACATTCGTTCCTGGGTCATGTATACCTGTCCCTGTAAGTTAGTGCCACTTTGGGTTCACGACCAGCCATGTCAGCCCGGGCTCTTGTCATATGGATGCTAGCGACACTATCATATATGTGTGCCAAAAGTCACAAGCGGTCCCAGGCCTGGTAAGGCGACACCCGTGGGAATACCATGCATGTGGCCGCAAAGTGATATAGGTGTTACATGCTAGATCGGTGTGCCATTGAGTCGGGGTCCTGACAGCTTTGGTATCAGAGCTTGACTGCTTGTAGGATTACCAAGCCAAACTGGTCGACGTTGAGTCTAGAAATTCTTTAGTTATATAAGGGAATTGATTGTGGGATGGAACGTAAGGCTCTTTTTACTCCTTATACCTCATGCCTTCTGATCCGAGTCATCCTATCTTTCCTACGGGGTTAAGGAACTAGGCTTTCTCTTCTTTCTATCAGGATCACATGTTACTAATCCGTAGACTTATAAGATTGGTGAATTCAAGCCTCAGTTCAGTCTCTTCTACTTCGTGTATTCATAGCTGGCCTCCGAATATTGATATTGTGCTTCTAAGTGGCTATGCCACCATTTCTGCTGAATGTCTCAAATCATGAGCATTTACAGCCGTTATGTTGTCCGAGTCATCCCAGGTTTCTAAACAGTCTGATGCATTTGCAAATTCCTTCTTACCATTTCAAAGTTCCTTTGTGCCAGATCAACCACATTAACTAGTGTGTTGAGGTACTTCATTGACTCGGTATATCAGTTGGAGCTATTATTATGACCCTAGGTGTCTAGAGTATCACCTAGCTACCTAGCCATGTTTTGTGTTCCCAGTGTGATGATTCTGGCCATCATCCTCGAAAGCATCCCGTGATGCCACTTAGTTAGTAGGCATTCTATTCCTGGGTTATTGAACCCGAGATTCACGCTACTTACTTCGTGTTGATAGTGTTTGCTAGTTCCTTTAGGATATTAGCAACCTTTGTGATAGTCCTCGAGGTCCGTGGTATTTACTTCTTCCAATACCATGAACCAATATGGCAGAAGCTCTTTGAACCAAAAGATCACAATAAGAGTGCTCTTAATGGGTTCTCCATTCAAGAATTGTGAATCTGCCAGTCTTACCTTCTAGCACGGGTTATCCGGAAGAAACCTGTTGAACTTCGTTTGACATGCTAAACCATGCATCCACAACTCAGAAAATCATATGTTCCTTTGGGTTGTCCCTCTTTAGTTATTTTCTGGCCCTTGTCTATCAATTGATAGTAAGGATTAGTTGGCAATCGTGTTTATCGATGCCTACTACTCTAGTGGTCTGTCAAGCCATTCTATTTCAGAATGACTAGGAGAAACAAACTCCAGTACCTCATCCATTTCCAGGATCGGGTCAAAGAAGTTGTACTCCGCAAATCAAAATGCCAATCCAGCCTTTGATTATGTTCTACCTTGGAGTATTACCATCTTTACATCAAGAATGTCATGGGAATTGCACACCCTCTTATGAATTCTTGACGTAGTGATACCTCTCGCCCTCATTATTCATTTCTTGGTCCCCGTGTTGTTGCAACCGGAATACCGACAAGTGAATCGTGATGTGTGAAATCTATACTCCTAGCAACTCCATTGCTTGGTAGTTAAAGGAAAATAACCTCATTCTTAATATGTTGATTATTGAATCATCACCCTAAGTATGATTGTGCTACCTAGTCCTTATTTCCGGTGCACTCTCCGATCAATGAGTTAGGATAGTGCCAATCCTTGCTTATTTGATCATATTGTCTTGCCCTGAAAAGCAAGATTGTTCTCGAGCTTAGTAACATATCGGTGGTTCGTGATTTTCCAAATATCTTCTCGGAAGTATCACCAGGTTGTCACCTGACCACTATGTTGAGCTCGTGATGAAGTTGGTATTCTTGTAAACCATCCTTTCTCCAAGAATCTATGTCAGATACCCTGAGCAGGTTGGTTAAGCTAAACAACAACTTGGAGAGTTGGAAGATAAAAGCTTGTCCGACTCAGTTCATTCCAAAGGGATATCATTGTGTGTGTGTGTTGAAGAAACATGAAATCTTCATTGATTGATCCTCGTGGTCAATTGTTGGATCTATTGTCTTATCGAAGCTTTGATTTGAGTGTGGGTTATCATCAAATCAAATCAGAACCAATGATGGTTGTAGTGCTGTCTTACTCGTGGTTGTCTCCTCGAGCATACACCATTACATCTTTTGGTCTGACCAATGCTATCACCGTGTTCACACAATTGTGGAACTCCAATTATATGGAAACCTGGATGAATTGTTGTTGAGCCCATCAGCAACATTGTTATCTTCTCCATGATCTGTGTTGAACATCCAGCTAGTATTGGAAACTTTATAAGCATTATCTTCAAGTCCCGTTCATGAAGCATATGTTTGGACGAAAGAAGAGACTTCCTCTAATTCACGTGCACTTGATGTAAGTTGCCATCGTGAGTTTGAGAAAGATTGTTTTTGTTTCCTCTGGGACCATCCCAAGCCAGTCATGCATGTGCAAAGTATGATATGGTTTGACAGGCTCGCTACCTCCATTCCACATGTATCTCCTAGTACACCATGTAACTGGCTTATTTGTTCAAGGACAAGAAGTTCCTTCATAAGAGCTAATCATGACTTATGTAAGGACTTTGATATCCTCGTTGATGGTTCCCCACCTGAACTCGGTAGTGTTTAATTATAAGACTACTACGTGGCCATGCTTGTCTGGGACAACGTGTTCACATGTTTGTAGCAGAACCAGCTCATGTTTTGGAGCTTACTACCGTAGTCCATTTCCCGAGAATCTCGCAACGTCATCTCGTCGATTTGTGTTGCAAACTTTCATTTCTCTTTCTAGACTCGATGAGTCTGGAACATCCTGACACCAACCAGATCTGAATCTCAGGCAGATATGATGGTTGGAATGTTCCCAAGAACTATAATATTGGTCTTTTGTAACCCGGTAAAGTGGATGTCGTGGCCAACACACCCAACCGGAAGACCTATTATTGTAGTATCTTGATTGAGGAAGTTGGCCACATCCCATAAGGATTTTGTAGGATTTATTTCCTAGTTGTTCTTTATGGATTTTTGTGTTCCCGAAGTCCGACATTTTACTTGATGTTCTAGATACCAACCCATGTAAATGGGTTACGTTGGCACATCAAGGAGAATATTAGAAGCGGAGTGCTAAATGTCTCTCGGTCGATCATCCAGGTTCTATTCTCTTGGACTCGCTAAGGTGAAATCTGAGAAGGTGTTATCTTCCTTTGCATCTGCGTCATCCATTGCTATTCATCGTGGTAGTATGTTGTGTTGCTAGGATCCTTGACACGGATAATGGTAAAACCTTGATGAATATGGAAATGCTCAAGTTCTTGAGAGCACGCTCAGTCATTGGGTTATATCCTTGGTATCAATTCGAATGTTCTTTCCATTTGCTGAGTTGTGCTATAACCATAGCTTCCTTTTCGATCAGAGTATGCCATTTCTTCGAACTCTTTCAAACAATCGTTTGTGATTTCCTCAGGATGGTATAAAGAGTTTCAATGATCTAGGTACCAAAAGTAATTCTTTTTGCCACTTAAGGGAATAATTCTATGAGTCACCTTCTCTAAGCTACCCCGTTATGGAATCATGGCAATCATCTCATCGCTATCTTGAAACCATTCACCATCTCCTCAAGCATGGAATTGTTGCCTACCAAATTGAACCCCCGTCATCTGTTTTCCCATCCCTCCCGAAGTGTGTTTGAACATCTCAGCTCAAGAGGTGTTCTATGCCTCATTCCGTGAGTTGATCGTCAGTTGCTCGATCCTCGAGAAGATCGGTTCTTCTAGAGTTTTCATTTCTTCTCGTGGTCATGTTGAATGGAGTTCTCAAAGCAAGATGTCAAGATCAAGATGATGCAATGAATCAAAATCTTTGAGAAGGACAGTTGGATCGTGAAGATCGTATTAGCTTTGTGTCCCCTTTGTCCTCTTACCTCACGCCTTGAATCTCGGGACGAGATTCTTGTTTAGTAGGGGTGAGTTGTCACATCCCTAGTTCTGGTATGCTCTGAGCTAGCTACTCATGTGTTGCATCATGTTTAAGTTCTTTTGAATCTGAAATGGGGATGTTCAAACCCTAGCACCAAATGAAATTCAAATAGGATCAAATAAAATCATTTTCAATGAATCCAGAATGTCCTTTGGAAAAGTTCATGATTTTTGATAAAGGCGAAAACCTCTGGCAAAAATGATGCACATATTTCTAGGCCATTTCTGGACTCTTGAATTAAATCGTTATGTATTTGAATTTGGGCATTTAATTGCTATAACAATTATAAATGCTCAAATAATTTTGAAACTAAATGTGGGTTGTTGGAAATAATTCAACAGGTCCTCACAATTTATTTCAGGATTTTTAGATGTGGTTTAGTATTTTTACTAAATCAAAGAAAACACAGAGAAAATAGAAAACATAGACTAAACTAGGAATAACAGAGAGAGAGAAGAATTTTACCTGGCGCTTACGTGTCCAGCCTGGCGGCCCAGCACTGTTGGCCCAGCCCAGCAGCCTTCCCCTGTCATCTTCCTCCTGCCAGGAGGATAGACAGGTGCGTGGCGAGCGCGCCGATGACGCCTTGCCATGTCCTACTTCGCGCTGTCGACGCCTCCTGCATCCTCGTCTTGCATCGTGGAAACGTGTGGACGCCCTGGACTTTATCCCTCTTCCTCTGCTCACTTTTTCCCCTCCCTCCCTCGCTCCCCACCTCATGGCCGAGGCCGCCATGGCCGCGCCGCCGCTCGCCACCACCGCAGCCACTGCCTCCCCCTCGACCTTTTGAGCTGACCGCGAGCTCCGTCACTCCGTCCTCGACCTCCTCACCATGCCAAGCATCGCCGGACGCCCTGCATCACCGGCATCTTCCCTGTCTTCAAGCTTCGGCAACGCCGACCATCACCGTCGATCCGCGGCAACTGGAGCGTCCCCAAGCCCCTGAGCTACCCTGCCGCCTCCCTGTGAGCGCCCGCTTCGACTCCCTCTCTTCCCCAGCCTCCGCGCGTCCTCTAGGCCGTAGTTGCACGGATGCCGAAACTCCACCGCCGCCGTTTTGGTCGTCGCTGTTGATGTTGTTGCCGAGCTGCCCTAGCCCTAGCTCTCCTCTCTCTCTCGCTTGGTTCTCTCTCGCTCGACGCCGTCCCTCACACGACAGAGGAAGAAGAAGATCAGAGAGGGAGGAAGAGGAGTGACACGGTGAGGTTTTTTCCCCCGGCGCACGAACGCCAACACCACGAGCTCGTACTCGTTAAAACCCACAGCCATTACATCGATCACCATGGCCTTTATACCCGGGCACCATCGGGCCACTACCCGCACTCTCATGCCCACCACACCGCCTGGTTCGGCCCGCTCCGCGCGCGCGCATGATGCGCTCCCGCGCCCAGCCCGCAACGAACCCGCGTGCCCAGCCGCGACCCTGACCAGCAACGGCTACTCCACGCACGCACTCGTGTGGTGTTCACCCGCATGGACATCCCCATGCAACACGCGCACACACTCACGCACGTCTGCCCCGCGCCCATGGTGCACCCGACGCGTCCAGCTCGCGCCCATACACGGGCCGGTCGCGTCCGGTGCACCACCGCGGCTTATTTGCCCTACACTACACCTCCCTAAACCGCGCTCAGAGAAGGCCACCGTCTTCGACGTCGGCGTCCGCCACCATCGCCTGCTCCGCCACTGGTGCCTTCTTCATCAGCGGGCACTCCCGCTTGAAGTGGCCGCGATCGCCGCATTTGTAGCAGCGCCCATGTCGGCTGCCTTCGAAGCCCGATGCGCTGCTGCGCGCGTTGTCGTTGTCCCACGCACCTCCCCGACGCCGCTCACACGCACGCCACTGTGCCGCGGTGTATAGCAGTTGCCCGTCCACGCCCTCGTTGCCTGCCTGTCCAAGCCGACGGAGGCGCTCGTCGAACGCCTTCAGGCGCCCGAGCGCGTCCTCGAAGAGCAGCGTGCCCAAGTCGCAGAACTGCTCCATTTCGGCGACCGTCGCGTACAGCCGATCCGGGACACCGTCCAGGAGTTTTTTCACCTTCGCCGCATCATCGAGCGTCGCCCCGAGCCCGGTGAAGCACGCCGCCATGCCGCAGATTTTCCCAGCGAACACGTCCAGCGTCTCGTCGCTCGCCATGCACAGCAGCTCCCACTCCCCGCGCAACGTGCCCAGCCGCGCCACGCGCACACGATCTGCTCCGACGAACCGGGCCTTCAAGCTGCTCCATATTTCCGCCGCGGTCTTCTTCACGGCCACCTGCAGTAGGAGGTCGTCGCTGAGCGCCCGGAGCAGATAAGCCCTCGCCGGCTTATCTTTCTTGGCAATCACCGCCGATGCCACATCCTCCGGTGGCACCACCGCCTCCCACAGCCCTGCGGCGTCCAGGTCGGCCTCCACCTTGATGGCCCAGGTGACGTAGTTGTCCCCCGTGAGCACCGGCGCTGGATGCGCCACCGTGCCGCCAGAACCGCCACCGTACGGCACGATGGACATCGTCGGCGCGCTCTGATCATCACGAGGCTCTGATGCCAACTGTTGTTGCCGAGCTGCCCTAGCCCTAGCTCTCCTCTCTCTCTCGCTTGGTTCTCTCTCGCTCGACGCCGTCGCTCACACGACAAAGGAAGAAGAAGATCAGAGAGGGAGGAAGAGGAGTGACACGGTGAGGTTTTTTTCCCCGCCGCACGAATGCCAACACCACGAGCTCGTACTCGTTAAAACCCACAGCCATTACATCGATCACCACGGCCTTTATACCCAGGCACCATCAGGCCACTACCCGCACTCCCGTGCCCACCACGCCGCCTGGTTTGGCCCACTCCGCGCGCGCGCACGACGCGCTCCCGCGCCCAGCCTGCAATGAACCCGCATGCCCAGCCGCGACCATGACCAGCAACGGCTACTCCATGCACGCACTCGTGTGGTGTTCACCCGCATGGACATCCCCATGCAACACGGGCACACACTCACGCACGTCTGCCCCGCGCCCGTGGCGCACCCGACACGTCCAGCTCGCGCCCATACACGGGCCGGTCGCGTCCGGTGCGCCACCGCGGTTATTTGCCCTACAGTTGATCCTAGCCACTGCAGCTCCGGCCACCACCACTGGTCGACGCAGCTCGCTCCCAGGAACACGTAGGAGCAAACCCCTCCTCAAACGATGCAGCACAGCGGTTTTCCGAAGCGCCTTCCACCACGGCACCTCGCCGACGGCCTAACTTCGGTGAAAACGCCATTAGGCACTAATCTAATGACCCTCTAGGTCACTTACATGTGGTCCCATGCCTCACTGACACTTTTTAGTTAAGACAAAATTAGCACTAACAGTCTCTGTTAATTAACTAGGACACTGACATGTGGGGCCACTCTCAGGTTTGACCCTTGTTAGGCGCTATTGACTGCTGACACATGCATCATGCAGCGCTGATGCAGTAAATGTTTTCCAGAATTTAAATAAATCTTAAATGATTTATTATTTTCAAAAAATGCCCAAAACTTCTAAAATTCAACCATAACTCCAAATGAAATAAATTATATATGAAAAATGATCAGAAAAATCCAATCTATCCATATGTACCATTTTCATGCATGTTTGAACAACTTAAAGCTGCTGTATACAACAATTTGAATAAATGGCAGTTGAAATGCCTTATGTGGAGTTTGAATTTGAACCTAGGGTTCAAACCAACTTCATTTAACCTATTGTTAGTTGCATTAGCTCAAATCACAACATATTGCCATGTCATGATCATGCATCATATTGTGCATTGCATTGATTGCGTTCTTCCTTGTTTGTCGGTGTTTGTCCCCTCTCGATAGACGTGGTTCCGACGATGAGTTCGATGACACCGATGAAGAACTATACTATCTTCAGAAGTGCCAGGCAAGCAAAACCCCCTTGTTCATTCCGATACAAACCCACTCTCTCGCTCCTGCTCTCTTTTACTGCATTAGGACAACAATGATTCAACTGTTACATGATGTGGTAGTTGAACCCCTTATCCTCTGCATGACCTGTCATTGCCACAGTAAATAGATGAAACCCACTAGCATGAGTAGGAGTTGTTTGAGCCCTGATGTGCCTACTCATTCATGCTTGTTTGTCATGCCTGCTATTGCTTAGAGTTGTGTCAGGTCTGATTCATCGGGGATGAATTGGAATGTTGTGAAACATGTCCTACTGTTGAGAGCTAAGTGTGTGAACACGATTTGGTAAAGGTAGCGGTGAGAGGCCATGTAGGAATACATGGTGGGTTGTCTCATTGAAGCCGTCCTCAGGAACTGAGTTCTGTGTTTGTGATCCATAAACAGTTACTACCACACATTGGGTTCTGGTAACTCGGCCCCTCTCGGCTTATTAATAAACTTGATCTCTGTCCAAGAGTTGCAACTAGTTTCTGGTGTTTGTAGGTAGTGCTAGTAGTCTACCAAGTGGCACCCGGTATAGGTGGGCTTGGGACAGACTAGGCACAGTGGCACGGTGTACCAAGTGGCACCCGGATGGTGGGCTTGGGAACCCTTCTCACATCATTTGGGGCCATGAGCGACACCCCGTCCGGATCTCCTTGCGGATGGAACCCGAATAGGCGATAAACCTGGACGAGAGACTTGTGTGGTTAGTCAGGTCGTGGCCGACACCCTTGTTGGGCTTCCGCTTGATGGTTGCCGAGTACATGTCGTGTAAACGGCGATAAGTGGTGAGAGTGTGTGTGAAGAAGTACACCCCTGCAGGGTTAATATGATCTATTCGAATAGCCGTGTCCGCGGTAAAGGACTTCTGGGTTGCCTGTACAGTTCATAGACAAGTGAAAGTGGATACTCTAAAATACGCAAGATAAGCGTGAGTGCTATGGATGGCGTTCTCATAGGGAGACGGGAGCGGATCCATAGTGGTGTATTGATATGGTGAATATGTGGACTCGTGTGCGCCACCTCAAAAGAGTTACTTGCAGTCGTAATGCAGGATAGCCAACGAGTCAAAGCTGGCTTGGTGCAGTTAAACTCCACCACCCCCTTTGTTGATAATGATGCATATGTAGATAGCTCTGATGTAAGTCTTGCTGGGTACATTTGTACTCACGTTTGCCTATTTTATGTTTTTGCAGAGAGACTTCAGTCTCACTAGTAATTCCGTGTGGACTTCGACGTTTAGCTTGTTACCTCAGCTACGATCCTATGCCCTCGGCAGGATCTAGTAGATAGTCAGGCTTCTCAGCCTTTTTCGTTTATAGTTGTCTGTACTCAGACATGTTGAGCTTCCGCGTGTGCTTTGACTTGTGTGCTCTGAATGCTGGGTCATGAGACCATGTTCGTAATATCTCGCTCCTCGGAGCCAATTGAATAAAATACTTGAGTTTGTAGAGTCTTGTTGTGATGCCATGTTGTATTTACACATATTGAGCATATTGTGTGTATGTTATTGAAATGCTTGGTATGTGTGGGATCTGACTATCTGGTTGTTTATCCTTGGTAGCTTCTCTTACCGGGAAATGTCTCCTAGTGCTTCCGCTGAGCCCTGGTAGCTTGCTACTACTCTGAAACACTTAGGCTGACCGGCATGTGTCCTTCTTCATTCCTGTGTCTGTCCCTTCGGGGAAATGTCACGCAGTGTCTACCAGAGTCCTGTTAGCCTGCTACAGCCCGGTTTACCGGAGTCCTGCTAGCCCAGTTGCTACAGCCCGGATTCACTCGCTGATGACCGACACGTTCATTGTTGGGTCATGTATGCCTGTCCCTGTAAGTTAGTGCACTTTGGGTTCACGACTAGCCATGTCAGCCCGGGCTCCTTGTCATATGGATTCTAGGGACACTATCATATACATGTGCCAAAAGTCGCAAACGGTCCCGGGCCTGGTAAGGCGACACCCGTGGGAATACCGTGCGTGAGGCCGCAAAGTGATATGAGGTGTTACATGCTAGATCGTTGTGCCATTGAGTCGGGGTCCTGACACCGATGTTCCATGTCAGATGGGCCAAGAGCGTCATAAAAAAAGACCGGTATTTCACCACCTTGGTTATACCCGAAGCCAAATCCAAGACCACAGGCGCAAACTTACCGCGAAAAATGAGCCATGGGTACTGGCTTCCCAAGTGGACCAATGCTTCTTCATTACCGACCCGCCAAAGCCCAGTCGTGTTGTCGTGAGGAGAGGCAAAAGGAAGATCATCGGAATGGATGGAGTCGCCAATGAGCAAGACTTCGACAAGTACGGCGACCCGAAGATGGAACATGACGACGACGATGAAGTATCAACATACACCACAAGAAGAAGCAGGACCACCCTACCTAAAGGACATCCGTTCAAGAGAAGAACTCCACTTATGAAAAATAAGGGCAAGAAGATTGTGAACAGATAGCTAGCTAAGATCGATTGTATTTAAATTGTAGCCTTCATTTCTCGATTGTATTTCATGGGCACTTTTTGAACTCATGAATATTTTTAAATTTCATGGACACTCGATCTCGATCCCCCACCATCTCGATAGCTATCCCACCTCGCTAGATCCGGTCCCCCTCGCCGCTGATAACCCCCCGCACCCTCTCCCCCGCTCCACCGGCCGCCGCCGACGACCCCCCGCACCCTACCCCGCTCCACCGCCGCCGATGACCCAACGCACCCTCCCCTGCTCCACCACCGCCGACGACCCACCACACCCTCCCCC
>NC_041383.1:103328705-103432666 GCF_002162155.2 Triticum dicoccoides
TCCACCGCCACCGATGACCCACCGCACCTGTCAGGACCGATCTAGCATGTAACACATCATATCACTTTGTGGCCTCAAGCATGGTATTCCCACGGGTGCCACCTTACCTGGCCCGGGACCGTTTGCGCCTTTTGGCTCACGTGTATGATAGTGCCGCTAGCATCCATATGACAAAGAACCCGAGCTGACATGACTAGTCATGAACCCAAAGTGGCACTAACTTACAGGGACAGGCATACATGACCCAGCAATGAACGTGTTGGTCATCAGCGAGTGAATCCGGGCTGTAGCAACTGGGCTAGCAGGACTCCGGTAAACCGGGCTGTAGCAGGCTAACAGGACTCCGGTAGACACCGCGTGACATTTCCCCGAAGGGACAGACACAGGAACGAAGAAGGACACATGCCGGCCAGCCTAAGTGTTCCGGAGCAGTAGCAAGCCACCAAGGCTCAGTGGAAGCACTAGGAGACATTTCCCGGTAAGAGAGGCTACCAAGGATAAACAACTAGATAGTCAGATCCCACACATACCAAGCATTTCAATAACATTCACACAATATGCTCGATATGTGCAAATACAACATGGCATCACAACATGACTCTACAACTCAAGTATTTATTCAATAGGCTCCGAGGAGCGAGATATTACAAACATGGGTCTCATGACCCAACATTCAGAGCATACAAGTCAAAGCACAAGCAGAAGCTTAACATGTCTGAGTACAGACATCTAGAAATGAAAAAGGTTGAGAAGCCTGACTATCTACCAAATCATGTTGAGGGCACAAGATCGTAGCTGAGGTAACAAGCTAAACATCGAAGTCCACGTGGAACTACTAGCGAGACTGAAGTTTCTCTGCAAAAACATAAATTAAGCAACGTGAGTACAAATGTACCCAGCAAGACTTACATCAGAACTAACTACATATGCATCATTATCAACAAAGGGGATGGTGGGGTTTAACTGCAGCAACCCAACTTTAACTCGGTGGCTATCCTAAACTACGACTGCAAGTAACTCTTTTGGGGTGGCGCACACGAGTCCACATATTCACCATATCAATACACCACTATGGATCCGCTCCCGTCTCCCTACGAGAACGCCATCCATAGCACTCACGCTTATCTTGCGTATTTTACAGTATCCACTTTCACTTGTCTATGAACTGTACAGGCAACCCAAAAGTCCTTTACCGCGGACACGGCTATTCGAATAGATAATATTAACCCTGCAGGGGTGTACTTCTTCACACACGCTCTCACCACTTATCGCCGTTTACACAACATGTACTCGGCAACCTTCAAGCGGAAGCCCAGCGAGGGTGTCGGCCACGACCTGACTAACCACACAAGTCTCTCGTCCAGGTTTATCGCCTATTCGGGTTCCATCCGCAAGGAGATCTGGCCGTGGTGTCGCTCACAGCCCCAAACAATGTGTGCAGGGTTCCCAAGCCCACCTCTATGGGTGGGTCTACGCTTGGTACACCGTGCCACGGTGCCTAGTCTGTCCCAAGCCCACCTGTACTGGGTGCCACTTGGTAGACTACTAACACAACCTACAAACACCAGAAACTAGTTGCAACTCCTGGACAGAGATCATGTTGATTAATAAGTCGAGAGGGGTCGAGTTACCGGAACCCAATGTGTGGTAGTAAATGTTCATGGATCACAAACACAGAACTCAGTTCCTGAGGACGGCTGCAATGAGACAACCCACCATGTATTCCTACATGGCCTCTCACCGCTACCTTTACCAAATCGTGTTCACACACTTAGCTCTCAATAGTAGGACATGTTTCACAACATTCCAATTCATCCCCGATGAATCAGACCTGACTCAACTCTAAGCAGTAGCAGGCATGACAAACAAGCATGAATGAGTAGGCACATCAGGGCTCAAACAACTCCTACTCATGCTGGTGGGTTTCATCTATTTACTGTGGCAATGACAGGTCATGCAGAGGAAAGGGGTTCAACTACCGCAGCATGTAACAGTTGAATCGTTGTTGTCCTAATGCAGTAAAAGAGAGCAGAAGCGAGAGAGTGGGATTTTATCAGAATGAACAAGGGGGTTTTGCTTGCCTGGCACTTCTGAAGATAGTATAGTTCTTCATCGGTGTCATCGATCACATCGGTTGTGCACGTCTACTGAGAGGGGACAAGCACCGACAAACAAAGAAGAAACACAATCAATGCAATGCAACAATATGATGCATGAATGTGACATGGCAATATGTTGTGGTTTGTGCTAATGCAACTAAAACCAGATTAAATGAAGTTGGTTTGAATCCAAGATTCAAATTCAAACTCCACATGTGGTTATTTAAATGCCATTTAATTGAATTGTCCTAAACAGTAGTCATAAGTTGTTCTAACATGCATGAAAATGGTACAGATGGATAGATTGGATTTTTCTGATAATTTTTCATATATAAATTGTTTTATTTGGAGTTAAATTTTATATGATTTTTAGAAGTTTTGGATATTTTGTGAAATAAATAAATCATTTTTGATTTATTTTAAATCCCAAAAAATATTACTGCGTCAGCATGACGTAAGGCTGAGGTCAGCAGGTCAACTGATCACATCCGGGTCAAACCTGACTAGTGGGGCCCACTGGTCAGTGACACATCTAACTAACATCGTTAGTTAGTGTCAGATTAAGCACTAATCTAGGTTAATTAGCTCTAACTAAATGTGACTAAGAATAAACAGGGCGGGGCCCAAGCGTCAGTGACCCTGGGGGGGTTAACACCAGGGTCAAACCCGGGTCAACTCGCCGGAGTTGACCCGCGGCTCGTCGCCGGCGGAGCCAGAGACGGCGGAGGGCGCCGGGTTTCGCCCTCCGGCGGCCAAAAGAGCGGCGGAGGGGCTCTACGTGGTGCTGGGACTCGCGCGCATCCAACACGACTAGCGGCAGCAGCCGGGGTGGACCGAGCTCGCCGGAAACGAGCTTGCAGCGGCGGCCGGAGTTTGGCAAGGAGGCGAGAAGGACCTACGGTGCACGGCAGGGGCCGGTGTTGGTCGTGTTCGGCTCCTGGGATCTCGGTGAGCACGGAGGCATGCTCAAAAACGGGCGAGGGCGACTGTGGCCACGGCAACGACATGGCACGGCGGCGGCAAGCTCGGCCGTGGTTGGAGGACAGGGCTAGGGGATGGGAACGGAGGGGGCGAGCAAGGGATAAGCGGCAGGAGTTCACAGCGGTCCTGAAGATCAGCACGGGAGGCTCGGGAACGGCCTGGCTGCAACGAACCGACGACGGGGATCGCCGGCACCGAGGTTGAAGAACACATCCAGGACGGCGACGCGGTGCTTCCCCGGTTTCTTGGCTCGGCGTGGACGAAGAGGGCGACGATGCGGAGCTCGGGGACGCGGAGAGGGAGCGAGGGAGTGGCTGTGGCCGCGGTGGTGCTCATCGGCGGTGGCGGCGCGGTTCGGTGAGGTGGGGAAAAGGCGAGGGAGGAAGAACCAGAGGAGGGGGAGAGCTCCAGGGAGAGAGGGGAGAAGTGCAGGGTCGGGGCGGCGCCGAGGGGAAGGCCCTAGGCGTCGTGGTGGCCTCAGTGACGCAGGCGAGCAGGGAGGTGCGTGGCGCCGCGAGCGCGCGTGCGATGTCTCCCTCGTCTGCCTACTGGCAGAGGTAGGTGATGACTGGCATGGCCAGGTGGGCCGGCCCAGCCAGGGGTTTGGCCAGGTAAGTGGGCTGCCAGGTAAACACCCTCTCTTTTTATTTCCATTTTCTATTTTTCTATAATTGTGTTTGGCTTTAATAAAAATGCCAGGGCATTTCCAAAAATCATGAAACTGCTCAATGTCACTGTTTGGAATATTTCCAACAGCAAACATTTCAGTTTGTGATTATTTGAGCGCCTAAAATATTATTTAGCAATTAAATGCCCAAATGCAAATACCATATGATTTAATTCAAAAATCCAGAATGCCCTAGAAAAAGGTGCACCATTTTTGGGAGAGGTTCTAGACCAATCCAAAAATAATGAACTTTTTTGAAGAGCATTTTGGGTTCATTGAAAATATTTTTATTTGAACCTAGTTGATTTGATCTGGTCCTAGGGTTTGAGCAATCCCCATTTCAACTTAAATAAAATTTAAACATGATGCACACATGAAGGGCTAGTCTAGTGCTTACCAGAACTAGGGATGTGACAACTCACCCCCACTAAGCAAGAATCTCGTCCCGAGATTCAAGCATGAGGTAAGAAGACAAAGGGACACAAACTATCACAATCTTCTCGATCCAGGTTGCACTTCATAAGGGCGTTGATTCGATCACCATCTTTGTCTTGTCGTCTTGTTCTGAGAACTCAATCTAACATGACTAGGAGAGAAGAAGGAGACTCTAGAAGGATCGATCTTCTTGAAGATCGAACAACTCGGGATTAACTCACAGAATGAGACATAACAACATCTCTCAAACTGAGACACGAAGCACACATCTAGAGGGATGGAGTGGAACAGATGACGAGGGTTCACTAGGTAGACAACAATTCCACACCTAAGAGGGTGGTGAACGGTTGTCAACGTAGCGAGGAGTTGAGTTGCCATGATACCACAACGAGACACCTTAGGGATGGTGACTCGTAGATATATCCCCTGAAGTGGCAAAAAGAATTACCTTTGATTCAGAGATCATTGAAACTCTTTATACCAGCCTAAGGCAATTCTCGAGCGATCGTTTGGAGGGTTTCGGTAGAATGGCATACCCGGATTAGAATGGATGATGTGGATTACCTTATTGAAAACAACACAAGGGATGATTTTAGTAACTGGGGAGAAGCTCAACAGTGGAGAATGAGTTCACTGTTTAAAAAGTTATAGCATAACTGAGGAAACTGAGAGCAATCCCAGTTAGTGCCGATGATAACACCTAGCGTGTGTGTGTGCTCTCAAGAACTTGAGCATTTCCATATCCATCAAGGTTTTACCAATATCTGTGTCAAGGATCCTGGCAACACAACGTACTACCATGATGAATACCGGTGGAAGAGATGCAGATGCAAAGGAGGATAACACCGTCTCAGATTTCACCTTGGCGGGGCCAAGGAAACAAAATCTGGATGATCGACCGAGAGACATTTAGCACTCCACTTCTAATGTTCTCCTTGATGTGCTAGTGTATCCCATTCATATGGTTTGATATCTAGAACATCAAGTAAAGGTCGGACTTCGGGAACACAAAAATCCATAAGGAACAACTAGGGAGTAAATCCTACGAAATCCTTATGGCGAGGTGGCCAACTTTCTCAATCAAGATACTACAATAGTAGGTCTTTCGTCTGGGTGTGTTGGCCATGACATCCACTTACCGGTTACGGAGAGGCCAGTATTATAGTTCTTGGGAAAAGGTCCAACCATCATATCTGCCCGAGATTCAGATCAGGTTGGTGTCAGAATAATCTAGACTCATCGAGTCTAGGAAGAAAAATGAAAGTTTGCAACATAAATCGATGAGATGACGTTGCGAGATTCTCGGGGAATGAACTACAATAGCAAGCTCCAAAACATGAGCTGGTTCTGCTACAACATGTGAACACGTTGTCCCAGACAAACATGATCACATGGTAGTCTTACAATAAAACACTACCGAGTTCAGGTTGGGAATCATCATCGAGGATATCGAAGTATTGTGCATGAACTAGTATTTGCACAGCAACTCCTTTTCCTTGAACAAATCAGTCAGTGGCTAGGTGTGCTACGAAATTCATATGCAACGAAGATGATCAGTCTAATAGACCACAGAATTCTTCGCACGTGCATGACTGACTTGGGATGATTCCGGAGGAAGCAAAACTAACTTACTCGAATTCACGGTGGCAACTTGCACCAATTACACATGAATTAGAGGAAGTCACTTCTTTCATCCAAGCATATCCTTCATGAACGAAACACGAAGATAATGCTTACACAAGTTTCCAACACTAGCCTGATGTTCATCATGAATTATGGAGGAGATAAAATGCTGCTGATGGGCTCAACAACAATTCATCTAGGTTTCCATATAAGTGGAATACCACAATTATGTGAACAAGGTGATAGCAGTGGTCAGAACCAAAGAATATAATGGTGTATGCTCGAGGAAACAACCACGAGTAAGACAACATTACGAGTATTGTTGGTTCTAATTTGATTTGACGATAGCCCACACTCAAATCAAAGCTTTGATAAGACAATAGGTCCAACAAGTGATCACAGGGACCAATCGATGAACATATCATCTTTCTTCAACATACATACAAGATATCCCTTAAAATGAACTAAGTCGGACAAGATTTTATCTTCCAACTCTCCAAGTTGTTGTCCAGCTTAACCAACTAGCTCAGGGGTATCCAGTAGAGATTCTTGGAGAAGGGGTGGTTACAAGAAACCAACTTGGTCACGAGCTCAACATAGCGGTCAGGGAACAACCCAGTGATACCTCCGAGAAGACATTCGGAGAATCATGAACCGCCGATATGTTACTAAGCTCGCAAACAATCTTGCTTTTTAGGGTAAGACGATATGATCACAAGAGCGAGGGATTGGCACAATCCTAACTCATTGATCGAGGAGTGCACCGGAAATAAGGACTAGGTAGCACTATTAATCTTATAATGGTGATTCGATAACCAACGCGCTAAGAATGAAATTACTGTCCTTTAACTACCAAGCAACAAGGTTGCTAGGAGTATTGATTTCACACGTCATAGTTCACCTATTGGCATTCCGGTTGCAACAACACGGGAACCGAGGAATGAATAATGATGGCGAGAAGTATCATTGTATCAAGAATTCATAAGAGAAGGTGTAATCCTCATGACATTCCTGACATAAAGTGGGTAATACTTCAGGGTAGAACAGAACAAAAGCTGGGTTGGCATTTGGATCTGTGAGGTACAACTACTTTGACCCAATCTTGGATATGGATGAGGTACTGGAGTTTGTTTCTCCTAGTCATTCCGGAATAGAATGGCTTGACGGACCACAAGAGTAACAGGCATCGATGAACGAATGCACGCATACTCTTGACTATCAATTGATAGGCGAAGGTCAGAAGACAACTAAAGAGGGACAACTCAAGGAACATATAACTTTCTGAGTTGTGGATGCATAGATTAGTATGTCGAACCAAGTTCAACAGGTTTCTTACGGATAACCCATGCAGAGAAGGTTGAGGTGGCAGAGTCACAATATAGAATGGAGAACTCATCGAGGCCACTCCTGTTGTGATCTTTTGATCCAACAAACTTTTGCCATAAGTGGTTCATAGTATTTGGAGGAAGGAAATACCACGGACCTCGAGGACTAATGCAAAGGTTACTAATAACCTAAAGGAACGAGCAAACACTATAAACATGAAGTACGTAGGGTGAATCTCAGGTTCAAAACCTAAGGAGTAGAATACCTACTACTAAGTGGCATCACGGGATGCTTTCGAGAATAAAGGTCAGAATCATCACACTAGGACACAAATCATGGCTAGATTACTAGATGATCCCCTAAGACACCTAGGGTCATAATAATAACTCTAACATATATGTCGAGGTAATAGAATACCTCAACTCATCAATTAGTGTGATTAACTTGGCCCAAAGGAACATCAAAACCAGAGGGAAAGGATTTGCAAGTGCATCAGATTGTTTAGAAACCTGGGATGACTCGGACTGCATAACGACTGTAAATGCTCAAAAAGATTGGAGACATGCTACAAGATGGTGGCATAGCCATTCAGAAGCACAATAACAAGGTTTCGAGATCAACAGTTAACATACGGAGGTAGAAACTAAACTGAGGCTTAAATCCAATGAGTCTACTGATTACTAACACGTGATCCTGATAGAAAGATGAGAAGCCTAGTTCTTAATCCCCGTAGAAGAGAAGAGGTTGACTCAGATCAGAAGGGCATAAGGTATAAGGAGTAAAAGAGCCTTACATTCCATCCCACAATCAATTCCCTTATATAACTAAAGAATTTCTAGACTCAACTTCGACCAGTTTGGCTTGGTAATCCTACAGGCAGTCAAGCTCTGATACCAAAGCTGTCAGGACCCCGATCCTAAGTCACACCGATCTAGCATGTAACACATCATATCACTTTGCAGCCTCACGCACGGTATTCCCACGGGTGCCACCTTACCTGGCCCGGGACCGTTTGCGCCTTTTGGCTCACGTATATGATAGTGCCGCTAGCATCCATATGACAAAGAACCCGGGCTGACATGACTAGTCGTGAACCAAAAGTGGCACTAACTTATAGGGACAGGCATACATGACCCAGCAACGAATGTGTCGGTCATCAGTGAGTGAATCCGGGCTGTAGCAACTGGGCTAGCAGGACTCTGGTAAACCGGGCTGTAGCAGGCTAACAGGACTTCGGTAGACACCGTGTGACATTTCCCCGAAGGGACAGGCACAGGAACGAAGAAGGACACATGCCGACCAGCCTAAGTGTTCCGGAGCAGTAGCAAGCTACCAAGGCTCAGTGGAAGCACTAGGAGACATTTCCCGGTAAGAGAGGCTACCAAGGATAAACAACTAGATAGTCAGATCCCGCACATACCAAGCATTTCAATAACATTCACACAATATGCTCGATATGTGCAAATACAACATGGCATCACAACATGACTCTACAACTCAAGTATTTATTCAATAGGCTCCGAGGAGCGAGATATTACAAACATGGGTCTCATGACCCAACATTCAGAGCATACAAGTCAAAGAACAAGCGGAAGCTTAACATGTCTGAGTACAGACATCTAGAAATGAAAAAGGTTGAGAAGCCTGACTATCTACCAAATCCTGTTGAGGGCACAAGATCGTAGCTGAGGTAACAAGCTAAACGTCGAAGTCCACGTGGAACTACTAGCGAGACTGAAGTCTCTCTGCAAAAACATAAATTAAGCAACATGAGTACAAATGTACCCAGCAAGACTTACATCAGAACTAACTACATATGCATCATTATCAACAAAGGGGATGGTGGGGTTTAACTGCAGCAACCCAGCTTTGACTCGGTGGCTATCCTAAACTACGAATGTAAGTAACTCTTTTGGGGTGGCGCACACGAGTCCACATATTCACCATATCAATACACCAGTATGGATCTGCTCCCATCTCCCTACGAGAATGCCATCCATAGCACTCACGCTTATCTTGCGTATTTTAGAGTATCCACTTTCACTTGTCTATGAACTGTACAGGCAACCCAGAAGTCCTTTACCGCGGACACGGCTATTCGAATAGATAATGTTAACCCTGCAGGGGTGTACTTCTTCACACACGCTCTCACCACTTATCGCCGTTTACATGACATGTACTCGGCAACCTTCAAGCGGAAGCCCAGCGAGGGTGTCGGCCACGACCTGACTAACCACACAAGTCTCTCGTCCAGGTTTATCGCTTATTTGGGTTCCATCCGCAAGGAGATCCAGCCGGGGTATCGCTCACGGCCCCAAACGATGTGTGCAGGGTTCCCAAGCCCACCTCGACGGGTGGATCTACGCTTGGTACACCGTGCCATGGTGCCTAGTCTATCCCAAGCCCACCTGTATCGGGTGCCACTTGGTAGACTACTAACACAACCTACAAACACCAGAAACTAGTTGCAACTCCTGGACAGAGATCATGTTGATTAATAAGTCGAGAGGGGTCGAGTTACCGGAACCCAATGTGTGGTAGTAACTGTTCATGGATCACAAACACAGAACTCAGTTCCTGTGGACGGCTGCAATGAGACAACCCACCATGTACTCCTACATGGCCTCTCACCGCTACCTTTACCAAATCGTGTTCACACACTTAGCTCACACACAGTAGGACATGTTCACACACCTCTGATTCATCCCCGATGAATCAGACCTGACTCAACTCTAAGCAGTAGCAGGCATGACAAACAAGCATAAATGAGTAGGCACATCAGGGCTCAAACAACTCCTACTCATGCTGGTGGGTTTCATCTATTTACTGTGGCAATGATAGGTCATGCAGAGGAAAGGGGTTCAACTACCGCAGCATGTAACAGTTGAATCATTGTTGTCCTAATGCAGTAAAAGAGAGCAGAAGCGAGAGAGTGGGATTGTATCGGAATGAACAAGGGGGTTTTGCTTGCCTGGCACTTCTGAAGATAGTATAGTTCTTCATCGGTGTCATCGATCACATCGTCGGTACACGTCTACTGAGAGGGGACAAGCACCGACAAACAAAGAAGAAACACAATCAATGCAATGCAACAATATGATGCATGAATGTGACATGGCAATATGCTGTGGTTTGTGCTAATGCAACTAAAACCAGATTAAATGAAGTTGGTTTGAATCCAAGATTCAAATTCAAACTCCACATGTGGTTATTTAAATGCCATTTAATTGAATTGTCCTAAACAGTAGTCATAAGTTGTTTTAACATGCATGAAAATGGTACAGATGGATAGATTGGATTTTTCTGATAATTTTTCATATATAAATTATTTTATTTGGAGTTATGGTTAATTTTATATGATTTTTAGAAGTTTTGGATATTTTCTGAAATAAATAAATCATTTTTGATTTATTTTAGATCCCAGAAAATATTTACTACATCAGCATGACGTAAGGCTGAGGTCAGCAGGTCAACTGACCACATCCGGGTCAAACCTGACCAGTGGGGCCCACTGGTCAGTGACACATCTAACTAACGTCGTTAGTTAGTGTTAGATTAAGCACTAATCTAGGTTAATTAGCTCTAACTAAACGTGACTAAGAATAAACAGGGCGGGGCCCAAGCGTCAGTGACCCTGGGGGGAGGGTCAAACAAGGGTCAAACCCGGGTCAACTCGCCAGAGTTGACCCGCGGCTCGTCGCCGGCGGAGCCAGAGATGGCAGAGGGCGCCGGGTTTCGCCCTCCGGCGGCCAAAAGAACGGCGGAGGGGCTCTACGTGGTGCTGGGACTCGCGCGCATCCAACACGACTAGCAGCAGCAGCCGGGGTGGACGGAGCTCGCCGGAAACGAGCTCGCAGCGGTGGCCAGAGTTCGGCGGGGAGGGGAGAAGGACCTACGATGCACGGCAGGGGCCGGTGTTGGTCGTGTTCGGCTCCTGGGATCTCGGTGAGCACGGAGGCATGCTCAAAAACGGGCGGGGGCGACTGTGGCCACGGCAACGACATGGCACGGCGGCGGCAAGCTCGGCCGTGGTCGGAGGACGGGGCTAGGGGATGGGAACGGAGGGGGCGAGCAAGGGATGAGCAGTAGGAGGTCACAGCGGTCCTGAAGATCAGCACGGGAGGCTCGGGGACGGCCTGGCTGCAGCGAACCGACGATGGGGATCGCCGGCACCGAGGTTAAAGAAGACATCCAGGACGGCGACGCGGTGCTTCCCTGGTTTCTTGGCTCAGCGTGGACGAAGAGGGCGACGATGCGGAGCTCGGGGACGCGGAGAGGGAGCGAGGGAGTGGTTGTGGCCGCGGTGGTGCTCATCGGCGGCGGCGGCACGGTTCGGTGAGGTGGGCAAAAGGCGAGGGAGGAAGAACCAGAGGAGGGGGAGAGCTCCAGGGAGAGAGGGGAGAAGTGCAGGGTCAGGGCGGCGCCGAGGAGAAGGCCCGAGGCGTCGTGGTGGCCTCAGTGACGCAGGCGAGCAGGGAGGTGTGTGGCGCCGCGGACGCGCGGACGCTGTCTCCCTCCTCTGCCTACTGGCAGAGGTAGGTGATGACTGGCACGGCCTGGTGGGCCGGCCCAGCCAGGGGTTTGGCCAGGTAAGTGGGCTGCCAGGTAAACACCCTCTCTTTTTATTTCCATTTTCTATTTTTCTGTAATTGTGTTTGGCTTTAATAAAAATGCGAGGGCATTTCCAAAAATCATGAAACTGCTCAATGTCACTGTTTGTATTATTTCCAACAGCAAACATTTCAGTTTGTGATTATTTGAGCGCTTAAAATATTATTTAGCAATTAAATGCCCAAATGCAAATACCATATGATTTAATTCAAAAATCCAGAATGGCCTAGAAAAATGTGTACCATTTTTGGGAGAGGTTCTAGACCAATCCAAAAATAATGAAATTTTCTGAAGAGCATTTTGGGTTCATTGAAAATATTTTTATTTGAACCTAGTTGATTTGATCTAGTCCTAGGGTTTGAGCAATCCCCATTTCAACTTAAATAAAATTTAAACATGATGCACACATGAAGGGCTAGTCTAGTGCTTACTAGAACTAGGGATGTGACAGCACCCTCCCCCGCTCCACCGCTGCGGACGACCCACCGCACCCTCCCCCGCTCCACCGCCGCCGCTGGCCCCCCGCACCCTCCCCGGCCCGCTCCACCGTCACAAATGAATGCAACTAAAATTGCAAAAAAAACAAATTTGATTATATTTTCAAATAACAAATTTATTGATATTTTCAAATAATAAATTTGATGATATTTTATCATATTCCTAAATATTTTCGAATAACAAATTTGATGATATTTTTATAAAAAATATTACTGTTTTTATAAAAAATTATTATGGTTTCATATTCATATTCATTTTCTAAAAAATTATTAGATGCAACAAAAAATAATAATAATAAATTACTTATGGCGCACCTCTGGCTGGTGCGCCATTGCTATATAAAAAATAATAATAATAAATTACTTATGAGGGCATCCTGAAGGGTGCCCGTCTTGTAGCGAATGAATGTACTAGGGATGTAATTTTTGAGTAAACTCGCTCGTGTTTATCCTGTGCGCTGAAAACTTGTTCATGTGCGCTAAGCAACGCTTTTTGAATTTAAAATATTACCTTCTATGCGGCCGTTTATTAAATCTGAGAGATGCAAGTCGTCTGCTTCTGCCCCCATGCCATGAGTGCTGGGGTGTTCGGGATAAACCTGAGCGATCTTGTTCCCATTCTTGGGTCCTTCGAGGGAGGCGCTCAGCACAGCGAACAAGGCGATCGGACTTATAATGCTTTATCACTCTCACTTAGCCATAGAATTCTATAATTTTAAATTTCAGCGAAGCCCCTAGTATTCGGGAGACCGAGTTCGGGGCGCTATCCACGCCTAGGCCGGATAAATCCGGCTCCTCTCTCGAAGCGGCATAAGTCTTTAGGGACTTGAAAAACCTCTCGAACAGCGACCGGTCTCTCGCACTATCATGACGACAGTTTTAGCTTTCTCTACTGAGGTGTTAACCCAGCTCAACTGGGGCACAATCGCAGTAGTTCTCCCAGCACTACCTTAGCCGACGTAGCGAAACGTAAGGTACCAAAACATGGGAGCATGGCAAACCCGACTATTAACCCAAGACATGATTCGGAGCCGATGCATATAATGCTATAAGTTCGGGGTGTCGTACTCATAAGAGTGTTCGGTCTTCTCACACCATATTCTGGGGAACTTAAGCCCCTGGTGTATTGGCCGTACCAAAGTGTACGGTTGCATGATGTCATGACTGAACATATTTACATGAAAAATGAATGCAATAATAGACAAGAGCTATGTATTGTTTATTAAAGGGCTGCTATGAAAGCAGAACGATACAAATAGTGCGATAAGCAAGAGATGGGATTATTTGACATGTCCCCCTCCAGGGGCAAGCTGCGAGACTTTAAGTAAGACAGGTATTTAGCTCGTTTTAGAGACCACCTAGACGTTCGACGTGGCTTGCTGTCTCCCTGGCTGTTGCATCCTGTGTTCGGCGATTGTATTGCCGGACAGGCCTTCCGAAGAGTGGAGTCCTGAAAGTAAGAAAAGAGAAACGACAAAATCGGGAGCCCCTAGTGCGGTTGAGCCGCCTTCTAGGCAGGTCGTGGTTGTGCCCCTCCCCTTATAACCATGGTACTTCCAGAGCGTAATTATGTATGTGCGGTACTGATTTCGCAATTTCGCGAGGGCTGGGGTTGGGGCCGCACTGCTAAGCTTGCTTGGAATGTGCCGGACGGTCTTGTGGTAGGTTACTCCGGGCGCGTTTGACGGTGTCCGGACGTTTAATAGCCGAACTGTAGAATTGCCCTGAGAGGCTACTTTGTACTTCTGCCGTGAGGGACACCGTGTGCTCCTCTGTTCGGAGAGAGCATTCGGTATTTACATTGACCGTAATGACTCCGCTAGGGCCTATCATCTTGAGCTTGAGATATGCGTAGTGCGGCACCGCATTGAATTTTGCAAATGCGGTTCGCCCGAGTAGGGCGTGATAGCCACTGCGGAACGGGACTATGTCAAAGATTAACTCCTCACTTCGGAAATTATCCGGGGATCCGAAGACCACTCCAAGTGTAACTAAGCCTGTCAACTGGCCTCTACACCTGGTATGACGCCTTTAAAGGTCGTCTTTGTGGGTTTAATCCTTGAGAGATCTATGCCCATTTTCCGCACTGTATCCTGGTAAAGCAGGTTCAGGCTGCTGCCGCCGTCCATGAGGACCCTAGTAAGGTGAAATCCGTCAATGATTGGGTCTAGAACCAATGCGGCGAATCCGCCGTGACGAATGCTAGTGGGGTGGTCCCTTCGATCAAAAGTGATCAGGCAGGAGGACCATGGGTTGAACTTTGGGGTGACTGGCTCCAACGCATATACGTCCCTGAGCGCACGCTTTCGTTCCCTTTTAGGGATGTGGGTTGCGTATATCATGTTCACCGTCCGCACTTGTGGGGGGAAGCCCTTCTGTCCTGTATTGTTCGGCGGCCGGGGCTCCTCCTCGTCATCGCTATGCAGCCCCTTGTCTCTGTTTTCGGCACTTAACTTGCCTACTTGCTTGAACACCCAACAATCCCTATTGGTGTGATTGGCTGGTTGTTCGGGGGTGTTGTGTATCTGGCACGAGCGATCAAGTATCCGGTCTAAACTGGATGGGCCCGGAGGATTTCTTTTGAATGGCTTCTTCCGCTGACCGGGTATAGAGCCTCTGAATCCGGCATTAACTGCCGTATCCTCTGTATTGTCATCGTTAATGCGGCACTTGTGCTTGTTGCGACGCAACCTGCCATTGTTGTCCTTGGTATCTGAATTACCCGGGCTCTTCGTCATGTTATTACTACGAGCTAGCTAGCTATCTTCTCCTGTGCAAAAGCGGGTCATGAGTGTTGTGAGGGCTGCCATGGATTTCGGTTTTTCCTGTCCATGGTGCCGGGCAAGCCATTCGTCACGGATATTATGTTTGAAGGCTACGAGAGCATCTGCGTCCGGACAGTCAACTATTTAATTTTTCTTGGTTAGGAACCGTGTCTAGAATTGTCTGGCCGATTCCTCTGGCTGCTGAATTATGTGGCTTAGGTCATCGGCGTCTGGCGGTCCCACATAAGTCCCCTGGAAGTTGTCGAGGAATGCAGATTCCAGGTCCTCCCAGCAACCAATTGACTCTGCTGACAAGCTGTTAAGCCAATGTCGAGCTGGTCCTTTAAGCTTGAGTGGGAGGTATTTTATGGCATGTAGATCATCACCGCGGGCCATGTGGATATGAAGGAGATAGTCCTCGATCCATACCGCAGGATCTGTTGTGCCATCATATGATTCGATGTTTACGGGTTTAAACCCTTCGGGGATTTGATGATCCATTACTTCATCTGTGAAGCATAGTGGGTGTGCGGCGCCTCTATACTGGGCTATATCACGATGTAGCTCATATGAGCCTTGCCTGCCCTGTTCGGCCTGGCCGTATTTGCCATATCCGGCGTGACGGTTATCGTCACGTGTCGTGGGGCGCCCACGCGATCCTCCAATATGTCTTGCAGGTCTGGTGCGTTTCCCCGTGCCTTGGTACTTTTTGAGCGGCGTCGGGGTGCGGCTTGAGTTGAGGGCCGAGAGGCCTCTCTGTCGCAGCCATGGG
This sequence comes from Triticum dicoccoides, assembly GCF_002162155.2. Taxonomy (NCBI): domain Eukaryota; kingdom Viridiplantae; phylum Streptophyta; class Magnoliopsida; order Poales; family Poaceae; genus Triticum; species Triticum dicoccoides. Next base: position 103,344,482 of record NC_041383.1, read on the forward strand.
CTGGCCGATCAGCCGCATCATCCGCTGGTGATGTAGGTTTAGTTGCTTCCTCCTCTAGTTGGGGTAGCAGTCTGCGCTTTGGGTAGCTCTTGGAGGGGCGTTCGAGTTTGTACTCTTTGGGCCGCCAGGACTTCAGTCCATCTGTCGGCTAACAAATCTTGGTTAGCTCTAAGCTGCTGTTGTTTTCTTTTGAGGCTGCTTGTTGTGGCTATAAGCCTACATTTGAAATGCTCTTGTTCGACGGGATCCTCAGGCATGACAAATTTGTCGTCATCGAGGCTTGCCTCGTCTTCGGAGGGAGGCATATAATTGTCGTCCTCGACCTCTCTGTCTGCCGCTCTCTCATGAGGGCTGGCTTCCCCATCCTCCCGCGCTGAATCCTGCTGGAGGGGGTTAACTTCGGCACTGTCCGGGGTGTTATTGTCTCCAGTGCCGGACTCGCCGTCTTTGCTTTGGCGGGATTTAGGGCGGTGCCGCTGACGCCGGCGCTTAGGTTGTTTCTTGGAGGGGTCATCCTCCATTTTTCCATCGCCATTCCCTTCTTTTGGGGTGTCCACCATGTATATGTCATATGACGAGGTGGCTTTCCAGTGCCCTATAGGCGCTGGTTCTTGGTCGTCTCCTTCATCGGTGTCCATACCGTCGATGTCTTCGGAGTCGAAGTCGAGCATGTCGGTTAAATCATCAACAGTGGCTACGTAGTGGGTGGTGGGTGGGTTTCGAATTTCTTCGTCGTCCGCGTCCCAACCTTGCTGACCATAGTTCGGCCAGGGCTCTCCTGATAAAGAGAGAGACTTTAGTGAATCCAGGATGTCGTCGAAGGGCGAGTGCTGAAAGATGTCCGCAGCGGTGAACTCCATGATCGGAGCCCAATTGGGTCCGATCGGAAGGGGTGCGGAAGATTCGGAGTCCGGAAAGGAGTCCGGCACCTTGGAGTCACGATTCCGCTAGGGACAAGATTGGTGTTCGGCTCGATCGCTGTAGAGATTGCAGCCCCCGAGGCGGCGTCTAGCCACCCATCCTCGATCGGCGCAGTAGGCTCCGAGCTGAGGGTTGGAGCAGACACATGAGCGGCGCTCTGGGCACTATCCGGTGGCAGAGCTAGATCATGCCCATCGTGACAGCGCGGCGCGCTCGGCTGCGGCTCGAATCCGTCGAAGATCAAGTCTCCGCGGATGTCAGCCGTGTAGATTAAACTTCCAAATCTGACCTGATGGCCAGGGGCGTAGCTTTCGATCTGCTCCAGATGGCCAAGCGAATTGGCCCGCAGTGCGAAGCCACCAAATACGAAGATCTGTCCGGGGAGAAAAGTCTCACCCTGGACCGCGTCGTGGTTGATGATCGAAGAAGCCATCGGGCCTAAAGGTGACGACATAGAGGAACTCTCAATGAAAGCACCAATGTCGGTGTCAAAACCGGCGGATCTCGGGTAGGGGGTCCCGAACTGTGCGTCTAGGCGGATGGTAACAGGAGACAAGGGACACGATGTTTTTACCCAGGTTCGGGCCCTCTCGATGGAGGTAAAACCCTACTCCTGCTTGATTAATATTGATGATATGGGTAGTACAAGAGTTGATCTACCACGAGATCAGAGAGGCTAAACCCTAGAAGCTAGCCTATGGTATGATTGTTGTTCGTCCTACGGACTAAAACTCTCTGGTTTATATAGACATCGGAGAGGGCTAGGGTTACACAGAGTCGGTTACAAAGGGAGGAGATCTACATATCGTATCGCCAAGCTTGCCTTCCACGCCAAGGAAAATCCTATCCGGACACGGGACGAAGTCTTCAATCTTGTATCTTCATAGTCCGGAAGTCCGGCCAAAGGTCACAGTCCGGCCATCCGGACAACCCCTAATCCAGGACTCCCTCAGCGGGGGACACCACCCCAGAGACAAGAGCGCCAGTCGTGCCGGCGCCAAGCCATGGCCAGAACACCGCAACGCTACCAGACATGCTGGACATCCCTATGGCACAGGATCCGGACATGCATATGGCACAGGATCCGGACGATGACGACAACGACGATGGTACATTTACCAACGTCGATAAGTACTTTGCCGAACATGGGTACGGTGCCGAGTTCTGCGGGCCTCCTTCTCAAGAACCCAACCAAGACGACCGCGATCTAGCTGGTACCGCGGAGAAACCTAATTGCAACAGGCGTCGTCTAGCATTCAGTTCTCAGGAGACGCCTCCAGCTGCCGCCTTCACCGAGCCTCAGATAGCCGAGGTGCGAAATATTATCAGCCCCAACACGCTCAAGAAGGCGGTCTGTGAGCAGAACTCGATCCCATTACAGCAGATCAAGAAGAAGGGACGGAAACAAAAGACTAACAAGAGCGCTGGTGCGAGCCAGCCGACACCGAGTATGATCCGTGCTCAGGACGGGCCACCTTCACCTAAGGATATCTCGAGGAGGGTGCATGTGGCGGGTAGGGCGATGCTACCGACAAATATGCTCAATGCTGCAACCGGTGCTATGTGGAGTCTGCATGACAGTGTTCTTTCTTTGGAGAACCGGCGTCTCTCCCAGAATGATGTGTCATACCCAGTTTTCGTGGCCAAGGTGCCAGAGGGCAAGGGCTTTGTGGATGGCGCCATCGGGGGTATGATTGTCCTACGTTTTGATGACATCTTTGCTATGTTTAACCTTCATCCGCTGCACTACACCTTCATTTGGTTGTTTTCGCTTTGTATGGAGATGCGGATCATTCGAGACAAGACCCCAGACATCGTGATAGTCGACCCCTTCTACATGCGTGCCAAGATCTTGGGCACCGTTGGGGACCGGCAAGTCACGAGTTCACACCTCGAAGGTGTCATTCTGGCAAACCCAGATAAGGATAACTTCCTCGTGCCTTACTTTCCCGAGTAAGTCATCCCCTCACCGCCCCATAACATATGATTTCTTACATTTCGATCGTTCTTTTTTTCTAACATTCCGTGCTCTGTGCAGTGACACACATTGCACACTCATCCTCTTAAGCCCAAAATATTCCATGGCCACGTATTTCGACCCGGACCGTGACTCCAAGATAGACTACACAAATATCAAGAAAGTTCTTGATGATGATCTCCCCGGCTACACCACATCTAGAGGCGCCTTTAAGAGGTCAGTTCGTAGGTACGGCAGGCACGTGTTCACCCACAATACGACGTTCCCCTGCGTCAAGCAGCCGCCTGGCGGTCAGAAGGATGCCTACTACGCTCTCCATCACATGCGGGCGATCATACGGGACCATAATCACCTTCTGCTACCAAATAATCTCAAAGATTGGGCCGCAAGCTTGGCGGCAATCCAGGACGCGGACCTCCGACAAGAATTCTTTCGCATCAAGTCGGAGTTTGCAGAAATCATCCATCAAGATGTCCTTCGTACCTCGGGGCAGTTCTACCTTAGATATCAACCGTCCAACAGTGAGATAGACACAACGCTACAAATGCAGGCTGACAACGCCCGCGACTTCATGACCATCACGAAAGACGGCGGCTTCATCCACGCTCCGGTCCCATGAGTCGAGTCGAAAGTAGTGATGCTATTTGTAGTTCTGAAACATTGATTAGCTCATGTTGTAATTAAACTTTAATGAACTTGTATGTCTCTTTGGTATGGACAGTCGTTCAACTTAGATGTAATCAATGCTATTTATTAGTAGGACCATGAATCGTGCTATTAATGTCTTGCTTTTCTCTTCCGATCCTTTTGTTGCATACTTATATATTGCTTATGTATTGTCTATTGTTTGGCTTGTGCATAGAGATGCCGTCGTATGTCGTGTACAAGGGTAAGGTTCCCGGAGTCTACGACGACTGTGAGGAGTGTTGGAGACAGGTTCACCGTTTCAGCGGTAACAGTTACAAAGGGTACACCACTAGGGCGGAGGCGGAATCTAGATACGCGCACTATCTAGCGGGAGAGAGGAGGGAGCGTTGGAGGAACCGGATGAAGACCAGTTTCATTGCGATGATGCTCATCATGATGACCGCAGCTCTCTCCTATGTGATGGTAGTTTAGATGATCGATATCGACTTGTAATGTGAAGACAAACTCGCTACTCGCGGTCTTGAGACTTGTAATGTTCTATCTTTGTTCGGTCTTTTGAATTCGGAGACTAATATGATGAATTGTATTCGGAGACTAATCTTCTATTGTATTCGATGAATCTGCTGTTGCTGTGTGGTGTTGTCTATATTCTGTCCAATAATATATTTTGTAACCTGTGCAAATATCAGAAAAGAAGAAAAAGTAATCCCTAATATTCATACTAATGGCGCACCACTCAACACTCTAATGGCGCACTGTAGAAAGGATACTAATGGCGCATCACCCCAAAGTGCGCCATTAGTATGCCAAAGCACATGGGTAAATATGGCCCCCTGGGAGGCATACTAATGGCGCATGTTGGTCTATACTAATGGCGCACGGCGTGGTGCACCATTATTATTTAATACTAGTGGCGTGGTACTAGTGGTGCACCAGTAGTGCGCCATTAGTAGGCAAAACTGGTGCACCACTAGAAGGCCTTTTCCTAGTAGTGAGAGGAGAGCTGGCATGTTGGTCCATCGGTATTTCTGTCATTATAACATGGCAAAAGATATTTGAGTCACAATAATGGTGTCCAGCACAACACACCCCTCAAATAAAACTAAGCACCCTGAAATTCTTTGACAAAACTAAGCACCCTGAAATTCTTTGACAACTAAACTGCTGGCTATATGATGTTGGCCATATATATTGTACGTATATAATGTGAAGAAACGAGTGGTAGTACTATACCAACTAAAAGATGAACTGTAAGAAATACTAGTATGTACATACTGAAGAGTTAAAGTAACGAGAAGAGACATAACATAGTTCTGTTAGGGGCTCAGCACAACACACCCCGAAAATAAAACTAAGCACACCTGAAATTAAACTAAGCAACTAATCCGGTAGACACTGCATTAGAACCACCATGAGCAATGACACTGCCACCGTACTCGGAGTCCTCGTCCATGTCCTCGACTTCGTCCTTGTCCCTCTTCCTCTTGGCCGATAGTTCTTTGCTTGAACCACACACTTGGCTCTTGCTCTTCATCCAACCCTTGTAGATATTGAAACAAAGGTAGCCATCCATTGCAGCATAGTGGATGTGGTCTATATCTAGTACATTCCACTGCCATGCACGCTGAAACATGTGCGGAGGTTTCTTCAGTTTATCGTATGCATGGCTCCTGCCAGGGTCAGCATTGAAGGCTGATCACGGGAGGGCACCAGCCCATTCTTCTGGAGGTCGAAGGGGTTGCCTACAATGAGGCCTGTCCGACCCAGGACTTTTCTATCATTCGTAAAGTCTACAGTAACAAATTTGATTAGGCCGCCCCTCGAGGAAGTTCTTAAATTCCTCGCACTCAACGTCGGCATGGCATATGTGGTAGACCAAGCATAAGTCATGCATGCAAACCTGGATCACGACGGGCATCATCTTCTCTTCCTCCTTTAGATTCTTCTCTTTGTCCAGGGTTATGGTGTACTCAACATCTAGCCCAGCGACCCACTCATCATTTGAGTTTTCGACCATGCGTCTGAAGCGAGCAAGGCATCCTTTCACCATCGTGGAAGAACGGGTGTAGATGACGTACGAACTCATCGCAGGTGATGGTTCTAAGCCTGTACTCATCACTGGTCATGGATGGATTTGGGAGGAGGGTTAGGATTAGTGGAACCGCCGTAATGTGAAAGGACAGGACGACTAGGAGCGAACTGCCGTAATGTTAAAGGACGTCCGGGGACGAGTAGGAGTGAACTGCCAGCGGTTTTTCGATTGTAAAAATGTTGAGTGGGGTGTGCGAACGGCAGGGTAGTGGCTTGCCTGGTGGATAAATGGATTCATGCATAGTACTATGGGGGCCAATTAGATGTCATGTCTACTCGATGCCCAATTAAATGGCTTTCGATGTCATGTCAAGCGTCGAGAAAATTACAGGTGATACGAAGCTTTCCATTCTCCCATGATACGGGCTTCCTAGAGCCCTTGGATCTGAGATCAAACGGTTGCATGGCGTGATTCTAGACCTATGGGTGAATATCCTATCCTCGAGGGTTATTCTGCAAATTTTCAGCAACTTAGCATGCAACCGTTCGATCTTAGATCCAAGGGCTGCCAGCAGCCCGTATCATGGTCGCGCCTACCACGACCGTCACCTCGCTCGCACGGTCGCGCCCTTGGAGATTTAACACGGTGCGTTAGGCTATCTGATGTTGGCATGTCGTACATAGTCATCACTTAGTCAATCATACTACAACAAGGTTAGCCATAAGGTTGGCTATAAGAGTATTTTTTTACTTCTCTCCATCTCTTTCTTTGTAGTATTTATTGCGTTTGGCAAGGAGTGACCTCTTCCAATGAAATGGTGCTTAGATGAGGTGCTAAGGGCATTAAATGGCTTAGCAATCAAGTCCCCAATGCATAGGTGCTTAGTTTTTTGTTGCTATAGACTCAAAATTGTCTTTTCACCGAGGTACACGCACTTAGCACCGTTTCTTCCTTGGGTCACCAAACTAGTCTCTCTCTTCTTAATTAACTTGCCACGTTAGACTTTATGCCTATGTGGCAGGCTTAGCACCTGTAGGAGCAAGTAAGTACAATAGTGGGCTATAAGCCTGCTTTACATGGCATTTTTGCATATGTGGAGGAAAGAGGCAAGGAAAAAGTGGAGGAGTGGGCTCTCATGCAAGAGCTAGACTCTACATGGTGGAGCATTGGGAGAGGCACCTGTATGGAGGTGGTCAGGAATCGGGAGACCCACGTCGGTCGTAGCACCATAGTTAAAATGATAATGGCAAGTCAAATCACGGGGCCCCACCTGTCCAGCAGTAACTCGCTGTCAAATCACACAGCCCTACGATTGCAGTAGCCTACTCCCTCATCTTCTTGCGTCTCTGTCGAACCAACTAGGTGGAACTGCCCCGCCTACCATGTAGGAAAAAGCCATGCCCTCGACTTTTAAATAGTATAGTATACTAATTTTGTATCCATGGATTGTGCCATGGAGAAAAGCCTCAAGAAAATGGCAGTACACATGTACAGAGTATACAACACGCCCGTCGCGTTCGTGTTGCACCCCAGACGGTCGGTCGATCTGGCACGCCGCTCTCCGAATGGAACACGTGTCATATTGCATTTGCACACACATGTGGGACCACAATTGAGAACTGACCATAGGCACACTCCCCGACCCCGCAAGTCGGGTGAGTTAATAGAAGATAGAGACGAGCGATAGTACTAGAGAAGTGGTGTACATATGCTGGTGCTTGGACGATCCCTGCAAGACACGGAAGATCAGTTCATCCATGCATGTCACCAGACTCTAGCAGACATGCCTGGATTGGCTATCGTCTACATATCGTGCAGGCTATGTTATACAGGGTTGTAGTTCTAGTGAGAAATATAAAAAAAGGTTTCTTGTCATCTCGCAAAATTAGGTGTCATGTGCTTCGGATCACTGTGAGGGTAAACATCGACAACTGAGTTCCACCAAGGGGCTAGTCATTGGGGGCACATGCACGAAGACTACTCGACTGCCATCTAGGTCAAGCCGGCTATGCTAATTAGGACATCTATCGATGGACCCCTTTTCTACGAGTTTATATTTAATTTGAGATTTGATCCTCATCTAGTTTGTCCGTCGGGATTCATGTTGCCTCCTTTGGGCAGTGAGGTTATGATTTCTTATCATGTGGCATTTTTTCGTGTTATATGTTATAATCTGATGCTTCAGATCAAAATGACAACAACTGCGCCTCCAGGGCACGTGCATGAAGACTTCTCGACAGTCATTGACGAGGTCAAGCCGGCTCCGGTAGACAAAAGAAAACTAGTACTCCACTATATAGGCAGGAGCCTCCGTGCTTGCTTGCTAGTGTTGCTCTCTTCACACTGTCTCGCCCTCTCCAGATCTAAACACGACAACGGTGGCCACACTCTCTCTCTGCTCATCGCTGGTCACAGATCCAGCCGGATCCTCTCTGCCGGGGAAGGTGAGAAGGTGCAATGTTCACGTGGTCGTCCTCGGCGATGGCTCTTACCCACTGCCGGTGCATCCCGATCAGTGTGCCTTGCCGTTCGCTCCCGAGCACCGCTGGCTAGGGAGGGCCTCTGACCCCTTCTTCTTTGCTGCCATAGTGTGGGCAGATCTGGCCTCCCGCCGCCCACCTAGCGACATCCTGGTGACCCTCGGGTATAACTTCCTTCGAAACCGGCCCTGCTCTACTTCCCGAGCTCCTGACGTCGCTGCATTTGTATCTTTTACTATTTCTCAGGCCCCCTCGTAGATAGGATCAATTGGCTGTTCGAAAACCACCTAAATTTTTACTATTAAGAGGTGAAACTAGTTCATGCACTCGAATCTAGTACTACTTGGTTCAAACAAGGAAGAAAGGGGGTGGGGTGGGGGAAGATTTGTTACCTGAATCTAGGACGTGGTTGAAAGAGGAAATAATGGGGGCGAAAAGTAGCAGAGACTGGCTATCCAACTGTTCTCTAGGCCTAACAGGGACATAAAGGGAAATGCAGTACAAACTCAATATAAACCCGATCTATTAGTTGAAAAAGGAAAGAAAGTGGGGACTGCGGGACAAGTCAACAGAGTAAGTCCAGCACTAGATTTGCTAGCCTCACATAGTATAAGGTGGCTATACTGAACAAAAATGGGACCAACCTAGATATCCTGTTCTGATGTTTGTTGCCCCGAGCTTATGTAATGCCACTGGTAAAATGTAGCAATCACACTGTTAAAAGTAAGGACACGTTAAACCAATGTTGTTTTCAATGTAATGCCTCCAGTAATATGAATCAATGGCACTTTTTTCATGTCCTGCTAAATTTTCACTAAGGTAAGTTGCTTCTTTTCGTTAGAAATGCAACTGTCATGGTCTGCCTACTCTCCCATGCCCAAATGCTGACTCTGTAGCAGTTGTTAATGTAATTTTGCTAGTAAAATGAAGCAATGGCACCATTAAAGTAATGTCGTATTTAATGGTTGTCATAGTTAATCCTAATGCCCACACTAATATCTAGCAATGCTGCTGCTTTAGAAATTGGTACTTTCCTTGTAGGATCGCCATTCAGATAAGGAACATGCTTCTTTTCATTTGATGCAAGTTTCATCACTTGTTAGTCACCCTCCTTTCCACCTTTTTTGTGCAAACAGAGATATACGTTTCACGCTTGATCTTAGTTGAACTTCACAAATGATATCCAAATTATAGTTGAACATTCCAGGAGCTTCACGCTTGATGTTGCTCAATTTTATTGCAACTAATGAAGAAGAAGCTCTGTGGGTTTTGTTTTCTGATGGAAATGGAACCGGGGCTGGAGCCCTTTTCTTAAAAAAGAAGAAGAAGAAGCTGCTAGCTCATGGGACATTGCTTCATTTTAGGTGAACTGCACCAAAAGGTCCCATGAATTGAATCATCCATGTTGGTGACTTGTGTCATCCCTTCCACGATGGCGTTGACTGCAGATATGGTTCCCATCATGAGGTATGTTCCTTTTTGGTCTGACCATTTGCCAAAGATCCTGCATGTTGAGTCTGCTCTTGTGCTACTGTTTTGGCACTGCCATGATAAAGCAGTAATGTTATTATTTTGCACCTTAATCTAGTGGCACTATTAATTTGAGGCAATGTTTTGGCACCGCTAGTGCCACTGATTTTTTTTATATCGAAATAGGGGGTTCCCTCTGATTTCATTAAAGAAGCCCAATCATAGAGAACCATTATCCGACAACATCTCAGTGTAAACGGACAGTTATGCAACTACAACTAGAACGGACTGAGTACTATCAGGAGACAAGTTCGCCACATAAGCTAGGCAGGTAGGGGGACGCAGCACCAGCTTGACCAAGTTAGGATTACAACCCAAATGCTACCACAGAAACATCAGGGGGAAGATAGGGACTCAAAGAGCCAGCTTCGGCATCCCAGTCTAAGCACCCCCAACGTCCATCCTTGCGATGCACGGTACACCTCATTTGCCACCTGCTCGACCCTAGTGTCACTGATAAAATGAATTAATAATACAGTTAAAATAGGGCGAGTGTCCTCTCTATCATTTCATTTCCAATGTAGATAAAGAAAGTGCTTCTCTTTGTTAGTATATGTTTCATCAACTAGTCCCATTGTTAATGTTTAAGCATTTCTGCAAACTGGGGTGCTTAATTTTAGTTGATCTGCACAAAAATAGAGATTGTAATGTCTCAAGGCCCCTCCTTGCACTACCGATGTACACTGATGTTCATCACTGGCAGAAGGTGTATCGGGGAGACTTGGGTCGATTTCCAGTATGAGGCGTACCGTATGAGGCGTTGCAGGGCCCATCTCTCCCTCGCAGCATGGCATACTATGATACTATCGCAATATTTTCTTCTATTTATTAGTGTACGTTTCATCAACTAGTGCCACTACAATGTAATCATGCTTTTTCATTATCTCTGCAAACAGGGTTATTCAGCTGCATTTTGGTGGAACTGCACAAATGTACGGATGGAACTGGCATATATGCAGAGTGCGAGGTGTGCCAAGTAAAAATTACCAACACCAACCATGCTCCATGCACGTGTTGGCATCCACCACCACCAGTGGGATGTGTGGCGCTCTCTGTGGACGGATCTTTCTCGGCGGCAAACCCTCTAACCAAATATAGTAGCTTATATTGGCAGTTTTCTAGGGAGTACTCTTTTCTGAAAGAAGCACCAGTCTATTTTTCTTTATTTGTACACAGTGTCAGAACTTTGAGCAAAGGTCGAGAGCTATTTTAGGGTGATTGGCGTAGTACTCAGAGACTGATTGTAAGCATGATTTTCATTAGTTGTCACACTGATTGTAAGCATGAGCACATGGAAGATTAGGTTAGTGTGAAGCTTACCTTAAACCCTAGCACCATCGTTGAAATGAGGCGAGCACCGAGGGAACCATGGAGAACGGCATGGAAGCGAAATCGCTCCATCCGGCCTCCTCTTGCGGTGGGAGAACGAATACTCATGTGGCTCCGGCTGGCTTTGCACCCTCACGAATGGCACATCATACTCGATCAATTCGTTATCCTTTGAGTGCTCGACCTTTGACCTGTACGCCCACCACCTCTGCCTGACATTCACCTCGGGCGAATCTATCTGCTCCATCGCCTAGAGGAGATAATCAACGAACTCAAAGGCCTGCGGCGTGATTGCCACCGAGGAGTACATCACCGCCGTCTCGCTCTTTCGCATACATTGCCACATGGCCCTCACCGTCCTTGAAATCTCCCACTCATTGTCAAACCAAGTAAGGATCTCCTTCAACCTGGCTAACTTTGCCTGGTCGCTGCTGGTGATCTGCCTAATTTGATGCTGCATCCTCTCCATAGATGTCCTTCTGAGTGGTCTGGTGCTAGCTTTGGAAGATGGGAGGAGAGACGGTGGTCTTGCAATAGAGAAGAGGGAGAGGCGAGATGGTGGTTTTGGAATGGAGAGGAGGTGGTTTTGCAATGGAGAAGAGGGAGAGGTGAGACGGTGGTTTTGGAATGGAGATGATGGAGAGGAGAGGAGGTGGATTTGCAATGGATAAGAGGGAGAGGAGCGTGCGGTGGCGATTTAGGATTGGACGAGAGGGCCGGCACGCTGTGACTGGATCAAAATCAAAATCAATTTACCCTTCAATTAAGAAAGCGACCCCACATTAACTAGTCTCCCTTTTATTCTAGGTCATAATTGACCATGATTTTCACAAACAGAATATATGTTATACGTTGCAAAAATAATATAATTTGGAAGTACATTCACATATGAACCAAACAATACAATTTTTGGTGACATGCATTTGCTTGTCAAATACAGTACGTGGTCAAACTTTTACCCGAAATACGCAAAACAAAAAAATACTTCCAAGACCAGCGCCGCTCTTCCTCTCTTCTCCTCCTAAACCAACGCCGCTCCTCTCCTGTTCCAATCTAAATCCAGCGCCGCTCCTCTCCTCTTCCATTTCAAAACCACCGCCCCTCCTCTCCTGTTCCAATCCAAAACCAGCATCGCTCCTCTCCCGTTCTAATCCAAAACCAGCACTGCTCCTCTCCTCTTCCATTCAAAAATCACCACCGACGAGTGAAGGTGTTATGGAGAAGTAGATCGATGGAGGAATACAATCAATACATGAGGATCGCATACGGCAACCGTGTGAAGCTAGTTAGGATGTTGGAGATACAGTCTTGGTTTGACAACAAGGACCAACTAGTGGTGACAGCGACATCCATGGCCAAATATCTGCAATAGAGCGAAAAGGCAGCGATACTCCCGGAGGGAGTCGTGCGGGACTACAAAGAGCTGCTTCTCTGGGCCATGGAGGAAACAGATTCACTGAATCCGATCGTGAGGGAGTGGTGGTGGGAGTATCAATCCCAAGTGGAGCATCCACCAGAGATTGAAGGATCGAGCATCTACAAGGTGCCGTTTGTGAGGGTGTCGTGCCAGAGCGAGCCGGTGGAGTCTTCTTTGACCAAACTCAACTACAATAGGATAAAAGCAGTTGGCCCGACAATGCTTCCCCGCCATCCTCTCCCTCGCTGTTCACATCGTCTCACGGGGCGGCTGTCTGCCGTCGAGGAATAGGAGGGGACTGCCCCCCAGCCCAATAATCGGGCAGGTTGTAAATTGTCAGGAGGAGCTTAGGGTTATCAGTATTTGCAGGTTGTAAATTGTGTTTTGTGTTGTGTATTTTGATAGTACTTTCAGATATGAATGTCTTTTGAATTTCAGATTTGCAGTATTGAGCATATGAAGTATTTTATGAATTCCAGAGGTCTATTTTTAGCACTTAAAAAAATGTAGTTCATAGGAGTATAAAAGTGCAGACAGTGTGATTCTCAGAGAAGAAACTACAAGTTTCAGTTTCAGATAAGAAACTGCAAGTTCAGTTTCAGATAAGAAACTGTAACTTTCAGAGGCAGAGCATTTATATGGACATGGCATTTTCAAACAGGGTTAACATCATGTTGGAAGGTTTACTCATGGTCAAAAATGGAACTACCAGCCAATTAACATCATGTTGATCAACATTCATTCATAGCACATCTTCATATGATGCACAGTAAAAAAGATATGCTATTTTCAAAATGCCCACACAATGTCGAGTGTGCGAAAAACAGAGAAAACGAGGGACGAAATTTTGGCAAGTGCCGGACGTGGTGTGCGTAGATGACAATGGGGACCCACATGTCAATAATGGTAGAGGCAAAAAATTTGGAGATATTTTCCCTGCATCAGGTGGAATCGAACCCGGGCGAAATAGCTGCCGGGTAGTGTCACTTGGCCACTGGGCTAGTTCAGTACTTTCATTACAAATAAGGCACTTCCTTAGGTGGTCAGATCTCCTCCTGCACCTTTGTGCGCTCGCTGCGGCGCCGCTGTCTGCCGTTGTGAACATGCTGAACAAACGAGAGGAATCTGGAAAGGACTGTACCTGGAGAGGCGGACAGTCGGGACCCACTAGGTTTATGCCCGTACGCAAGCAAGTGCCTCATTGAAAAAAATATTTCCTCCTAATGCTATACTGACGTTGGGGCCCATGGGTTTGTCAACATAGTTACATTTTTTAGGTGCTTCAACGTACTTACTATAGGAGATAAATTCATAACGAAGCCGGGGAGCTAGCAGGTATCATTTATTATCACCGAGGCAGCAAGTATCAGCTGGTTTTTGGGCTGCCTCGTCTAGGCTTTCTCTTTTAACATGCGCAGCCCACTACATGTCGGCTTGTATTTTCTTGGGGGACGTCATGTATCGACCGGCCTATGGACCTCCCATCTGAGGTTTTATTTTTCCTGAAACATCGGCGGCCCAATTTCTGTATTTTTTTGAAGAAAACGCAGAGGTCTGTTCTATTTTTCTATATAAGAATAGGAACGCATGGTCCAACTTATGTTTCCTTTATAACTATATTATATATATTTAAATTATTTTATATGTTATTATATATTATTGTTATTGTCATCATATATTTAACAGATACTTACATATATAAGAAAACAATATCCCACATCTTATTAACTTATAAAAATAATTTCTTAACAATGAAATCCTGGATATTTTTGGCGACAAAAATCCTGGTGATTGTGTACAAAAGCTTGGTAAGATTTAAGGACCAATGTAATAATAAATCACTTATTATTTAAATATATTTATAACAAAATGCTCATCCCTTGTTTATTTTTTGATAACATTGTTGCGCCCAACCCAACATTATAATTAGAATCAGCCCAGCAAAATCATGTATTTCGAGAAAGTGCAAATGGCCTATACTTTTTTAGGAAAAAATAAATGGGCCGCATGGACGCTACATTATTTGTTCACCCAGCCCAGCTAATGGACTGTAATTCTAAAAAAAAGATCAAATTGACTATAAATTCTACCCCGCAGAAAAAAGACTGTAAATTCTAAAAAAATGGGTTGAATACGTGCCACATTTTTGGAGGCTGAAATGTGGGCCAATAGGTCAAAGCCAACGCAAGTCGTTTTCAACTTAGTCAACAAATGATTTTGACATCGTTAGCCGTTGGATTTACATCCAACGACCGGCATCCATCTTCCATCTCTCGTCTTCTTCCTCCAGCGCTGCCAGGACCACCTGCTCCCACCTTCTGGTGCTAGCAGCTCTGCTTAGCATGCTTCGCTCTGAAGCGCTACCCCACCGTTGGCCAGGCCATCCCTCCACCTCTCCACACCTCTTGTTCTTCTCCATCGACTGCCGAACCACACCGTACCAGAACTAGTTAACCCACCTACACCTCTTCGTCTCTGACTCTACTCCCGTGTCTTCCCATCTCCGGCTCATTGCTGTCCGGGGCCTCGCCGTGGTCCACCACCTTGGATGTGCTTGGCGTGGAGTGGTCAACGTGGTCAATGAACGACATCCATCGGAAGTAGACTATGCATGGAGAAACTAACAGTTGGGTCCACGACCGCACGTAAGGAAATGCCTCCTTATTACGCGCAAAATAATGATTCCTCCACCTGACAGCTGGGACCCACCGGAAGGGCCTATGTATTTCACGAAAAAAACCTTCCCCCCGCTGACAGGTCGGACCCACCAGCTATATCTTTGCATGCAACAAAGTGCCTCCTTATTACGCACAAGAAAATGAATACCCCCTGCTAGCCGAGACCCACCATAGTGGGAGGCTGACTTGTGGGCCTACTAAGTTGATGGGGACGGAGGGCTTTGTCATCTTAGTCAATATGAACGATTCTAGCTCCAGTGACCGTACGATGTCCATCCAACGACCGTAGTGCTTCTTCAACCTCTGGTCTTCTTGCTCCAGCCGCCCAAACCAGTGCCATTCGTGTCGCGTGCTCCTGCCTCCCGTGGCCAGCTGTGATGCCGCGGAGGCCTCACCGCCCCCTACTACTCCCACAGCTGGCCAGGCCATCCCTCTACTCACCCACACCCCCTGTTATTCTGCAGCGACAGCAGCCTCACACCGCAGCCAAACCAGTGAACCCTCGTACTCCTCTCTGCATGGGCATCCACTGTCGCGTCTTCCCCGGCTCCGCGTCGTCCCCTTCCTAGGCCTCGCCGTCGTCCACCGCCCTGGTGCTCTCGGCACGGTGTGGGAAGCATGGTGAAGGAACGACTTCCATAGGAAGAGTACTGTACGTGGAGAGGCTGACAGCTGGGTCCATGGCAGCCGCAAGGAAGTGCCTCCTTATTACGCAAAAAATAATTATTCCTCCACCTGACAGCAGGGACCCACCGCACGGGCCACCATATTTCGTGAAAAAAATGTTTCCCCCCTGACTGATGGGACCCACCAGCTACATCTTCGCACGCAAGGAAGTGCGTTCATATTACGGGAAAAAACAATTATTCGCCCCCCGACTGCTGGGACCCACCAGCTACATCTTTGCATGCAAGGAAGTGCCTGACAATCGGGACCCACCTGGTCAAAGCGTACGTAGCATTGTCATTCTGGTCGAGAACGTGTACGTACATACTGGTCGATGTAGAGGCGCGCACGTATCGTAGTAGAGGTCCGCACGTGTCGTAGTAGAGGCGTGCACGTAGCATGTACACGTACGTACAACAGACAGGGTGCAAGAAAGTAAATACGGCCATGTACGTACATACGGCTAGGGTCTCGAACGCCTACTCGCGCATACGTACGGCGAGGGCTCGTGTACATGGCTGGGTCGGAACGGAGAAACTATGTCATCGTTGTGTTCATGGGGAGCCAACCGGCTGGGTCAGAATGGAATGCGTCGTCGTGTTCATCGAGAGCCAACCGGCTTGGATGGAACAGCCGATGGAAACGAGGCCTGGCGTACTGAAGAACGGAAGAAACGACCTTGTGTTTGACCGGCCATGGTCGAAACGGGATCCTCTTCATCGGGAGGGGCCTGGCGTACCGCAAAACGGAGGAAACGGACTTCTGTTGGACCTCCTACAGTAGAAACGGGGTCATGTTGATCGGGAGGGGTGTGGCGTACCGCAAAATGGAGGAAATGGACTTATGTTGGAGCACTACGGTCGAAACGGGGGTCCTGTTCATCGGGAGGGGTGTGGCGTACCGCAAAACCAGACTCCACGGGATACTGTTCATCTCCACCGTCGACCTCCTCCAGCCTTCACGGGCTACTATTCATCTACCGTCGACCTCCTCCAGCCTCCACCTGCGACTGTTCATCCACGGGCTCCTGTTCATCCAGTCTCCATCGTGCGCTCCTCCATCGGCTACAGTTCAACCAACCCTCTCCACGGGGTCCTGTTCAACCACCCCTCCACGGGCTACTGTTCATCCAGTCCTCCACCGGCTACTGTTCAACCAGCCCTCCACCGGCTACTGTTCAACCTTCCCTCCATGGGGTCCTGTTCATCCAGCCCTCCACGGGGTCCTGTTCATCCATGCCCAACCGGCTCGATCGATCCGGGTCTTGTTCATCCAGCGGCAACACCACAGGGTCCTATTCATCCAACACTCACTATTCATCTAGAGGCAACATCGATCGGCTTCAGTTAGCAGCAGTAGCGAAGGGATCGCTCGATCGCTCGGGTTCAGTAACGCGTAGCCTGCAGTGCAATAGCTCGAGTTCAGTTAGGCGACGCCTCGCTCGGGTTCAATTAGAGCCCAACGCCTCACACCCACGCGCGTACGTGTACGAGAGAAAATCGCATCGCTCGGCCCCCGACCACCCATCGTAACCGGGAGCTCCCCGATATTTTCCTCGCCCTCGCTTCTACCACGGTTTTTTCCCGTCATGCACGGACCAAAGAATGTCATGCAACTGCGTCTCCAGCCCGCAAAGGACGAAAAGCCCATTTTCTGTCATGAATTTTTCTCATAGAAGTAGGAGCCCACCACATCTATGATGATATCGGGTTTTGTCACAATTATCGTCATAGGAGTGTCCTAAGTATGACAGAAAAAAATTCATTCGGCCCAAAATGTCACGTATGTGTCTTTTTTGTAGTGATGATTTGTTTTGGACCAAGCAGCAAAATCTCATCTTCTTAGATGTGATCAAGGGCAAGCAGAACACCTATGTGTCAGTTCATGGACTATATGAAGAAGAACTGGGGATACTTTCGTGAGGCTCTAGACTTGGTGGAGCAATTTGGTATTGAGGACATCATCACCATCCATCTTGACTTTGACCCGGAGCTGGTGGCTCAGTTCTTTGCTTCTGTCCACTTCCACACGGATGAGAAGCGGACCATGACTTGGATGACGAATGGCAAGAGGATGTATGCTGAGTGGAAGGAGTTCATGGTTATGTTGAACATTCATGATGAGGGGCTTGATGTGCCCGTTGGTGGCCGCCCACATGCCAACCCAGAGTTTGCTAACAAGGACAAGCTTCAACCCTTTCTTGTTGAGAAGACCCTCCCCAGTGGCAAGAAGTCCTTTGTGCTGAATCCGTTTCTTGACATCATGCACAGGATTTTCCGCAACTCACCTTTTCCTCGCATAGGCGACAAGGACAAGCTGCACTCCTATCTTGTGGACATGATGCTCATGAAGGAAATATGCCCTAGAGGCAATAATAAAGTTTTTATTTTATATTTCCTTATTCATGATAAATGTTTATTATTCATGCTAGAATTGTATTAACTGGAAACTTGATACATGTGTGAATACATAGACAAAACACGTTGTCCCTAGTATGCCTCTACTAGACTACCTAATTAATCAAAGATGGTTAAGTTTCCTAGCCATGGACATGAGTTGTCATTTGATGAATGGGATCACATAATTAGTGGAATGATGTGATGGACAAGACCCATCCGTTATCTTAGCATAATGATTGTTCAGTTTTATTACTACTGCTTTCTTCGTGTCAAATATATATTCCTCCAACTATGAAATTATGCAACTCCAGGACACCGGAGGAATGCCTTGTGTGCTATAAAACGTCACAATGTAACTGGGTGATTATAAAGATGCTCTACAGGTATCTCCGAAGGTTTTTGTTGGGTTGGCATAGATCGAGATTAGGATTTGTCATTCTGAGTATCGGAGAGGTATCTTTGGGCCCTCTCGGTAATGCACATCATGTGAAGCCTTGCAAGCAATGTGACTAATGAGTTAGTTGCGCGATGATGCACTACGGAACGAGTAAAGAGACTTGCCGGTAACGAGATTGAACTAGGTATGAAGATACCGACGAACGAATCTCGGGCAAGTAACATGCCGATGACAAAGGGAATAACGTATGTTGACATTGTGGTTCGACCGATAAAGATCTTCATAGAATATGTGGGAACCAATATGAGCATCCAGGTTCTGCTATTGGTTATTGACCGGAGAGGTGTCTCGATCATATCTACATAGTTCTCGAACCTGTAGGGTCCGCACTCTTAACGTTCAATGACGATATGTAATATATGAGTTATGTGTTTTGGTGACCGAAGTTGTTCAGAGTACCGGATGAGATCACGGACATGACGAGGAGTCTTGAAATGGTCAAGAGGTAAATATTGATATATTGGAAGGTTATGTTCGGACACCGGAATGGTTCCGGAGTGGTTCGGGTATTTTCCGGAGTACCGAGGGGTTACCAGAACCCCCCAGGGAAGTAATGGACCTTATTGGGTCATAGGGGAGAGAAGGAGGTAGGCCACAGGAGGTGGCGCACGCCCCCCTCCCATGGGAGTCCGAATTGGACAAAGGGGAGGGGGCACAGCCCCCCTTTCCTTCTCCCTTTCTCTCTCCCTCCACTTCCCTCTTTCCCCCACTTGGGCGTGCCCTAGGCCGGCCCTCTCCCCTCTCCCTCCTTTATATACAAGGGCTGGGGGCACCCCAAATCACAACAGTTGTTTCTTAGCCGTGTGAGGTGCCCCTCTCCACCATTTACTCCTCAGCTCATATTGTCGTAGTGCTTAGGCGAAGCCCTGCGTGAATCACATCACCAACACCGTCACCACGCCGTCGTGCTGACGGAACTCATCTACTCTTTCGTACCTCTACTAGATCAAGAGTTCAAGGGACGTCATCGTGTTGAATGTGTGTAGAACTCGAAGGTGTCGTACATTCGGTACTTGATCGGTTGATTCGATAAGACGTTCGACTACATCAACCGCGTTAAGTTAACGCTTCCGCTTTCGGTTTAGGAGGGTACATGGACACACTCTCCCCCTCTTGTTGCTATGCATCTCCTAGATAGATCTTGCATGAGCGTAGGAATTTTTTTGAAATTGCATGCTACATTTTCCAACAGTGGCATCCGAGCCAGGTCTATGCGTAGATGATATGCACGAGTAGAACACAAAGAGTTATGGGCGGTGATCGTCATACTGCTTACCACCAATGTCTTATTTTGATTCGGCGGTATTGTTGGATGAACCTGCCCGGACCAACCTTACATGACCGCATTCATGAGACCGGTTCCACTGATATACATGCATCTAGTTTTGCATAAAGGTGGCTGGCGGGTGTCTGTTTCTCCAACTTTAGTTGAATTGAATTTGACTGCGGCCGGTCCTTGTGAAGGTTAAAACAGCAAACTTGATAAATCACCATTGTGGGTTTTGTGCCGTAGGTATGTACGGTTCATGCTAGAAGCCCGTAGCAGCCACGTAAAACTTGCAACAAACAAAGTAGAGGACGTCTAACTTGTTCTTGCAGGGCATGTTGTGATGTGATATGGTCAAGGCATGATGTGATATAAGATTGTTGTATGAAGATGATCATGTTTTTTAAAAGTTACCGGCAACTGGCAGGAGCCATATGGTTGTCCCTTTATTTTATGAAATACAAACACCATGTAATTGCTTTACTTTATCACTAAGCTGTACTGATAGTCGTAGTAGCAATAGTTGGCGAGACGACCATGACACTACGATGGAGATCAAGGTGTCAAGCCGCTGACGATGGAGATCATGACGTTGCTTTGGTGATGGAGATCAAAAGCACAAGATGGTGATGGCCATATCATGTCACATATTTTGATTGCATGTGATGTTTATCTTTTATGCATATTATTTTGCTTAGTACGACGGTAGCATTATAAGATGATCCCTTACTAAAATTTCAAGGTATAAGTGTTCTCCCCGAGTATGCACTGATACGTCTCCGTCGTATCTACTTTTCCAAATACTTTTGCCCTTGTTTTGGACTCTAACTTGCATGATTTGAATGGAACTAACCCGGACTGACACTGTTTTCAGCAGAACTGCCATGGTGTTATTTTTGTGCAGAAATAAAAGATCTCGGAATGTCCTGGAAATCCACGGAGCAACTTTTCAGAATTAATAAAAAATATTGGCAAAAAAAATAGCGTCACAGGGCCCACACCCTATCCACAAGGGTGGGGGCGCGGCACCTCCCCCTGGGCGCGCCCCTGCCTCGTGGGCCCCCTGGACGTCCATCGACCTCAACTCCAACTCCATATATTTGCTTTCACGGAGAAAAAAAATCAGAGAGAAAGATTCATCGCATTTTACGATATGGAGCCGCCGCCAAGCCCTAATCTCTCTCGAGAGGGCTCATTTGGAGTCCGTTCGAGGCTCCGGAGAGGGGGATTCGTCGCCGTCGTCATCATCAACCATCCTCCATCACCAATTCCATGATGCTCACCGCCGTGCGTGAGTAATTCCATCGTAGGCTTGCTGGACGGTGATGGGTTGGATGAGATTTACCATGTAATCAAGTTAGTTTTGTTAGGGTTTGATCCGTTGTATCCACTATGTTCTGAGATTGATGTTGCTATGACTTTGCTATGCTTAATGCTTGTCATTAGGGCCCGAGTGCCATGATTTCAGATCTGAACCTATTATGTTTTCATGAATATATGTGAGTTCTTGATCCTATCTTGCAAGTCTATAGTCACCTATTATGTGTTATGATCCGACAACCCCGAAGTGACAATAATTGGGATACTTCTCGGTGATGACCGTAGTTTGAGGAGTTCATGTATTCACTATGTGTTAATGCTTTGGTCTGGTACTCTATTAAAAGGAGGCCTTAATATCCCTTAGTTTCCACTAGGACCCCGCTGCCACGGGAGGGTAGGACAAAAGATGGCATGCAAGTTCTTTTCCATAAGCACGTATGACTATATTCAGAATACATGCCTACATTACATTGATGAACTGGAGCTAGTTCTGTGTCACCCTATGGTATAACTATTACATGAGGAATCGCATCTGACATAATTATCCATCACTGATCCAATGCCTACGAGCTTTTCACATATTGTGCTTCGCTCATTTACTTTATCATTGCTATTGTTACATTACTACAAAACTGCTACTATTACCTTCTAATACTCTACCATTACTATCATACTACTTTGCTACTAAATACTTTGCTGCAGATACGAAGTTATCCAGGTGTGGTTAAATTGACAACTCAACTTCTAATACTTGAGAATATTCTTTGGCTCCCCTTGTGTCGGATCAATAAATTTGGGTTGAATACTCTACCCTCGAAAACTGTTGCAATCCCCTATACTTGTGGGTTATCAAGACTATTTTCTGGCACCGTTGTCGGGGAGCAGAGCTTTATTCTTTGAGTCACTTGGGATTTATATCTGCTGGTCACTATGAAGAACTTGAAAGACGAAAGAACTAAGATTTTTCCCTCAACTACGAGGAGAGGTAAGGAACTACCATCTAGCTCTGCACTAGATTCTCCTTCTGTTTTGAGTAAGCTTGCGACACCTAAACCCGCTACTGCTATGAATTCTGATATGTCGCATGTTATTGATGATGCCACTTCTACTATGGATGATACTTATGATGAAACTACTTCTATGCTTGATATTATTGTACCATTATATGAATATCTTGATGAACAGCTTGCTAGGGTTAGAGAGAATGAAATTATTGAAGATAGTGATGATGAAGGTTCTCCCCCTAAGTATGAATTACATGTTGTTCCTGAGGGTTATGTTATGGATGAAGAAACTACTAGAGATTTTCTTGCTTGCAATAATAGATCTGATCTTAAGAAATTATTAGCTACGCTGAAACAGAAAACTCTGAATGCTAGAATGAAATATGACCCTGCTTTTGCTACGTCACCTATCTTTGTTACTGATAAGGATTATGAATTCTCTGTCGATCCTGAGATAATTACTTTGGTTAAATCTGATCCGTTTTATGGCTATGAATCTGAAACTATTGTGGCACATCTTACTAAGTTAAATGATCTAGCCACCCTGTTCACTAATGATGAGAAATCTCGCTACTATTATATCCTTAAGATATTTCCATTCTCATTAAAGGGTGATGCTAAAACTTGGTTTAATTCTCTTGATCCTGGTTGTGTATGTAGTCCCCAGGATATGATTTATTACTTCTCTGCTAAATATTTCCCTGCTCATAAGAAATAAGTTGCCTTGAGGGAAATATATAATTTTGTGCAAATTGAAGAAGAGAGTCTCCCACAAGCTTGGGGGAGGCTTCTCCGATTACTTAATGCTTTGCCTGATCATCCTCTTAAGAAAAATGAAATACTTGATATCTTTTATAATGGACTAACCGATGCTTCCAAGGACCACTTGGATAGTTGTGTTGGTTGTGTTTTCAGGGAAAGAACAGTCGATCAACCTGAATTGTTATTGAATAATATGTTGACTAATGAAAATAATTGGACTCTTCCTGAGCCAATTCTTGAGCCAATTTCTGAACCAACTCCTAAGCAAACTCCGAAGAAGAGAGGTGTTCTATTTCTCAGTCTGGAAGATATGCAAGAGGCAAAGAAATCTATGAAAGAAAAAGGTATTAAAGCTGAAGATGCTAAGAATGTACCCCCTGTTGAAGAAATGCATGGTCTTAATATACCTCCTATCGAAGAAACACATGGTCTTGATAACCCGACACAGGTAGTAAAGGTAAATTCTCTCTATAGATATGATAAAGTTAAAATTTTGTCTACTAAGTTTCCTAGCCAATGTTTAGATGAATTTGATGACTTTATGGCTAGACAAGAAAACTTCAATGCTTATGTTGGTAGAGAATTAAAGAGTAATGCTTACATGATTGGACGCTTGAGTGATTATATGGCTAGAGTTAAAAGTGAACTTAAACTCATTAGTAAATATGCTTCTATGGTTACCACTCAAGCAGAACAAGTACTTAAAGCTCAAAGTGATTTTCTCGATGAATTAAATAATAAACATGATTTTGCTGTTAGAGTGGCTACTACAACTGGTAGAATGACTCAAGAACCTTTGTATCCTGAAGGCCACCCTAAGAGAATTGAGCAAGATTCTCAGAGAAACAATTTAGAGGCACCTAGTTCTTCTAAAAATAAGAAAAAGAAAAATGATAGGACTTTGCATGCTTCTAGTGAACCTGTTGTAGACATACCTGAGAATCCCAATGATATTTCTATCTCTGATGCTGAAACACAATCTGGTGATGAACATGAACCTAGTGATAATGTTAATGATAATGTTCATGTTGATGCTCAACCTAGCAATAATAATGATGTAGAGATTGAACCTATTGTTGATCTTGATAACCCACAATCAAAGAATCAATGTTATGATGAGAGAGATTTTGTTGCTAGAAAGCACGGTAAAGAAAGAGAACCATGGGTTCAGAAACCCATGCCTTTCCCTCCTAAGCCATCCAAGAAAAAGGATGATGAGGATTTTGAGCATTTTGCTAAAGTGATTAGACCTATCTTCTTACGTATGCGCTTAACTGATATGCTTAAAGTAAATCCTTATGCTAAATATATGAAGGATATTATTACAAATAAAAGAAAGATACTGGAAGGTGAAATTTCCACCATGCTTGCTGATTAAACTTTTAAAGGTGGAATACCAAAGAAACTTGGAGATCCAGGAGTGCTAACTATACCATGCTCCATTAAAAGAAACTATGTTAAAACTGCTTTATGATATCTTGGAGCCGGTTTTAGTGTTATGCCTCTCTCTTTATATCATAGACTTGAATTGAATAAGTTGACACCTATTGAAATATCTTTGCAAATGGCCGACAAATTGTTGGGGATCGTTGCAAAAATTAAAATTTTACTACGCATCACCAAGATCAATCTATGGAGTAACTAGCAACGAGAGAGAGGGGAGTGCATCTTCATACCCTTGAAGATCGCAAGACGGAAGCGTTACAAGAACGTGGATGAAGGAGTCATACTCGAAGCGATTCAGATCGCGGTGGATTCCGATCTTAGCGTCGAACAATGACACCTCCGCGTTCAACACACGTGCAGCCCGGTGACGTCTCCCACGCCTTGATCCAGCAAGGAGGAGGGAGAGGTTGAGGAAGAAGGCTCCAACAGCAGCACGACAGCGTGATGGTGATGGAGTGGCAGTTCTCCGGCAGGGCTTTAACAAGCTCGCGCGGAGGAGGAGAGGTGTTGGGGAGGGGAGGGGCTGCACCTTGGACATGATGCTCCAGCCCTCCCCTCGCCCCTCTATTTATAAGAGAAGGAGGGAGGGGGCTGGCCCCTCTAGATGGGATCTAGAGGGAGGCCGCGGACAAGGGGGGAGGGGGCTTGCCCCCCAAGCAAGGGGAGGCGCCCCCTCCTTAGGGTCCCCCCCAACCCTAGGCGAATGGGCCCTAGGGGGGATGGTGCCCAGCCCTCTTGGGGCTGGTTCCCTTCCACCCACAGCCCATAAGGCCCTCCGGCGCAGGTGGACCCTCCCGGTGGACCCGCGGAACCCCTCCGGTGGTCCCGGTACAACACCGGTATACCCCCGAAAACTTTCGGTGACTGTATGATGACTTCCCATATATAAATCTTCACCTCCGGACCATTTCGGAACTTCTCGTGACATCCAGGATCTCATTCGGCACTCCGAACAACATTCGGTAATCACATACAAATCTTCCTTATAACCCTAGCGTCATCGAACCAATAGCGGGAATCACGCATACATGGCCGAGAAGCTCTCCGGCCAATAACCAACAGCGGAATTTGGATACCCATGTTGGCTCCCACATGTTCCACGATGATCTCATCGGATGAACCACGATGTCGAGGATTCAAGTAATCCCGTATACAATTCCCTTTGTCAATCGGCACGTTACTTGCCCGAGATTCGATCGTCGGTATCCCAATACCTCGTTCAATCTCGTTACTGGCAAGTCACTTTACTCGTTCCATAATGCATGATCCCGTGACTAACCTCTTAGTCACATTGAGATCATTATGATGATGCATTACCAAGTGGGCCCAGAGATACCTCTCCGTCATACGGAGTGACAAATTCCAGTCTCGATTCATGCCAACCCAACAGACACTTTCGGAGATACCTGCAATGCACCTTTATAGTCACCCAGTTACGTTGTGACATTTGGTACACCCAAAGCACTCTTACGGTATCCGGGAGTTACACAATCTCATGGTCTAAGGAAATGATACTTGACATTAGAAAAGCTTTAGCAGACGAACTACATGATCTTGTGCTATGCTTAGTATTGGGTCTTGTCCATCACATCATTCTCCTAATGATGTGATCTCGTTATCAATGACATCCAATGTCCATAGTCAGGAAACCATGACCATCTATTGATCAATGAGCTAGTCAACTAGAGGCTCACTAGGGACATGTTGTGGTCTATGTATTCACACATGTATCACGGTTTCCAGTTAATACAATTATAGCATGAACAATAGACAATTATCATGAACAAGGAAATATAATAATAATCATTTTATTATTGCCTCTAGGGCATATTTCCAACAGTCTCCCACTTGCACTAGAGTCAATAATCTAGTCACACTGTGATGAATTGAACACCCATAGAGTTCTGGTGTTGACATTTTTTGCTCGCGGAAGAGGCTTAGTTAATGGATCTGCGACATTCAGATCCGTATGCACTTTGCAAATATCTATGTCTCCATCTTGAACATTTTCACGAATGGAGTTGAAGCGACGCTTGATGTGCCTGGTCTTCTTGTGAAACATGGGCTCCTTGGCAAGGGCAATGGCTCCAATGTTGTCACAGAAGAGAGTCATCGGCCCCGATGCATTGGGAATAACTCCTAGGTCGGTAATGAACTCCTTCATCCAGATTGCTTCATGTGCTGCCTCCGAGGCTGCCATGTACTCCGCTTCACATGTAGATCCTGCCACGACGCTTTGCTTGCTACTGCACCAGCTTACTGCCCCACCATTCAAAATATACATGTATCCGGTTTGTGACTTGGAGTCATCCAGATCTGTGTTGAAGCTACCATCGACGTAACCCTTTATGACGAGCTCTTCGTCACCTCCATAAACGAGAAACATATTCTTAGTCCTTTTCAGGTACTTCAGGATATTCTTGACCGCTGTCCAGTGTTCCATGTTGGGATTACTTTGGTACCTTGCTACCAAACTTACGGCAAGGTTTACATCAGGTCTGGTACACAGCATGGCATACATAATAGACCCTATGGCCGAGGCATAGGGGATGACACTCATCTTTTCTCTATCTTCTGCTGTGGTCGGGCATTGAGCCGAGCTCAATTTTCACACCTTGCAACACAGGCAAGAACCCCTTCTTGGACTGATCCATATTGAACTTCTTCGATATCTTGTCAAGGTATGTGCTTTGTGAAAGACCTATGAGGCGTCTCAATCTATCTCTATAGATCTTGATGCCTAATCTATAAGCAGCTTCTCCAAGGTCCTTCATTGAAAAACACTTATTCAAGTAGGCCTTTATGTTGTCCATAAGTTCTATATCATTTCCCATAAAAGTATGTCATCCACATATAATATGAGAAATGCTACAGAGCTCCCACTCACATTCTTGTAAATGCAGGCTTCTCCATAAGTCTGCATAAACCCAAACGCTTTGATCATCTCATCAAAGCAAATGTTCCAACTCCGAGATGCTTGCACCAGCCCATAGATGGATCACTGGAGCTTCCATACCTTGTTAGCATTCTTAGGATCGACAAAACCTTTCGGCTGCATCATATACAGTTCTTCCTTAAGATAGCCGTTAAGGAATGCCATTTTGACGTCCATTTGCCATATCTCATAATCATAGTGTGCGGCAATTGCTAACATGATTCGGACGGACTTTATCTTCGCTATGGGAGAGAAAGTCTCATCATAGTCAACCCCTTGAACTTGTCGATAACCCTTAGCGACAAGTCGAGCTTTATAGATGGTAACATTACCATCCGCGTCCGTCTTCTTCTTAAAGATCCATTTATTTTCTATCGCTCGCCGATCATCGGGCAAGTCTGTCAAAGTCCATACTTTGTTTTCATACATGGATCCTATCTCGGGTTGCATGGCTTCAAACCATTTGTTGGAGTCTGGGCCCGCCATCGCTTCTTCATAGTTTGAAGGTTCAACGTTGTCTAACAACATGATTTCCAGGACAGGGTTGCCATACCATTCTGGTGTGGAACGTGTCCTTGTGGACCTACAAAGTTTATTAGCAACTTGATCCGAAGTACCTTGATCATCATCATTAACTTAATCTCTATTCGGTGCAGGCACCACAGGAACATCTTCCTAAGTTGCGCTACTTTCCGGTTCAAGAGGTAGTACTTCATCAAGTTCCACTTTCCTCCCACTTACTTCTTTCGAGAGAAACTCTTTCTACAGAAAGGACCCATTCTTGGCAACAAAGATCTTGCCTTCAGATCTGAGGTAGAATGTATACTCAATGGTTTCCTTAGGGTACCCTATGAAGACGCATTTTTTTGACTTGTGTTCGAGCTTTTCAGGTTGAAGTTTCTTGACATAAGCATCGCATCGCCAAACTTTTAGAAACAACAGCTTAGGTTTCTTTCCAAACCATAATTCATACAGTGTCGTCTCAATGGATTTAGACGGCGCCCTATTTAAAGTGAATGTAGCTGTCTCTAAAGCGTATCCCCAAAATGATAGCGGTAAATCGGTAAGAGACATCATAGACCGCACCATATCCAATAGAGTGCGATTACGATGTTCGGACACACCATTACGCTGAGGTGTTCCAGGCGGCGTGAGTTGTGAAACAATTCCACATTCCCTTAAGTGCGTACCAAACTCGTGACTTAAATATTCTCCCCCACAATCTAGTCGTAAGAACTTTATTTTTCTGTCACGTTGATTCTCTACCTCATTCTGAAATTCCTTGAACTTTTCAAAGGTCTCAGACTTGTGTTTCATTAAGTAGACATACCCATATCTACTTAAGTCACCAGTGAGGGTGAGAACATAACGATAGCCACCGTGAGCCTCGACGCTCATTGGACCGCCCACATCAGTATGTATAATTTCCAATAAGTTGGTCGCTCGCTCCATTGCTTAGGAGAACGGAGTCTTGGTCATTTTCCCCATGAGGCATGGTTCACACGTGTCAAATGATTCGTAATCAAGAGACTCCAAAAGTCCATCTGCATGGAGCTTCTTCATGCGTTTGACACCAATGTGACCAAGGCGGCAGTGCCACAGGTATGTGGGACTATCATTATCAATCTTACATCTTTTGGTATTCACACTATGAATATGTGTAACATCACGTTCGAGATTCATTAAGAGTAAACCATTGACCAGCGGGGCATGACCATAAAACATATCTCTCATATAAATAGAACAACCATTATTCTCGGATTTAAATGAGTAGCCATCTCGTATTAAACGAGATCCAGATACAATGTTCATGCTTAAAGCTGGCACTAAATAACAATTGTTAGGGTTTAAAACTAATCCCGTAGGTAAAAGTAGAGGTAGCGTGCCGACGGTGATCACATCGACCTTGGAACCATTCCCGACGCGCATCATCACCTCGTCCTTCACCAGTCTCCGCTTTTTCCGCAGCTCCTATTTTGAGTTACAAATATGAGCAACCGCACCGGTATCAAATACCCAGGAGCTACTACAAGTACTGGTAAGGTACACATCAATAACATGTATATCACATATACCTTTGGTGTTGCCGGCCTTTTTATCTGCTAAGTACTTGGGGCAGTTTCGCTTCCAGTGACCGTTTCCCTTGCAATAAAAGCACTCAGTCTCAGGTTTGGGTCCGTGCTTCGGCTTCTTCCCGGCAACTGGCTTGCCGGGCGCGACAACTCCCTTGCCGTCCTTCTTGAAGTTTTTCTTACCCTTGCCTTTCTTGAAACTATTGGTTTTATTGACCATCAACACTTGATGTTCCTTTTTGATCTCCTCATCCGCTGATTTCAGCATTGAAAATACCTCTGGAATGGTTTTCACCATCCCCTGCATATTGTAGTTCATCACAAAGCTCTTGTAGCTAGGTCGGAGCGACTGAAGGATTATGTCAATGACCGCCTCGTCCGGGAGGTTAATGTCCAACTGAGACAAGCGGTTGTGCAACCCAGACATTTTGAGTATGTGCTCACTGACAGAACTATTCTCCTCCATCTTACAACTGTAGAACTTGATGGAGACTTCATATCTCTCGACCCGGGCATGAGCTTGGAAAACCATTTTCAGCTCTTGGAACATCTCATATGCTCTGTGCTGCTCGAAACGTTTTTGGAGCCCCGGTTCTAAGTTGTAAAGCATGTCGCACTGAACCAGGGAGTAATCATCCACACACGACTGCCAGGCGTTCATAACGTCTGGATTCGCCGGGACGGGTGCTTCACCTAGCGGTGCTTCAAGGACATATGCTTTCTTGGCAGCTATGAGGATGATCCTCAAGTTCCGGACCCAGTCCGTATAGTTGCTACCATCGTCTTTCAGCTTGGTTTTCTCTAGGAATGCATTGAAGTTGAGGTTGACATGAGCATGGCCATTTGATCTTCAAGACATTCTGCAAAAGATTTAGACTAAGTTCATGATAATTAAGTTAATCTAATCAAATTATTTACTGAACTCCCACTCAGATAGACATCCCTCTAGTCATCTAAGTTATACATGATCCGAGTCAACTAGGCCGTGTCCGATCATCACGTGAGACGGACTAGTCATCATCTGTGAACATCTTCATGTTGATCGTATCTTCTATACGACTCATGTTCGACCTTTCGGTCTCTTGTGTTTCGAGGCCATGTCTGTACATGCTAGGCTCGTCAAGTCAACCTAAGTGTTTTGCATGTGTAAATCTGGCTTACACCCGTTGTATGTGAACGTTAGAATCTATCACACCCGATCATCACGTGGTGCTTCGAAACAACGAACTTTTGCAACGGCGCACAGTTAGAGGAAACACTTTCTTGAAATTATTATGAGGGATCATCTTATTTACTACCGTCGTTCTAAGCAAATAAGATGCAAAAAACATGATAAACATCAAATGCAATCAAATAGTGACATGATATGGCCAATATCATTTTGCTCCTTTTGATCTCCATCTTCGGGGCGCCATGATCATCATCGTCACCGGCATGACACCATGATATCCATCATCATGATATCCATCATCGTGTCTCCATGAAGTTGTCTCGCCAACTATTACCTCTACTACTATGGCTAACGATTTAGCAATGAAGTAAAGTAATTACATGGCGTTATTCAGTGACACGCAGGTCATACAATAAATAAAGACAACTCCTATGGCTCATGCCGGTTGTCATACTCATCAACATGCAAGTCGTGATTCCTATTACAAGAATATGATCAATCTCATACATCACATATATTTCATTCATCACATCTTTTTTGGCCATATCACATCACACGGCATGTGCTGCAAAAACAAGTTAGACGTCCTCTAATTGTTGTTACAAGTTTTTACGTGGCTGCTATAGGTTTCTAGCAAGAACGTTTCTTACCTACGCCAAAATCACAATGTGATATGCCAATTTCTATTTACCCTTCATAAGGACCCTTTTCATCAAATCCGATCCGACTAAAGTGGGAGAGATAGACACCCGCTAGCCACCTTATGCAACTAGTGTATGTCAGTCGGTGGAACCTGTCTCACGTAAGAGTACGTGTAAGGTCGGTCCGGGCCACTTCATCCCACGATGCCACCAAAACAAGATAAGACTAGTAGTGGCAAGTAAATTAACAAAATCGACGCACACAACAAACTTGTGTTTTACTCGTGCATAGAAACTACGCATAAACCTGGCTCATGATGCCACTGTTGGGGATCGTTGCAGAAATTAAAAAAATTCTACGCATCACCAAGATCAATCTATGGAGTAACTAGCAATGAGAGAGAGGGGAGTGCATCTTCATACCCTTGAAGATCATGAGACGGAAGCGTTACAAGAATGCGAATGAAGGAGTCGTACTCGAAGCGATTCAGATCGTGGTGGATTCTGATCTTAGCGCCGAACAACGGCACCTCCGCGTTCAACACACGTGCAGCCCGGTGATGTCTCCCGCGCCTTGATCCAGCAAGGAGGAGGGAGAGGTTGAGGAAGAAGGCTCCAACAACAGCACGACAGCGTGGTGGTGATGGAGTGGCAGTTCTCCAGCAGGGCTTCGCCAAGCTCGCGCGGAGGAGGCTAGGTGTTGGGGAGGGGAGGGGCTGCACCTTGGACATGGTGCTGCAGCCCTCCCCTCGCCCCTCTATTTATAGGAGAAGGGGGAGGGGGCCCGGCCCCTCTAGATGGGATCTAGAGGAGGGAGGGGGCTTGCCCCCCAAGCAAGGGGAGGCACCCCCCCCCCTTAGGGTTCCCCCCCAACCCTAGGCGCATGGGCCCTAGGGGGGATGGCGCCCAGCCCTCTTGGGGCTGGTTCCCTTCCACCCACAGCCCATAAGGCCCTCTGGGGCAGGTGGACCCTCCCGGTGGACCCCTGGAACCCCTCCAGTGGTCCCGGTACAATACCGGTATGCCCCCGAAAACTTCCAGTGACTGTATGATGACTTCCCATATATAAATCTTCACCTATGGACCATTCCGGAACTCCTCTTGATGTCCGGGATCTCATCCGGGACCCCGAACAACATTCGGTAATCACATACAAATCTTCCTTATAACCCTAGCGTCATCGAACCTTAAGTGTGTAGACCCTATGGGTTCGGGAATCACACGAACATGACCGAGACAGCTCTCCAGCCAATAACCAATAGCGAGATCTGGATACCCATGTTGGCTCCCACATGTTCCACGATGATCTCATTGCATGAACCATGATGTCGAGGATTCAAGTAATCCCGTATACAATTCCCTTTGTCAATCGGTACGTTACTTGCTCGAGATTCGATCGTCGGTATCCCAATACCTCGTTCAATCTCGTTACCGGCAAGTCACTTTACTCGTTCCATAATGCATGATCCCGTGACTAACCACTTAGTCACATTGAGCTCATTATGATGATGCATTACCGAGTGGGCCTAGAGATACCTCTTCGTCATACGGAGTGACAAATTCCAGTCTCGATTCGTGCCAACCCAACAGACACTTTCGGAGATACATGCAGTGCACCTTTATAGTCACCCAGTTACGTTGTGATGTTTGGTACACCCAAAGCACTCTTACGGTATCCGGGAGTTACACAATCTCATGGTCTAAGGAAATGATACTTGACATTAGAAAAGCTTTAGCAGACGAACTACACGATCTTGTGTTATGCTTAGTATTGTGTCTTGTCCATCAAATCATTCTCCTAATGATGTGATCTCATTATCAATGACATTCAATGTCCATAGTCCGGAAACCATGACCATCTGTTGATCAACGAGCTAGTCAACTAGAGGCTCACTAGGGACATGTTGTGGTCTATGTATTCACACATGTATCACGGTTTCCGGTTAATACAATTATAGCATGAACAATAGACAATTATCATGAACAAGGAAATATAATAATAATCATTTTATTATTGCCTCTAGGGCATATTTCCAACATAAATCAACTGCTGTACATGTCGGTATTTGTGAGCATGTGCCTGTTGTGGTTGCAAATGTCACTATCTTAATGGACTTTGTTATTATTGATATTCCCGAGGACGATAGTATGTCAATTATCCTTGGTAGACCCTTTTTGAATAATGCAAGGGCTGTTATTAATTGCAACAAAGGCAATGTCACTTTTCACGTTAATGGTAATGAGCATACGGTACACTTTCCGAGGAAACAACCTCAAGTTCATAGCATCAATTCTATTGGAATAGTTCCAACTATCATTATTGGAGGTTTTGAATTTCCTCTTCCTACTGTCAAGAAGAAATATGATATTCTTATTATTGGGGATGTGCATATCCTCGTTGAGGTAACCTAGTGTTATTCGAAATTTCTCCGGTTCCATGTTATTCGGAATGAGTTTGTTAACAAGACTTGATCAACCTTGTTAGTGGATTTCTTTTGATGATCATGAGATGGATGAAACTAGAAGGCACAACCTTCTGTACCCTCCTTTTACTTTCTGTTAATTAGAATAAATAAACCAAAAATAGTATTATCTGTCTGTTTTCTGAATTATCCATGCAATAAAAATATCCCGAAAATAAAAGTTCTCCAAATGCCCTGCCAATCTAGTATGATTTTTTATGGAATATTTGAGGATTTTAGGCACTGAGAAAACAGCAGGGGGGGCAAGCACCTGGCCACGAGGGTCCAGGGCGTGCCCACCCTTACAGGGCGCGCCCCTACCTCGTGGGCCCATGGTGGCCCCCTCTCCACTTATTCCTGCACCCACACACTCCATCTTCCTCCCAAAAAAATCCCCATCTAGCTCAAGCACGAGTTCTAGCTCATTTTGCTGTGATTTTTGATCTCCTTGCTCAAAGCTCCATTCACAAAACTGCTTTGGGAGATTGTTCTTTGGTTTGTGACTCCTCCAATGGTCCAATTAGTTTTTTGTTCTAGTGCTTTATTCATTGCAGATTTTTGCTGCCTAGGTGACCCTGTTCTTGAGCTTGCATGTCAAATTTATGAGGTCCCAAGTAATTATAATGCATGATATAGGCTCTAGGCACTTGTGGGAGTATAGTTGCTATCAATCTTGTTGAGTTTGATTCACTTTTATTTTGGATTACTAAAAATTTCAGAAATTTTTAGAAAACGATGAAGAGACTTTTGAGGGGCTCTTCTAGCCAAAGCTCCAAGGATAAACAAGCTAAGGAGAAAGAAAATGCTAAGTATAATCTTCCTCGCATAGCGGAAGTAAGGCCGTGTGAATGGCCTTGTGATAATTTCTTGAGAGCAGCCGAGATTTATGAAGACTTTTATTCTTTGACTGGTAATGCGGGCCTCACCGACTTTCTCCACGACCGGATCGAATAGCCACTACCTCACCTTGCCTTCGGCCGTGTACTCGCACCGAGGCCAGACATCAGCTCCAAAGCCTGAACTAGAACCACCAATTGATCCTTACCATCCATCATTTTATCAGTGGGACCCGGAGCAGATCGCCAGCCAGTGGCCGTACGATGACACTCCTCAGTATGCCGGGGAGAGTAGTCGTGATCCATGGGCATAGACCAACTTAGGCCAAAAGCCTAAGCTTGGGGGAGTACGTATTTCTCACCGACATTACTTTCATGTTCACACACTCATTCTAGTTGTCGGTGCTCATACTCTTTCATTGTCCTATCCATGCTAGTTTAATTTCCTTTTCTAGCTTTGTTCTTGTGTGTTTCATAAACCTTAAGAAAAAACAAAAAAATAGTTAGCTTACTATCCATGCTTGTAGCAGTAATTAAAAGAAAACCCAAAAAGATTTCTCGTTCTTCTTTTAATTGTTGGGAGCTTTCCCGTGTAAATAGTTTTATTTCTTTTCTTGCCTTTGGGGGTCGAGAGGAGAAGACCTTAATGAAAATGTTTAGTAGTTCTCATATGCATGATTGTTGATTTAACCAAGAGCCCATATTACCTTGTCTTCTCCCTTGAATTGAATGCTTGCAGATTCTAGCTTAGTCCATTGCACGTGCACTATTATTATTATCCACACCGTTTGATCATGCAAGTGAAAGGCAATAATGACGATATATGATGGATTGGCTGAGATGAGAGAAGCTGGTATGAACTCGACCTCTCTTGTTTTTGTAAATATGATGAGTTCATCGTTCCTGATTCAGCCTATTATGAATAAACATGTTTGCAATGACAATTAGAGATTATAGTTGCTTATGCCATGCTTAGTTAGCTAGGAGCTTATAATGGTTTACCTTGCGTGCCAACATGCTATTAAAATGGTTGTGATGTGGTATGATAGGGTGGTATCCTCCTTTGAATGAATTGAGTGACTCGACTTGGCACATGTTCACGCATGTAGTTGAAACAAAATATAGCATTCACGATATTTATGTGGATTATATCCTACTCATGCTTGCACTCGGTGTTGATTAATTTTAATGCATGTTCATGACTGTTGTCGCTCTCTCAGTTGGTCACTTCCCAATCTCTTTCTAGCCTTCACCTGTACTAAGCGGGAATACTGCTGGTGCATCTAAACTCCATAAACCCCAAAGTTATTCCATATGAGTCCACCATACCTTCCTATATGCGGTATTTACCTGCCGTTCCAAGTAAATGTGTATGTGCCAAACTTCAAACCTTCAAATGAAATTCTGTTTTGTATGCTCGAGCAACTCGTGTATCAACTAGGATTGTATGTATCTTTCATGCTAGGCGGGTTATTCTCAAGGGGGGTGGATTCTGCTCCTCATTCACGAGAAAATGGCTGGTAATCAGGATGCCCAGTCCCATGATCAAAAGATCAAATCAAATCAAAATAATTAAACAAAACTCCCCTAGGATTGTTGCTAGTTGGAGGCACCCGTTGTTTCGGGCAAGCCATGGATTGATGTTTGTTGGTGGTGGGGGAGTATAAACTTTACCATTCTATTTGGGAACCGCCTATAATGTGTGTAGCATCGAAGATATCGAGATCTCATAGTTGTTATGTTGGCAGTGAAAGTATACCGCTCAAAATGTTATTTATCTCTCTATTTCAAAATCGAGCTCTGGCACCTCTACAAATCCCTGCTTTCCTCTGCGAAGGGCCTATCTATTTACCTTTATGTTGATTCATCACCCTCTTATTAAAAAGCACCTGCTGGAGAGCACTGCTGTCATTTGCATGCATTATTACTAGTTTATATTGGGTATGACTTGACTGGATCTCTTTTACAATGAATTACAATATTTAGTCAGTCCTTGATCTTTAAGGGTGCTCTGCATTTATGTTTTGCGGTCTCAGAAAGGGCTAGCAAGATACCATCTTGTTATATCATATTATGATTATTTTGAGAAAGTGTTGTCATCCGAGATTTATTATTATTGCTCGCTAGTTGATTATGCCATTGATATGAGTAAACATGATACCTAAATGTTATTGTGAATATGGTTAGTTCATAATCTTTGCTGAAAACTTGAATGCTGGCTTTACATATTTACAACAACAAGAGCAAACAGAGTTTGTAAAAGTTTTTCTTTATCACTTTCAGTTTGTCAACTGAATTGCTTGAGGACAAGCAAATGTTTAAGCTTGGGGGAGTTGATACGTCTCCGTCGTATCTACTTTTCCAAACACTTTTGCCCTTGTTTTGGAATCTAACTTGCATGATTTGAATGGAACTAACCTGGACTGACGCTGTTTTCAGCAGAACTGCCATGGTGTTATTTTTGTGCAGAAATAAAAGTTCTCGGAATGTCCTGGAAATCCATGGATCAACTTTTTAGAATTAATAAAAAATATTGGCAAAAGAAATAGTGTCAGGGGGCCCACACCCTGTCCACGAGGGTGGGGGACGCGCCCCCTCCCCCTGGGCGCGCCCCCTACCTCGTGGGCCCCTGGACGTCCACCGACCTCAACTCCAACTCCATATATTTTCTTTCGCGGAGGAAAAAATCAGAGAGAAAGATTCATCGCGTTTTACGATATGGAGTCGCCGCCAAGCCCTAATCTCTCTCGGGAGGGCTGATGTGGAGTCCGTTCGAGGCTCCGGAGAGGGGATTCATCGTCGTCGTCATCATCAACCATCCTCCATCACCAATTTGATGATGCTCACCGCCGTGCGTGAGTAATTCCATCATAGGCTTGCTGGACGATGATGGGTTGGATGAGATTTACCATGTAATCAAGTTAGTTTTGTTAGGATTTGATCCCTAGTATCCACTATGTTCTGAGATTGATGTTGCTACGATTTTGCTATGCTTAATGCTTGTCACTAGGTCCCAAGTGCCATGATTTCAGATCTGAACCTATTATGTTTTTATGAATATATGTGAGTTCTTGATCCTATCTTACAAGTCTATAGTCACCTATTATGTGTATGATCCGACAACCCCGAAGTGACAGTAATCGGGATACTTCTCGGTGATGACCGTAGTTTGAGGAGTTCATGTATTCACTATGTGTTAATGCTTTGGTCTGGTACTCTATTAAAAGGAGGCATTAATATCCCTTAGTTTCCACTAGGACCCCGCTGCCACGGGAGGGTAGGACAAAAGATGTCATGCAAGTTCTTTTCCATAAGCATGTATGACTATATTCAGAATACATGCCTACATTACATTGATGAACTGGAGCTAGTTCTGTGTCACCCTATGTTATAACTATTACATGAGGAATCACATCCAACATAATTATCCATCACTGATCCAATGCCTATGAGCTTTTCACATATTGTGCTTCGCTCATTTACTTTATCGTTGCTATTGTTACAATTACTACAAAACTGCTACTATTACCTTTGCCACTGTTATCATTACTATCATACTACTTTGCTACTAAATACTTTGCTACTAAATACTTTGCTGCAGATACTAGGTTATCTAGGTGTGGTTGAATTGACAACTCAACTACTAATACTTGAGAATATTCTTTGGCTCCCCTTGTGTCGAATCAATAAATTTGGGTTGAATACTCTACCCTCGAAAACTGTTGCGATCCCCTATACTTGTGGGTTATCATGCACCGTTGCGAAAGTTCTTCATGTTGAGACACCACGTGATGATCGGGTGTGATAAGCTCTACGTTCAAATACAATGGGTGCAAGCCAGTTTTGCACATGCGGAATACTCGGGTTAAACTTGACGAGCCTAGCATATACAAATATGGCCTCGAAACACCGGAGACTGAAAGGTCGAACGTGAATCATATAGTAGATATGATCAACATAGAGATGTTCACCATTGATGACTACTCCATCTCATGTGATGATCGGACATGGTTTAGTTGATTTGGATCACGTATCATTTAGATGACTAGAGGGATGTCTATCTAAGTGGGAGTTCTTAAGTAATATCATTAAATGAACTTAATTTATCATGAACTTAGTCTTGATAGTTTTTGCATATTTGTGTTGTAGATCAATGGCCTGTGCTACCGTTCCCTTGAATTTTAATGCGTTCCTAGAGAAAGCTAAGTTGAAAGATAATGGTAGAAATTACACGAACTGGGTCCGTAAATTGAGGATTATCCTCATTGCTGCACAAAAGAATTATGTCCTTGATGCACCGCTAGGTGTACCACCTGCCCCAGCAACTGCAGACATTGTGAATACCTGACAATCGCGTGTTGATGACCACTCATTGTTAGTGTGTCATGCTTTATGGCTTAGAATCGGGACTTCAAAGACATTTTGAACGTCATGGACCGTATGAGATGTTCCAGGAGTTGAAGTTAATATTTCAAGCAAATGCCCGAGTTGAGAGATATGAAGTGTCCAACAAGTTCTATAGCTGCAAGATGGAGG
Source organism: Triticum dicoccoides (assembly GCF_002162155.2). Taxonomy (NCBI): domain Eukaryota; kingdom Viridiplantae; phylum Streptophyta; class Magnoliopsida; order Poales; family Poaceae; genus Triticum; species Triticum dicoccoides. Next base: position 103,383,469 of record NC_041383.1, read on the forward strand.
AGAACAGTTCTGTTAGTGAGCACATACTCGGAATGTCTGGGTACCATAATCACTTGACTCACTTGGGAGTTAATCTTCCAGATGATTGTGTCATTGACATAGTTCTTCAATCACTGCCATCAAGCTATAAAGGCTTCCTGATGAACTACAATATGCAAGGGATGGAAAAGACTATTCCCGAGCTCTTCGTGATGCTAAAGGCCGCGGAGGTAGAAATCAAAAAGGAGCATCAAGTGTTGATGGTTAACAAGACCACTAGTTTCAAGAAGAAGGGCAAGGGTAAAAAGAAGGAGAACTTCAAGAAGAATGACAAACAAGTTGTCACTCCTGGGAAGAAACCCAAAGCTGGACCCAAGCCTGAAACTGAGTGCTTCTACTGCAAAGGGACTGGTCACTGGAAGCGGAACTGCCCCAAGTATTTGGTAGATAAGAAGGATGGCAAAGTGAACAAAGGTATATTTGATATACATGTTATTGATGTGTATCTTATAATTCTCGTAGTAGTGCCTGGGTATTTGATACCGGTTCGGTTGCTCATATTTGTAACTCGAAGCAGGGACTACGGATTAAACAAAGATTGGCTAAGGACAAGGTGACGATGCACGTCGGAAATGGTTCCAAGGTCGATGTGATCATCATCGGCACGCTACCTCTACATCTACCTTCGGGATTAGTTTTATACCTGAATAATTGTTATTTGGTGCCAGCATTGAGCATGAACATTATATCTTGATCTTGTTTAGTGCGAGACGGTTATTCATTTAAATCAGAGAATAATGGTTGTTCTATTTATATGAGTAGTATCTTTTATGGTCATGCACCCTTGAAGAGTGGTCTATTCCTGCTGAATCTTGATCGTGATGATACACATATTCATAATATTGATGCCAAAAGATTCAAAGTTGGTAATGATAGTGCAAATTATTTGTGGCACTCCCGTTTGGGTCATATCGGTGTAAAGTGCATGAAGAAACTCCATAAAGATGGACTTTTGGAATCACTTGATTATTAATCATTTGATACTTGCAAACCGTGTCTTATGGGAAAGTTGACTAAAACTCTGTTCTCCGGAACAATGGAACGAGCTAATGACTTATTGGAAATAATACATACCGATGTATGCGATCCAATGAGTGTTGATGCTTGTGGCGGGTATCATTATTTTCTGACCTTCACATATGATGTGAGCAGATATGGGTATATCTACTTAATGAAACACAAGTCTGAAACATTTGAAAAGTTCAAAGAATTTCAGAGTGAAGTGGAGAATCATCGTGAAAATAAAGTTTCTACGATCTGATCGTGGAGGAGAATATTTGAGTTACGAGTTTGGCCTTCATTTAAAACAATGTGGAATAGCTTCACAACTCACGCCACCTGGAACACCACAGTGTAATGGTGTGTCCGAACGTCGTAGCCGCACTTCATTGGATATGGTGCGATCTATGATGTCTCTTACCGATTTACCACTATCATTCTGGGGTTATGCATTAGAGACAGTTGCATTCACTTTAAACAGGGCACCGTCAAAGTCCGTTGAGACAACACCGTATGAACTATGGTTTGGCAACAAACCTAAGTTATTGTTTCTTAAAGTTTGGGGACGCGATGCTTATGTCAAAAGGCCTTAGCCCGATAAGCTCGAACCCAAATCGGAGAAGTGCGTCTTCATAGGATACCCTAAGGAAACTATTGGGTACACCTTCTACCACAAGTCCGAAGGCAAGATTTTTGTTGCTAAGAATGAAACTTTTCTAGAGAAGGAGTTTCTCTCGAAAGAAGTGAGTGGGAGGAAAGTAGAACTTGATGAGGTAATTGTACCTTCTCTTAATTTGGAAAGTAGCTCATCCGAGAAATCTGTTCTCATGATGCATACATGAACTGGAGAGGAAGCTAATGATAAATATCATGAAACTACATATCAAGTTGCTACAGAACCTCTTAGGTTTGGCAGAGCATGATCCGCACCAGAGTGGTATGGTAATCCTGTTCTAGAGGTGATGTTAATTGACCATGACGAACCTACAAACTATGCAGAAGCTATGATGAGCCCAGATTCCAATAAATGGCTTGAGGCCATGAAATCTGAGATAGGATCCATGTATGAGAACAAAGTGTGGACTTTGGTGGATCTGCTCGATGATCGGCGACCCATAGAGAATAAATGGATCTTCAAGAAGAAGACTGACGCTGATACTAATGTTACTGTCTATAAAGCTCGACTTGTTGCAAGGGGTTTTCGACAAGTTCAAGGAGTTGACTATGATGAGACTCTCTCACCTGTAGCGATGCTTAAGTCTGTCCGAATCATGTTAGCAATTACCGCATTTTATGATTATAAAATCTGGCAAATGGATGTCAAAACTTCATTCCTTAATGGATTTCTTAAAGAAGATTTGTATATGATGCAACCATAAGGTTTTGTCGATCCTAAAGGTGCTAACAAAGTGTGCAAGCTCCAGCGATCCATTTATGGACTGGTGCAAGCATCTCGGAGTTGGAATATACGCTTTGATGAGGTGATCAAAGCATATGGTTTTATACAGACTTTTGGAGAAGCCTGTATTTACAAGAAAGTGAATGGGAGCTCTATAGCATTTCTAATATTATATGTGGATGGCATATTATTGATCGGAAATGATGTAGAATTTCTGAATAGCATAAAAGGGTACTTGAATAAGAGTTTGTCAATGAAAGACCTCGGTGAAGCTGCTTATATATTGGGCATCAAGATTTATAGAGATAGATCAAGACGCTTGATAGGACCTTCACAAAGCACATACCTTGATAAAGTTTTGAAGAAGTTCAAAATGGATTAGTCAAAGAAAGGCTTCCTACCTGCGTTACAAGGTGTGAAGTTGAGTCAGCCTCAATGCCCGACCACTGCAGAAGATAGAGAGAAAATGAAAGTCATTCCCTATGCTTCAGCCATAGGTTCTATCATGTATGCTATGATGTGTACCAGACCTGATGTGTGCCTTGCTATAAGTTTAGCAGGGAGGTACCATAGTAATCCAGGAGTGGATCACTGGACAACGATCAAGAACATCCTGAAGTACATGAAAAGGACTAGGGATATGTTTCTCATTTATGAAGGTGACAAAGAGCTTGTCGTAAGTGGTTACATCGACACTAGCTTTGACACTGATCCGGATGACTCTAAGTCACAAACCGGATACATATTTTTATTGAATGGTGGAGCTAAAAATTGGTGCAATTCCAAGCAGAGCGTCGTGGCGGGATCTACGTGTGAAGCGGAGTACATAGCTGCTTCGGAAGTAGCAAATGAAGGAGTCTGGATGAAGGAGTTCATATCCAATCTAGGTGTAATACCTAGTGCATCGGGTCCAATGAAAATCTTTTGTGACGATACTGGAGCAATTGCCTTGGCGAAGGAATCCAGATTTCACAAAAAGACCAAACACATCAAGATACGCTTCAACTCCATCTGAGATTTGGTCAAGGAGGGAGACATAGAGATTTGCAAAATACATACAGATATGAGTTTGGCAGACCCGTTGACTAAGCCTCTTCCACGAGCAAAACATGATCAGCACCAGACTCCATGGGTGTTAGATTCATTACAATGTAATCTAGATTATAGACTCTAGTGCAAGTGGGACACTGAAGGAAATATTCCCTAGAGGCAATAATAAAGTTGTAATTTTATATTTCCTTATTCATGATAAATTTTTATTATTCATGCTAGAATTGTATTAACCGAAAACTTGATACATGTGTGAATACATAGACAAAACACTGTGTCCCTAGTACGCCTCTACTAGACTAGCTTGTTAATCAAAGATGCATGGTTAAGTTTCCTAACCATGGACATGAGTTATCATTTGATGAATGGGATCGCATCATTAGTGGAATGATGTGATGGACAAGACCCATCCGTTAGCTTAGCATAATGACCGTTCAGTTTTATTGCTACTGCTTTCTTCCTGTCAAATATATATTCCTACGACTATGAGATTATGCAACTCCCGGACACCGGAGGAATGCCTTATGTGCTATCAAACGTCACAACGTAACTGGGTGATTATAAAGATACTCTACAGGTATTTCCAAGGTGTTTGTTGGGTTGGCATTGATCCAGATTAGGATTTTTCACTCTGAGTATCAGAGAGGCATCTCTGGGCCCTCTCGGTAATGCACATCATATGAAGCCTTGCAAGCAATGTGACTAATGTGTTAGTTGCGGGATGATGCACTACAGAACGAGTAAAGAGACTTGCCGGTAATGAGATTGAACTAGGTATGAAGATACCGACGATCGAATCTCGGGCAAGTAACATGCCGATGACAAACGGAATAACGTATGTCGACATTGTGGTTCGACCGATAAAGATCTTCATAGAATATGTGGGAACCAATATGAGCATCCAGGTTCCGCTATTGGTTATTGACCGGAGAGGTGTCTCGGTCATGTCTACATAGTTCTCGAACCCGTAGGGTCCGCACTCTTAACGTTCAATGACGATATGTATTATATGAGTTATGTGTTTTGGTGACCGAAGGTTTTTCGGAGTCCCGGATGAGATCACGGACATGACGAGGAGTCTCTAAATGGTCGGGAGGTAAAGATTGATATATTGGAAGGTTATATTCGGACACCGGAATGGTTCCAGAGTGGTTCGGGTATTTTTCGGAGTACCGAGGGGTTACCGGAACCCCTTGGGGAAGTAATGGGCCTTATTGGGCCATAGGGGAGAGGAGCAGGCCACAGGAGGTGCCCCCCCCCATGGGAGTCCGAATTGGAGAAGGGGAGGGGGTGCGGCCCCCCTTTCCTTCTCCCTCTCTCTCTCTCCCTCCACTTCCCTCTTTCCCCCTCCTTTGGAAAGGAAGGGGGCGACTAGGACTGGAGTCCTAGTTGGATCCCCCCCACTTGGGCGTGCCCTAGGCCGGCCCTCTCCCCTCTCCCTCCTTTATATACGGGGGCAGGGGGCACCCCAAAGCACAATAGTTGTTTCTTAGCCGTGTGTGGTGCCCCCCTCGGCCCCTCCACCGTTTACTCCTCCAATCATATTGTCGTAGTGCTTAGGCGAAGCCCTGCGCGGACCACATCACCAACACCGTCACCATGTCATCGTGCTGATGGAACTCATCTACTCTTTCGTACCTCTATTGGATCAAGAGTTCGAGGTACGTCATCGAGCTGAACGTGTGCAGAACTCGGAGGTACTATACGTTTGGTACTTGATTGGTTGATTTGAGAAGACGTTCTACTACATCAACGGCGTTATGTTAACGCTTCCGCTTTCGGTCTACGAGGGTACATGGACACACTCGCCCCCTCTCATTGCTATGCATCTCCTAGATAGATCTTGCGTGAGTGTAGGAATTTTTTTGAAATTGCATGCTATGTTTCCCAACAGCTCATGTGTGAGGAAGCGCTTGCCATCAGGCTGAGGCTCTTGATGTCTCTTATATCATGTGGAGTGAGCTTCAGATTGCAGTGTTCCATCGGAAGGTGCCCATCTGTGGCCCCTACTTGTTCCTCTTAATATCGAAAACTTGGGGAGAAGCTCTTTCCGGATGAAGAGTTCCTTGCTCCCAACTGGATTCGCCATGAGCCCATCAAGCTGTGCCAGAAGAACCAGTGGGCTAACACCACTACCCGGGCTAAGGCCGAGGCTGCTCATATGGATGTTGATGAGGATGAGTTTGAGGAGGAGGAGGATGAGGATAGCTCTGAGGGTTATGCACCTCCATCTACTGAGCCCTCTTGGGCTAAGAAGCTCAAGGCTAAGGTGAAGTCTCTGTTCTGCATGCAGGCCAAGGGGCAGTGCCAAACCCATGTTGCTCAAAAGGAGAGTCACCAGTGCGACAAGAGGATCTTGAGGAAGCTTGGCGAGCAAGTCTCAAGCGGGTCCGAGAAGAACATCACTCCTGAGGCTGCCTGGATGGCGAAGCAGGGCTATCAGTGGACTGAGTCTGACGGGGAGTCTATTCCTGATGCTGAGACAAATGAGTGGCTTGATGGGTGATCGCGTCAGTCGGAGCTACCACCTGTGTCGTAGTTATCCTCTCTGCCTTTTTGGTTCTCGATGCCAAAGGGGGGGAGAGAGTAGGATTTGCGTGTCTCTTGTGCTGTCGTTTCGTTGAACCTTCGTTGCCTTGGTTTATTGGTTTGTGTTGGTGTGCGTGTGAGACCTGGAGACTATTCTATCATATGGTGTGAGACGTATGCCCTCAAGCTTATCCTTTTTGTCTAGTATGTTTAGTAGAATTGTGAGCTTATGTTAATTATCATGTGCCCTTTACTTCATGCTCACTTATTATTCCCTGCCTCAATGCTTATTGTCACTTATTGGTGCCAGTTGTGCCTGCTCTATAAACTATAGGAGGAGTGTTGATCGTAGTATGTGTGTTGTGCAGTCCAAAGCATAGCTACAGAGTGCACACAACTAGGGGGAGCTTGTCTATATTTTATAGATTTTGGGTTTGCTTATGTTCATTTTATATTCCTATGTGCAAATCTCGTATTGTCATCAATCCACCAAAAAGGGGGAGATTGTAAGGGCGTATTTCTCCCTATGTGGTTTTGGTGATTGATGACAGTGCATTTGCGACTAATCGTGTGTAGTGAGCATTTCAGATATCTCATGTCTAGGCACAAGACGATTCGTTGCCCCTCGGAGCCTATCAAAGACGGTGGTTCTCTATGTTTCTTTTCGGTGGATTTGAGTCGTAGGAAAGCCGTACTATTGGAGGGGGTCCGCTTCGGAAAGGTTAGGGTGGAATCAACATGTACACATCTGTTTCTTTGCACCACCTTTCCTTTGCTTCTTTGGAGCACCATCCGTTTATCCTTGTCGCTGCGAGAGGAAGGCTTTCAAGTGCTATAGTTTCTATGGCGTGCGGTAGTACTGCTCAAGGGAGCAGTAGTACCGCAGCTGCCCGTGGTAGTACCGCTCAGGGTAGCGGTAGTACCACTCCTAGCGAGCGGTAGTACTGCTACCTCTAGCCCAGAACGCTGTCACGCACGGAAGTAGGCGCGGAAGTAATTTTTTACTTCCGCCCCTACGCGGTAGTACCGCTCCCTGCGAACGATAGTACCATGCCGGATTTTCGCAAGTCCCAATCTCAGCGGAAGTAGTCACAGACGTAATTTATTTAGTCCGTGCCTTTTCCAGCCCTGGTGAGCCCCTGCCTTGCATTAGTACCATAGGGGCGCGCGGTAGTATCGCTCCGGCGGTTCTACCGCTCATTGCCTAGTGCAACAGGTCCTCACTTGGCTTCTACCGCACGAGCGGTAGTACCGCAACGTGGTGCGGTAGTACCGTAAGGCCTTGGGGTAGTACCGTGAGCTCGTGTGGTAGTACCGCGCCCCGCGGGCTGACTAAGTGGGTAACGGTTGGATCTTTTCCCCCACTATATAAAGGGGGTCTTCTTCCCTAAGAAGACTACCTCTTCCTCCCTAAGCTCCATTGTTGCTCAAATCTCCGTTTTTGCGCGATCTCTCTCCCTAGCCAATCAAACTCGTTGATTTTCTAGAGATTGGTTGAGAAGGCCCGATCTACACTTCCACCAAGAGAAATTTGATTCCCCCCACTAATCCCTTGCGGATCTTGTTACTCTTGGGTGTTTGAGCACCATAGACGGTTGAGGTCAATGCGGAGCCATATTCCATTGTGGTGAAGCTTCGTGGTGTCGTTGGGAGCCTTCAATTAAGTTGCGGAGATAGCCCCAACCTTGTTTGTAAAGGTTCGGTCGCCGCATTCAAGGGCACCAATAGTGGAATCACGGCGTCTCGCATTGTGTGAGGACATGAGGAGAATACGGTGGCCCTAGTGGCTTCTTGGGGAGCATTGTGCCTCCACGCCGCTCCAACGGAGACGTACTTGCTCTCAAAGGGAAGGAACTTCGATAACACATCCTCGTCTCCACCGACTCCACTCTTGGTTATCTCTCACCTTTACTTGTGCAAACTTATATTGTGTTGTATCCCTTGCTTGTTTGTGTGCTTGATGTTGTTGCATCATATAGGTTGTTCACCTAGTTGCACATCTAGACAACCTACTTTGATGCTAAGTTTAATTTGGTCAAGAAAAGCTAAAAATTGTTAGTTGCCTATTCACCCCCTCTAGTCAACCATATCGATCCTTTCAGCTGGTTCTGTCGTAGTCCATCGGATCAGAGGGGTGGGGATCAGAAGTGGAGTGGACAGAGACAAGAGTGAAGTGGAGTTCGGATTGACTAGTGTCCAGGGTTTGCCCCATATTTTGGGTTGGATATGAGGGGTGCCAGTCAGCTCGAGCGTTTGAGGCCCGTTTGAGGTCCCGTCAGGGTCAAATTTTCATGACTAGACAGGCCGCTAGGGCGTTTGAGACCGGTTTGGAGTGCCCGACTATAGATGCTCTAAGGGACCCCGCCACAACCTGTTATTGGGTTTATAATGTTTGTTTTCTGTCGAGTGAATCTTATCATGTAATTAATAGAGGTCACACATGCCATAATAAGTTTCCCTCAACATTGTGTTCTTCAGATATTTCCATTCAACCCTATCATTTGTTTTTGGACTCTAATAAGTGCCACACGTGTGGCACAAATGCGTGGCAACTCTGAACATTTCGATGGCAAGTTTAGTGACGCGGGGATGCGGGGATGACAACTTTAGTTGTCAAGCATGGCAACTTTTTTTTGGATGACAAGTTTCAGTTATTTTTTGGGTTTGTTTTTTATTTTCGAATGACAACTTTAGTTGTAAAAAACGTCAGGGCCGGAGCGCGTCATGCCACACATGTGACACTTATCATTTGGGTGTTTTATCGTATCAAGCTTCATTACCATATAGGTTCTTTTAGATAATCCATATAGCTTTTCTCACATGCTCCTCGAGAGAAAAGGGCTAAAAATGAGCAGGGCCTTTTGGTGACCGAGCTCCATGGAGCCTTTTTTTTAAAAAATTCAAAATTCAAACTTCCTGGATTCAAAAAAGTCTGAAGAAAATATGTAAGTATACAAGGAAAAATGTATGCGTGCGCAAAAATTCAAGATGCAGTATCTTGAAATGCGACCTGTACAAAAGAGATAAAATTCTGGACTTTGAGGATGAATAGGATCATGTGTTAAAAAGGCCCAAATTTGTTTTTTTTACAACCTTCGTTTCAATGTATTTTGTTCTGCAAATTTAAACAGATGCACATTATGCCTCCATGCATATCTGTATTTTTTTCAGTATTTTTGAAATGTAAAAATAGGAATTCTGATTTTTTTTTAGATTAAATAGGAATTCTGATGAATTTTGAAATCAGAAAATGGATAGCACAGGCCCGCTGGCCCACTGGCCGATAGCCCGATACCTATCCCGCCTTTGATCCCGGTGCCAAACCGCCAAAAAATACTCCTACTACTACTCTCACCTCACCCACTGTCCCACTCTCATCGCACGCCCTCGAACTCGGTGCGCAATAATGCTATGGCGGCATCTTCCTCCCGTCCCAACCCCAACCGTGCGGTGGCTTCCAAACGACGCCTCCGTCACCGCTTCGCCGTCGCCATCACCCGAAACTAACAAGCCACCAGCCGCCCCCCACCCCGCACATGCACTCGTCTGCTCCCACTTCGCCTCCTCGCTCCCACACACCCCAGTCTGTCTCCACTCCAGCCCACGCCACAGCCGTAACCACCGCTGAGCGCTGACTCCACCACCGCTCCATGGCGGCCGCCGACGACGATGGCCAGATCGACGACGACGAGTTCTACGAGTACAACCCGCACCCCTACGGCGGCGGCTACGACATCTCCGCCACCTACGGCGCACCCCTCCCGCCCTCCACCTCCACCTGCTACCCCATCTCCTCCCCCGCCGGTGCCCCCGCGCGTTCATCTCCGCGTCCACCTGCGCCCGCGCCTGTACCTGCTCCCACCACGCCGCAGCCGGCACCAGCTTCGCCCGCGAAGCCCCGGCCGGTCCCATCGCCAGAGCCGGCGAGGACACCGCCCTTTTCGCCGGTTCCGGTGCCAGTGCCGGTGCCTGTGCCGGTGCCGGTCGCGGAGCCGTTCTACTGGCCCAAGCCGCACGACTACGGGGACGCGCCCCGGTGGCCGCTGGTGTACCCCACGCCGGAGGTGTTCCGGCGCTGGCCGTACCTGGCGGCGGGGTCGCATTGCTGCCACTCGCGGGGCGGGCCGCGCGACTACTGGAGGCAGTGCATGCGCGGGCTGGACTTCCTCTTCGGCCACGCCGACGGGTACGGGGAGCGGCGGATCGGGACCGACTGCCACGGGGTCCCCGTGTACGCCAACAAGAAGGGGGGAGTGGAGGACGCCGTGGTCGTCGAGGTGCCGCCGCCGGCAATTGGGAATGTGCAGTGGCACGACGCCGGTGAGGTGCCGGCAATTGGGAATGGGCAGTGGCACGACCACGCCGAGGTGCCGTCAACTGGGAATGTGCAGTGGCACGACCACGGCGAGGTGCGTGGGAATGTGCAGTGGCACGACCACGGCGAGGTGCATGGGAATGTGCAGTGGCACGACGCTGGCCAGGCGCACGATCAGAGCAATGTGAGGAAATACACCGCATCATTCTTCAGCTCACTTGGCATACTATTACTAATATTTATCTTCCTTTGTCAGTATTATATTGACCAATTCCTTCATTGTTTTGTACTCGGAGACAGTGGCTATCTTCATACCACAATGCAAAAGAGGATACGTATGCATATGCCCATTCTACCTATGGCTCCTATGACACATCCTACGAACAGTCTTACAGTGTTGATGTTGTTCCGGATGAACCTACCTGGTTTCCCAATCAGAGCTACCAGGATGTTTACAGAGAGGAGGAACCTCAGTATCAGGTATTTGTATTTCTCACTTCTGAATTATCTAAGTGTCAGTCACTCAACTGACTAGTGAGCAGTGAGTGACTAGTTGTCAGCCTGTACATTTTGCGCAATAATTTGCTATGTTTAAATTAATAACTTCGTCGTGTTGGTATGTTTTAATGTTTGTTTGATCTGTCAGTCAATGGGTTCGCCATAGGAGCACCAGTGTTGTATAAGTACCATCAGCATATTGACTTGCTCTGCCCAATGATTAATTTGACCTTTATAAAGAGCAACATTAGACTAGAAATCCAAAACGAATCAACGAGTTGTATGTCTGAAAGATGCTTCAGTAACTAGAGTAGACAATCCTGATTCACCACTTTCCTTTTTCAGAACATCCATGATTCATTACTTATTATACTTGCACCTGGACCTGTCCCTGCTTGTTATATTCACACCTAAACCCCATCTCAGTTTCACACAAGCGTCCTGTTATGGTGCAGAGAGTACTATTTCAGCTCAACCTATATATTGCTACAATCAACTTTAGTGAACGGACACTCTGAAGTTGTGCTACTATTTGTTTGTTTAATGTGGCCATATGTACTGTTTGTTTAATCTTTCACCGAATGAGGTAGCAACAGGCACATCAGTGTTGTCTAACTACACCTGCATATATATTTGCTCTGCCTGAATGCCTGATTGACTGATCTTATCATTGGAGGATCATTAGACAAGTCACACAAAACAAATCAAGAAGATTTTTTATATGTTTGAGAGAGATGCTCCAGTAACTACAGTAGGCTATCCGTTCCATGATTAGTTACTGATGACTTACACCCTATCCTGCTTGACTGCTTGTTATCTTCACATCTGAACCCCATCTCAATTTCAATACAGGAGGTTTTGCCCAGTTATGGCATAGAAAGTACATTTTCATCTCAACCTATTTATTGCTACAATCAGCACACTGGTGAACAACCACTGCATGTTCAGGTTGAGCCTCCGGAAACATTTTATTCTCACAAGCTGGAGTACCACGAGGTTTGTTAGCTATCAATGTCATTTACTTAGTGCTTTCAGTTTTATGTTGATACATTAGTAGTTGCTATACATGTATTTGCTTATCCAGGCTGACTACATTTGTCTCCGTGAAAATGTAATATGTTTCTCTATATTCTCATAATTGCTAACTACATAATATTTTGATCCTTATACAGAATTTCTCAACATATACCAACCATATTGATAATTCGGAGATATCGACACAGTCATGTGAGATACAGCCCTATGCATATGTACCTGACAGCCCAGTTGAAGCTTATCAACCTTCTTGGTCGATGAATTTGGGATACTATCAGGACTCTGCAGAAGAGGTGACTCCTCAGTATGATAATGTAAGATGTACTCCTGTCACATTTGAGATGCTACTGATACAACACTAATATAAGATCCTGTTTGTTTATAAAACTGTCAATTGGACAGATTATTGACTGATTGTTCAGAGTACAGCTAATATATATTTTCTTCATTAACTCGTTGTTTTGACTAGCAGCATGCTTTCGAATCTGGTGAATATGGAGGCATGGCAAGCATATTCTCGTCTTCCTCCTATCCTCAGCAAGTAGAAGTTTATGAGCAGTCTTATGGTGATGAGTATGTCTCATTACAACAAAATTTCCAGAGCAACTGGAATGCTTTTTCTGAAGATACCTCTGAAATCACTAAATCAGTAAGCATAAGAGCTTGTTATTGAATTTTTTTGTCAGTGGTATAGATCAAATTGCAATGCTGGACACTTCCATTTTTCCGCGACATATTTTTCCCTGTGAACTGAATGTGCCGGCATATGCTTATTTTCTAGCAAAGCGATCCTTATGTACGAGAACCTATTGTTGGAAGCAAACTCCCAGCCATATTGCCTACTGTTGTTATTGCTATTGTATCTCTTTGGGCAACTATAGAATCGTAGAATTCAGATAGAGAATTTTCAGATTTTCCCCTATCCCTTTACGCAGTAGAGTTTTCTTTAATGTAAATAGCGTTAGTTGTTTAATAATTGTAGCTTGATTTTCTGTCTGTGACTAGCAAACAGTTGAGATAACTCAGTTTATGTCATTTTAACAATTTAACAAGTCATGTAGTTTCTTGTGCTTTGCCAGGATTTTTTTGTAGGTTTGCAACTGAAAAAAGAGTAGTTTTTTATGGTCAAAACTTGTGTGTGGAGCAAAATAGCTTACCGTATTTAACCTGCAGGTTGATGATTGCAACCATCTGAATGGCTCCTTCTGGCCCTTTGGAGAATACTCAACATATACTGTATAGTCTATAATGTTGTAATTTCAGTTTAGTATCAAAATATCATATACTCCCTGCGTCCCGAAATAACTGTTGTAATTTCACTTCAGGATCACATGTATGGACATTTTGATTTAATTTATTTGGCCAAATGTAAGTAGTAAATAGCGTCATAGGAAAAGTGTAAGTAGTAAGTTGTTTTTGCACGATATTGTGTACTACCAAATATGTGTTAGTTATGCATAAATGCAAAGTAATAACCGCATTGCTGATCCTAGTTGCATTTACTTATATAGTTGTTGTTTTTCATTTTGTGTTATGTATTTGATCATGATATTTATACATTTTTCCTTGCAAAGACCTACTGTGTGCTGGAACCATTTACGGTAAGCCACCTTTGTGAACTCTTGAGGTTTGTAACACTATTATTTCATTTTTGCTCTCACAGGATATGTTCACCGGATATCTATTCAGATTTGAACAATATCACAAAAATGCATCATCCAAACTTCTCCTTGCAGTTTCTATAATTTAGTGCTCCAAACTTGAATTGGCACGAATATAGGCCAATTGTTGAAACTTTCTGACCATCAAACAGGCTAATTGTTGAACCTTTCTAACCATCAAACAGGCTAATTGTTGAAACTTTCTAACCGTCTGTTGGTTTAATTTGCGTTAATTTCCGCCTGGAGTTGATTTAAAATTAGACTTGAGTTCCAAACCAAATGTGTGTTCTGGACTTGCACAACGCTCTCCGTTACATCTGTTACATCCTTGTTGTTCCCTATGTGATTCAAGTCATATTAACAACCTCCTAGTCATACTTAAACAACTTTGTGATTAGACTTGCTTGTCTCTCTTGTATAGTTGTATCAGCAGGATTTGGTTGGGAAGTAGCTTTCAGTACTCTGCAAATCATGGACACCAGAATATCTGAATACGATATGTAGGACATGCTGCATATATAGGAACTGTTTGTTCTTAACTACTTATTCATGAAGGGGAGTTTTCGGACCTATTAACTTCCTTGAAAAAACTTAATCACGAAGCAAGAAAAATAGGGACATCGAAGTAGGCAGCTAAATCCTGCTGTACGTAAGACTTGCAGATGACTACGCATTTAGGGGAACGGTCTAATGATAGGTGAGCTTTCACTTGGATATCTATTATGGTTAACACTAGTGTTTGCGACTTGCTGTTCCTACACATTCTGGATCTTCAGCCATAAAATTTATTCCTTGTCAACATATATATGTTATCCCCCGCAAAAAAAACATATGTATGTTATTTTCCATACATATAAAAGAAATATATTATGAAAAAACCTAACATTTTTTTTAGAAGAAAAGGGCTCTTGCCCCAGTTCCATTTCATAGAAATGAAACCACATAGTAGATTTATTACAGCTCGCGGGAGAGGATTGACACATCCTTCCGACATTTTTTCAGAAAAGTTCACTCCACCTAAACTCACTGACTGCGAAACTGAAACATAGATCTAAACTCATAGTTCTTCCTCCCTCACTTCCCGCATATAATGTCTCTACGATCACCCTTCCAGCAATGAACCGCTGAACACGCCAGTCCATCCTTCCGCCTTCTTCTTCATCAAGTACTGCATCCACAACTTCTTCTTCCTCAACCTGGCTCTGGCCAGATCAGCAGAGGAGGTCGCCTGGCCGTCTCCCACAGTGAAGAGATGAGCCTCTCCACGCGATCTCTTGCAGCCTCTCTGCATAAAATCTTCCATTGATCGCAGAAGCCTGCAATTTTCCTCAGAATTACCTGCACACCCATCTAGGGGACTTTGTTAAAACACATGTCATTCCTGCTTCTCCAGATAGCCCAGAGAGTAGCTGAAATAAGCATATTTTCAGCTTGCAGGGTTTTGTGTTTCTCCCACATCTTAGTTATATTATCTAAAGTAGGCTGGAGCATACATCCTGAAATGTTATAAGCATACATCAGTAGCAATAGCACATTCAAAGAATAGGTGATTACTATTCTCATATTCAAAGCAAAACAGGCAAGAAAGATCATCTAAATGTTGTCTCTTGCTCAGATTACTCCTAACCAACAACTTATTATGAGCCAGTAACCACAAAAGGATATGAATATTAGGAGGATCCTTGTCGGCGTCAAAACCGGCGGATCTCGGGTAGGGGGTCCCGAACTGTGCGTCTAGGCGGATGGTAACATGAGACAAGGGACACGATGTTTTACCCAGGTTCGGGCCCTCTTGATGGAGGTAAAACCCTACGTCCTGCTTGATTAATATTGATGATGTGTGTTACAAGAGTAGATCTACCACGAGATCAAGGAGGCTAAACCCTAGAAGCTAGCCTATGGTATGATTGTTGTTCGTCCTACAGACTAAAGCCATCCGGTTTATATAGACACCGGAGAGGGCTAGGGTTACACAGAGTCGGTTATAATGGTAGGAGATCTACATATCCGTATCGCCAAGCTTGCCTTCCACGCCAAGGAAAGTCCCATCCGGACACGGGACGAAGTCTTCAATCTCTTATCTTCATAGTCTTGGAGTCCGGCCGATGATGATAGTTCGGCTATCCGGACACCCCCTAGTCCAGGACTCCCTCAGTAGCCCCTGAACCAGGCTTCAATGACGACGAGTCCGGCGTGCATATTGTCTTCGGCATTGCAAGGCGGGTTCCTCCTCCGAATAATTTATAGAAGATTGTGAACACTAGGATAGTGTCCGGCTCTGCAAAATAAATTCCACGTACCCCCGTAGAGAAAATAATATTACACAAGTTCAATCTGCTGACGTATTTGGTGGCGTGATGTCACACCACTACCAAGCCTTTACTAGAATTGTTTTTATTGTACCACCTCAGCGCGTTTAGCGAAGCGGTTTCCTTGGCACGTCTTGTCGAAGCAGAGATCGTGTTCCCCTTATTCCGGGATTCCCATCAATACGGACGTGGGTAACCCAACCGTGTCATTGATTGCGGCACTTGGGGGATAAGCGAGTTTTATCAGACCGGTGGGGACGCATGCTTCCGTCCGCCCATATAAGGGGATAAAGATCCAACCCTTTTACCTGCGCCTTCTTCCTCCTTGGCTTATCCATCTCCGCGAACTCGAGCTCCAGCGCCCAAGTCCGCACATCTCACCTCAAACTTCTCCAACTATGTCCGGAGCAGGAGGCAAGTGGATGGCCTCCTCCGTCACGGAGGGGCACATCCAGAAGCTGCACAGCGCCGGATATTTATCCAGCAACATCGCGCATCGGCTCCGCGACGAGGGAGAGCTCATCCCCACCCCCAGGCCCCATGAGAGGGTAGTATTTCTTACCCATTTCCTCCGCGGACTGGGCTTCCCACTCCATCCCTTTGTCCGGGGGCTCATGTTCTACTACGGCTTGGATTTCCATGATCTGGCCCCGGATTTCATTCTCAACATCTCGGCGTTTATCGTCGTGTGTGAGGCCTTCCTCTGCATCCAGCCCCACTTCGGCTTGTGGCTCAAGACCTTCAGTGTCAAG
This sequence comes from Triticum dicoccoides, assembly GCF_002162155.2. Lineage (NCBI taxonomy): Eukaryota > Viridiplantae > Streptophyta > Magnoliopsida > Poales > Poaceae > Triticum > Triticum dicoccoides. Next base: position 103,400,055 of record NC_041383.1, read on the forward strand.
CCGAAGGTTGTGAAGGGCAGCCAAGCGGAGTGCGGAGGCGCCATGGTGGGCAGGATGTCCAACGTTACTTGGCTTGAGGGCACTTTCGTGGAAACCATTAAGGGGTGGCAATCGGGGTGGTTCTACATCACCGAGCCGCGTGACCCCGAATGGGCAGCGGCCCCCGAATTCAGATCTGGCATCCCCACACGGCTCACCTCCTGGAAAGAGAGCGGCCAGACATGGGGTGATTCGGAGGAGCTGACCGGACTCCAAGCTTGCGTCCAAAAGCTAGTGGACAAGAAGCTCAAGCTTGTCAACATAGTCCAGGTCATGCTCATCCGCCGGATCCTCCCGTGCCAACGACGGGGCTTCAACATGTGGGAGTTCGATCCGGCACAGCACCAGACTTTGAGCGGGCTCTTCGACACTACGTACGAAGATGTCTGGAAGGTGCTGTTCAAAGGCGCCGAGGCTCCCGCATCCGCTACCGAAGATCGCGGATTCAGCTCGCAACATCCGGCTGAGGAGGTAAGCGATTGTGTCCTTTACGGGGCGCTTGTTTTCCATAGTTTGACTCTATGCGGGATCTAAACTCCCTTTCCTTTGACAAGACTGGCTGACGAAGGCCGAACAGACTATCTGTCCGGCCCCATTGCCAGAGGACCCAACGGACGCCCGCCTAACGGGGCTGCTGCCTCCGGTACCCCACGTGGTGCCGGAGAAGAAGGCCAAAAAGAAGGCCACGGGCACTCGGAAGAGTTCCCGTTTTCAGGTGCTATCGGATGATGACTCCGAGGCAGACTCCTCTCACAAAGGTGAGGAGGAGAAGAAGAAAGCCTCTCCCCCAGCGGGGGGAGGGAGGAAAAGGAAGGCCTCCCCAACGAGGGAGGCCGAAGGGTCCAAGAAGGGAAAAACTCTTTCCCCGGACTACTCTGCCAACGCCAGTGACGACGACGAGGACTGGCCTCCAAGGGCCAAGCCCCTGGCGAGATCGTAAGTATCCGGACTCCCGAATAACTTCATGGTTTTTCTTTTTTGCCACGCAATGTCTTTCTAATGCCGCAAACAACCCTGCAGTCCGCCCAAGGATGATCTTCCCGCTTCGTCGAGCGGGTCCTTAGGTGCGTCGGATATGGATTCTCTTCTGACTGCCTGCACCCCCCGTGATGCGGACGATGCCGAGGTGGAATCCCGGGAAGGGACCCGCCAGGAGGAGGAGGCCCCGGAGGTGTCGCAGGACAACCTCCCGGACTTTGCACCGGACTCGGCCCCGGAACCCATAGTGGCTCCGGAGTCCGGCGGGCGTCCCCTTCGTAAGAAGGGCAAGACTATGACGCCGACAGCCTCCGTCCAACCGGAGGCGCCGGATAGCTTGCTGGAGGCGCTCAATGGCGCCTCCATCAAAGAGGAACACCACACTGTTATGAGTGCGGTGATTCAGAAGGTTCAGCTTGCGAAGAGCGGGCTCACCGAAGCCTGCAGCAGCCTTCTAACAGGCTTTGAGGTAAGAATTTTGATATATGTAAAATAGTACCGCATAGACAGTAGCCCCTGATGCTCAGTTCGGTGTTCGGAAAGAAAAGCTGGGCTGAGGATCTAAAAAGATATACGCAGGAGTCATAAAAATATGTCAATATGGGATTGCAGGCTGCGCTGCTGACCTCTGCCGCATTGACTGCAGAGGTCAATGCTTTGAAGCAAAGCCTCGAGTGGTCCGAGAACGAGCTCGGCCGTGCCAAGAAGCAGCTCAAGGACAAGGAAGGTGAGTAATACCTTAATAAAATTGTACCTTACAGAAAAGGATTTTGGTTGCAAGAAGAATGACAAGGATAACGTGGGTATTGCAGGGGCCACTAACGAGGTGGCGAACCTGAAGGAGGCGGTGGCCGCGGCCGAACGTAATGCGGCCGCGGAGCGCACCGAGCGAGAGAAGCAGGAGGCGCTGGTGGCGGAGGTACAACAAGAGCTCCAGGATCTTGTGGAAAAACATGAGAGCCTGGAGCGTGACTCGAAGACTCGAGAGTCTGAGCTTGCATCGGCTCTTGAGAGTGCCAAAGCCGCTAAGGCCGAAGCCTACAAAGCCCTCCAAGAAATTGAGGCATTGAAGAAAACAGCGGCGGGTAAGGCATTTTTCATGCAAAGTAAGCATGTGAGTGTTAATTACCTGTTACTTACCCGAATTCGGAGCTCTCCAGGAGCGTTCGCAGATCTTCCTCGCAGCGTGTCCGATGCTGCCGCATTCTACCGGGCCGAGGAGGGGAGCTCGACGGAGAAGGTCTTCTGGTCTTAGTATGCTGAGGCCGGACATCCAGTGCCCCTTAGCGACCAGCTGAAGCAGCTGGTCGAGCTCCACAAGGTGGCCGAACAGGCCATGAAGGGCCTCATAGTTCGGCTGTGGCCTAAGGAGACCATGCCTGGGAGCTACTTCGGCCTGGTGCGGCGGCTGGTGGATGCGTGCCCGTGGGTTGAAGTCATCAAGCACTCCGCCTGTATTGAAGGTTCCCGTCAGGCCCTTGCCCGCGCAAAGGTGCACTGGGGCAAGATGGATGCCCAGAAGCTTGTGACAGACCCGCCACCGCAGGGCAAGGAGCACCGCACGCCCGAGATGTATTATAAGAGTGTCCTGAAGGGTGCCCGCACTATTGCGGGTGAGTGCTCCAAAGATGTAATATTTGAGTAGACTCGCATTTTGTTATCCTGTGCGCTGAAAACTTAGTTCATATGCGCTAAGCAACGCTTGTTAATTTAAAATATTACCTTCTGTGCGGCTGTTTATCAAATCTGAGAGATGTCAAGTCGTCGGCTTCAGCCCCCATGCCACGAGTGCTGGGGTGTTCGGGATAAACTTGAGCACTCTTGTTCTCATTTTTGGGTCCATCTAGGGAGGCGCTCAACACAACAAATAAGGCAACCGGACTTATAATGCTTGAACACTCTCACTTAGCCATAGAATTCTATAATTTTAAATTTCGGCGAAGCCCCTAGTCTTCGGAAGGCCAAATTTGGGGCGCTATCCACGCCTGGGCCGGACAAAGCTGGCTCCTCGCTCTAAGCGGCATAAGTCTTTAGGGACTCGCAAAAAACCTCTCGAACAGCGACCGGCTCTCGCCTCATCATGACGGTCAGTTTTAGCTTTCTCCACTGAGGCGCTCGCCCAGCTCAACTGGGCGCAATCGTAGTGGTTCTCCCAGTGCTACCTTAGCCGATACAACGGAACGTAAGGTACCAAAACATGGGAGCCGGGCAAACCCAACTATTGACCCAAGACATGATTCGGAGCCGATGCATATAATGCTATAAGTTCAGGGTGCCGCACTTGTGAAAGTGTTCGGACTTATCACACCATGATGCGGGAAACATAAGCCCCTGGTGTATTTAGCCGTACCAAAATGTACGGATGCAACAGGTCATAAATGAACATATGTATGAGAAAGAAATGCAATTGGAAGCAAAAGGGTGCTGCATTACTTATTCAAGAAAAACTGCTGTAAATGCAGAATGATACAAATGGTGCGATAAGCAAGGGGTGGGACTATTAAACGTGTCCCCCTCCAGGGGTAGGCTGCGGAATGGTGCATAAAATAGATTTAATGCTCATAATGGAGACCACCTGGATATTCGTTGTAGCCTTTCTCCTTCCCTGGCTGTTGCATCGTGAGTTCGGCAGCTCTGCTGCCGGACAGGGCCTCTGACGAACGGAGTCCTGTGGGTAAAAATAAAAAGGAAAAAGGAAAAAGAACGACACACTTGAGAGCCCCTGGTGTGGTTGAGCCGCAGTCTGGGCCTATCGTAGTCGTGCCCCTCTCCCCATGCCCATGGTATCTTCAGAGTGTAATGGTGTACGCGAAGGACCTGTCTTGAAATTTTGCAGGGGCTGGGGTTGGGGCCGCACTGCTACGCGTGCTCGGAACGTGCCAGGTGGTCTTGTTGTAGGTTACTCCGGGCGCGTTTAGCCGTGTCTGACCGCTTAACGGCCAGACTCGAGAATTGCCTTAAGAGGCTGCATTGTACTTCTGCCGCGAGAGCAACTGTATGTTCCTCCATTCAGAGAGAGTGTTCAGTGTTTCCGTTGACCATGATAACTCCTCGAGGGCCTGGCATCTTGAGCTTGAGGTATGCGTAGTGTGGCACCGTGTTGAACTTTGCAAACGCGGTACGTCCGAGCGGAGCATGATAGCCGATGTGGATCGGAACTATGTCGAAGATTAACTCCTCGCTTCGGAAGTTATCCGGGGATCCGAAGACCACTTCCAGTGTAACTGAGCCTGTACAATTGGCTTCTACACCTGGTATGACGCCTTTAAAGGTCGTCTTGGTTGGTTTAATCCTTGAGGGGTCTATGCCCATTTTGTGCACTGTATCCTGATAAAGCAGATTCAGGCTGCTGCCGCCGTCCATCGGGACTCTGGTGAGGTGAAATCCATCGATGATTGGGTCTAAAACCAATGCGGCAAATCTGCCGTGGCGGATGCTGGTGGGGTGGTCCCTTCGGTCAAAAGTGATCGGGTAGGAGGACCATGGATTGAACTTCGGGGCAACTGGCTCCATCGCGTATACATCCCTGAGTGCATGCTTTCGCTCCCTTTTGGGTATGTGCGTTGCGTATATCATGTTCACCGTCCGCACCTGTGGGGGGAAACCCTTCTGTCCTCTATTGTTTGGCGGTCGGGTCTCTTCCTCGTCATCGCTATGCAGCCCCTTGTCATTGTTTTCGGCAATTAACTTGCCTGCCTGCTCGAATACCCAACAGTCCCTGTTGGTGTGGTTGGCTGGTTTTTCGGGGGTGCCGTGTATCTGGCACGAGCGGTCGAGTATTTGGTCCAAATTGGACGGACCTGGAGTAGTTCTTTTGAATGGCTTTTTCCACTGACCGGGTTTAGAGCCTCTGAATCCGGCATTGACTGCTGTATCTTCACTATTATCGCCGTTAATGCGGCGTTTGTTTTTGTTGCGACGCGACCTGCCATTACGGTCCTTGATATCCGGACTGCCAGATTTTTTGCTGAGGTTGTTGCTGCGTGCTAGCCAGCTGTCCTCACCCGCGCAGAAGCGGGTCATGAGTGATGTGAGGGCTGCCATGGATTTCGGTTTTTCCTGTCCCAGGTGCCGGGCAAGCCACTCGTCGCGGATGTTATTCTTGAAGGCCGCGAGAGCCTCCGCATCCGGATAGTCGACGATTTAGTTTTTCTTGGTTAAGAACCGTGTCCAGGAGTGTCTGGCCGATTCATCTGGCTGTTGAATTATGTGGCTTAGGTCATCGGCGTCTGGTGGTCGCACATACGTGCCTTGGAAGTTATCGAGGAATGCGGCTTCCAGGTCTTCCCAACTCCCGACTGACTCTGCTGGCAAGTTGTTAAGACAATGTCGGGCTGGTCCTTTAAGTTTGAGTGGGAGATATTTGATGGCGTGAAGATCGTCACCGCGGGCCATGTGGATGTGGAGGAGATAGTCTTCGATCCAAACCGCGGGGTCTGTTGTGCTTTCGTAAGATTCAATATTCACAGGTTTAAACCCTTCAAGGATTTGATGATCCATTACTTCATCTGTGAAGCATAGTGGGTGTGCAGCGCCTCTGTACTGGGCGATATCACGACGGAGCTCAAAAGAGCTTTGTCTATTTTGTTCGGCCCGGCCGGACTTACTGTGTCCGGCGCGACGGTTGTCGTCACGTATCATGGGGCACCCACGCGATCCATAGATCGATCTTGATTGTCTTGCATTATCCTCCAATATATCTCGCAAGTCCGGAGCGTTCCCCTGTGGCCTTGTGCTTTTCGAGCGATGCCGGGGTACGGTTCTAGTGAAGGGCCTAGAGGCCTCTCTGTCGCGACCACGGGGTGGTCGGTCAGCCGTATTGTCTGCTGGTGATGCAGGTTCATACGCCTCCTCCTCTAATCGGGGGAGCAGCTTGCGTTTAGGGTAGCTTTTGGAGGGGCGTTCGAGCTCATGCTCTTCGGCCGTGAGGACTTCAGTCCATCTGTCGGCTAGCAGGTCTTGATCAGCTCTAAGCCGTTGCTGCTTTTTCTTGAGGCTGTTTTCCGTGGCCATAAGCCTGCGTTTAAAACGCTCTTGTTCGACGGGATCCTCAGGTATGACGAATTCGTCGTCGTCGAGGCTTGCCTCGCCTTCGGAGGGAGGCATATAATCCTCTACCTCCTCTTCTGCCGCTCTCTCATGAGGGCTGGCGTCTCCGTCCTCCTGCGCTGAATCTTGCTGGAGTGGGTTGTCTTCGGCACTGTCTGGTGTGTTATTATCTCCGGTGCCGGAATCTTCATTCTTGCTGTGGCGGGATTTAGAGCGGCGCCGCTCTTGGGCTGTTTCTTGGAGGGGTCATCCTCCGCTGTTCCTTCGCCATTCCCATCCTTTGGGATATCCACCATGTATATGTCATATGATGAGGTGGCTTTCTAGTGCCCGGTAGGCGCTGGTTCTTGGTTGTCTCCGGCATCGTCGTCCATACCGTCGATGTCTTCGGAGTCGTAGTCTAGCATGTCGGTTAGATCGTCGACAGTGGCTACTGAGTGGGTGGTGGGTGGGCTTTGAATTTCTTTGTCATCCGCATCCCAACCGTCCTGACCACAGTCCGGCCAGGGCTCTCCTGATAACGAGAGACACTTTAGCGAACTCAAGATGTCACCGAAAGGTGAGTGTTGAAAGATGTCCGCAGCGGTGAACTCCATGACCGGCGCCCAATCGGATTCGATTGGAGGGGGCGCGGGAGGTTCGGAGTCCGGCAAGGAGTCCGGCACCTTGGAGTCACGAGCTTCATGGGGGACAAGGTTAGTGTTCGGATCTACCGCCGTAGAGGTTGCAGCCCCCGAGGCGGTGTCTAGCCATCCGTCCTTGATCTGTGCAGCCGGCTCTGAACTGAAGATCGGAGCGGGCTCGAGTGCGGCCTCCAGGGTACTGTCCGGCTGCAGAGCTAAATCATGCCCATCGTGACAGTGCGGCGCGCTTGGTTGTGGCTCGAATCCATCGAAGATCAAGTCCCCGCGGATGTCAGCCGTGAAGTTCAAACTTCCAAATCTGACCTGACGGCTAGGGGCGTAGCTTTCGATCTGCTCCAGATGGCCAAGCGAATTGGCCCGCAGTGCAAAGCCGCCGAATACGAAGGTCTGTCCGGGGAGAAAGGTCTCACCCTGGACTGCATCGTTGATGATGATCGAAGAAGCCATCGAGCCTATCGGTGACGACACATAGGAACTCTCAATGAAAGCACCAATGTCGGTGTCAAAACCGGCGGATCTCGGGTAGGGGGTCCCGAACTGTGCGTCTAGGCGGATGGTAACAGGAGACAAGGGACACGATGTTTTACCCAGGTTCGGGCCCTCTTGATGGAGGTAAAACCCTACGTCCTGCTTGATTAATATTGATGATGTGTGTTACAAGAGTAGATCTACCACGAGATAGGAGGCTAAACCCTAGAAGCTAGCCTATGGTATGATTGTTGTTCGTCCTACGGACTAAAGCCATCCGGTTTATATAGACACCGGAGAGGGCTAGGGTTACACAGAGTCGGTTACAATGGTAGGAGATCTACATATCCGTATCGCCAAGCTTGCCTTCCACGCCAAGGAGAGTCCCATCCGGACACGGGACGAAGTCTTCAATCTTGTATCTTCATAGTCTCGGAGTCCGGCCGATGATGATAGTTCGGCTATCCGGACACCCCCTAGTCCAGGACTCCCTCAATCCTGAAGTTGTCATATTTTTGGGATATGGACAGGACAGACCCCTCTAAAATTAACCATAGATCTAACAGAGTAACTCCCATTAGATTCAAACTTCCAAATAATGGCATCTTCTTCATCATTCAGAACGATAGCTTGTGCAATGCTAATTAAGTCAAACCAGAGGTGTAGTAGTCTATTGTCTACACACCTTCTGAAGGTGATTTTAAGATTAGCACCATCCCAAAGGTCAGCAATAGGTTGGTTATGTTCATTAGCAATAGTGTAAAGCTCCCAGAATTGGATGGCTAAGCTACAAGATCCAAACCAATGATCTTCCCAGAACTTAACTCTCTTTCCATTGCCAACCTTCCATTGATATCCCATCTTGGTTGCTTTGGCAGCCCATAGGACCCCTTTCCAGAAAGGAGAGGAGGAGTTGCTATCAGGACAAGAGAAAATATTTGGGTCCTTAGTTCTATATTTAGCATCCATAGTTTTCTTCGACATCTTATGGTCTCCCTTTTGATATTTATCAATCCAGGCTGCTAGAAGGCTTAGATTCATAACAACAATATTAGGTATGCCCAAACCCCCATATTGCTTCTTTTGAGTCAACAACCCCCAGCTAGCCAAATGATATTTATGATGGCCCTCATAGTTGTCCAAAAAACAATGTTCCATCCGAGAGTTAATCAAGTTTATAGCCCACTTGGGAAATTTTATCATACTCATCAGATAGGAAGGAATACTAGCCAAACAAGACTAAACTAAAATTAATTTTTCTCATATCCTAGTAATCTCCCTCTCCAACCAACAACTTTTTTAAGACCTTATCAATCACAGGTTGCAGGTCTTCTCTTTTTAACTTGGAGTGGTGGAGGGGGAAACCCAGGTATTTAAGAGGAAAGAAACTCAAGCCACAAGATAAAGCTTGAGCAACACTGTGGGCTTCCTCTTCACTAACATTAATAGGAACAAGGTCACACTTATGGAAATTAATCTCAGCCCTAACATTTGTTCAAAACAAGCCAGTAACCATTTCAGGTTTTTTGCAGAATTAATATTGTTTTCTAGGAACAAAAGGGTATCGTCTGCATACTGTAGACTCATTACACCCTGAGAGAAAATGTTAGTCATTAAGCCAGACAACAAATTATTCCTAGCTGCTTTATTAAGCATTCTGTTGAACACATCTGCCACCAAGTTAAAAAGCATGGGTGATGCAGGGTCGCCTTGCCTAACCCCTTTAAAAGTTTCAAAGAAATCACTACTACAATCATTAATTCTAACCCCTACCGAGCCTTTATACAGAATAGATTCAACTCTCCTCATCCATTTGGGGTTGAATCCTCTTTGGTACATCACTTTTAGTAGGAACTTTTTGCTAATTCTATCATAAGCTTTTTCATAATCAAGCTTAAAAACAAAACCTTCTTTCTTATTAATCACAGCATCATAAATAATTTCATGAGCAGTTACCACACTTTCCACTATGTATCTACCCTTAATAAAAGCAGTTTGATTTTGGGAAATTAAATAATCTCCCACATCTCCTAGCTGATTGGCTAAACATTTAGCAAAAATCTTAAAGCTGCAGTTAGATAGAGAAATAGGCCTGAATTTCTGAATAGTATCAGCATCAGGCTCTTTTGGAATTAAAGTGAGCAGAGAGAAGTTCAGTCTATATAGATCTAGAGAATCATTATTCCAGGCCTCTACCATCAACATTAGGTCACATTTAATAGTCTCCCAAAATTGTTGATAGAATAAGAAAGGAAAGCCATCAGGGCCAGGGGCCCCTTCAGCATAAGAGCCAAAGACTGATTCCCTGACATCCTCCTCTGTAATATTGGCCTCAAGCCTCATATTTTGATCCTTAGAAACATTTTCAGAGGGATCCCAGAAATTGTCATCTAATTCTATTTCTAATGTTTCTTCTCTCCCAAACAGTTGCTTATAATAATCTACAACAACACTAATTATATCTTTAGTATCCTCTACAGGACCATCCGGACCTCTCAGCATGCTAATCTGCTTTTTCCTCCTTTGATTAGCCAAAGCATGGAAGTAAGTTGTGTTTCTCCCTCCTTCCAAAATATTTCTCTCTCTAGATCTTTGTCTAGATTTGATTTCCTCCAGTCTCCAAATATTTTGAAGATCTAGGGCAATTTTGTTCATCCTAGATTTAGAAGGTGGGGAGAGTACCTTTGTCTCAGACTCAATATCCATTAAATCATATTCAGCAACCAGTTGCTGCTTATTTCTGTTTTTTTTCAGCCTCATAATTGGCATTCCAACCCTTGCACACTCTCCTAAGCAACCTAATCTTGTATTGCCATCTATCCATAGGATCAGTAATGGAGCATGGTTTGTTCCAGGTTTTTCTAACCAGTTCATCAAAACCCTCTACCTGCAGCCACCATTTCTCAAATCTAAATTGTTTGTCTCTTGGTGGCTGGATAGCTCCAGTATCAAAAACTAGGGGTGTATGATCACTACCCACCCTAGGGAGGGCTTTCATTTGCACAGCTGGGAATAAATTTTCCCAACAAGTGGAAATGAAAATCTTATCAATATTATCCATCACCAGATTATCCTGGTTATTGGCCCAAGTAAATTTCCTAGTATAATTTTTCAATTCAATGAGGGCATATTTATTCACCCAGTCATTGAAAAGGGTTACCCAATGTAAATTAACAGTCCCAGTACTTTTTTCTTTACTACTTCTAACTAAGTTAAAATCTCCTCCAATAATGGTAGGACCCAGCTAGGCTTCCATAGTATTATGTAGCTCATTGATAAACTCAAGTTTGAGATTATCATATGCAGCCCCATACACAGTGATAAACCTCCATATTTTTCCATCGTTTCTATCTTTTATTAAGCAAGCAACAGAGAATTGTAGAATATCCACAGATACAATCTCAAAATCATCTTGCTTAACTACAACCAGGATCCCACCTGCAGTACCAATAGCTGGCATCTAGTTCCAGGTGAAATCACTGTTTGGGTCAAGAACTTTAATTTGATCACTAGAAAAAGAATCCTTCTTAGACTTAGAAAAACCAACTAAGTCAGCATGGGTATCTCTAATGAGCTTTCCCACACCACTAAGTTTTTTAGGCTTATTCAGCCCTCTAACATTCCAAATTAGTCCTACTACCATTGATAAATTCTAGTTTTCTACAGCTACTTTTCTTGCAGACACTACTTCAGCCCATGTAGGTGTATCACCAGCTGTGTCACTAATGTGAACACTTTCTGGGCCTACAATTAATGAGGATGTTTTTTTTCTGTCCTCAAAGCTGATATCTAGATTAGTAGGTAAGAAGTATTCTGGATGTGCATCTTTAAAAGAAGATAGTCTATTATCATCAGTCAGCCTAATGGTCTGAATATTATGAGAAATAGTCCTATCATCATCACCTAGTTTCAGACCAGCTTTTCTAGCCTTAGATAGTAAGTTCTCATTATTGAAAGCAGAAAAGGAATTGGTGTTTTTGTTACCTTTTGGTATCTCCAGATCCTTGAGCTTTTTGAGATCTGCAGCCTTCTGTATTATTGTTCTTCCATCCCTTCTAATTCTGGCACTCATCCTAGGCGCCACAATAGGGCCCCAATTTTTGTTTTGCCCCTGTTGTGGCTGTTGGGTATCATCTTCTGTGTCTTTCTCTCCTTCAGACTCTTCATCAAACTGCTCAAGCAACTGCACACCAATATTCTCCTCAAGTAGCTTTTTCTGCAAACTATTTGACAATTTGTCATCATTTTTCATACCCAAGATAGCACTTTGAACCTTCTTTTCATGTGTGTCCATTAGGTCCCATGGGCTTCTAGGAGTGAGATGGTGCTTTTTGGGAGTTCTGGCCAGGACCTTTAGTATTTGACATTGTACTTTTATCTTTGTCTTTGTCAGTCTCCATATTTCTTGGTCCATGTTGAAGGAAATATGCCCTAGAGGCAATAATAAAGTTATTATTTATTTCCTCATATCATGATAAATGTTTATTATTCATGCTAGAATTGTATTAACCGGAAACATGATACATGTGTGAATACATAGACAAACATATAGTCACTAGTATGCCTCTACTTGACTAGCTCATTAATCAAAGATGGTTATGTTTCCTAACCATAGACATGTGTTGTCATTTGATTAATGGGATCACATCATTAGGAGAATGATGTGATTGACATGACCCATTCCGTTAGCCTAGCACTTGATCATTTAGTATATTGCTATTGCTTTCTTCATGACTTATACATGTTCCTGTAACTATGACATTATGCAACTCCCGTTTACCGGAGGAACACTTTGGGTGCTACCAAACATCACAACGCAACTGGGTGATTATAAAGGAGTACTACAGGTGTCTCCAAAGGTACATGTTGGGTTGGCGTATTTCGAGATTAGGTTTTGTCACTCCGATTGTCGAAGAGGTATCTCTGGGCCCTCTCGGTAATGCACATCACTATAAGCCTTGCAAGCAATGTAGCTAATGAGTTAGTTACGGAATGATGCATTACGTAACGAGTAAAGAGACTTGCCAGTAACGAGATTGAACTAGGTATTGGATACCGACGATCGAATCTCGGGCAAGTAACATACCGATGACAAAGGGAACAACGTATGTTGTTATGCGGTTTGACCGATAAAGATCCTCGCAGAATATGTAGGAGCCAATATGAGCATCCAGGTTCCGCTATTAGTTATTGACCGAGAATAGTTCTAGGTCATGTCTACATAGTTCTCAAACTCGTAGGGTCCGCATGCTTAACATTACGATGACAGTTTTATTATGAGTTTATAAGTTTTGATGTACCGAAGGTTGTTCGGAGTCCCGGATGTGATCACGGACATGACGAGGAGTCTCGAAATGGTCGAGACATAAAGATTGATAAATTGGAAGCCTATATTTGGATATCGGAATGGTTCCGCGTGAAATCGGGATTTTACCGGAACACCGGGGGGTTACCGGAACCCTCCAGGGGGTTAATGGGCCTTAGTGGGCCATGAGGGAGAAGAGAAGGGCCAGCCAGGGCAGGCCGCGCGCCCCCTCCCCCCTAGTCCGAATAGGACAAGGAAGGGGGGGCGGCGCCCCCCTTTCCTCTTTCCCCTCCCCTCTTTCCTTCTCCACCAAGGCAAGAGGAGGGAGTCCTACTCCCGATGGGAGTAGGACTCCTCCAGGCGCACCCCTAGGGGGCCGGCCGCACCTCCCCCTCCCTCCTTTATATACGGGGGCAGGGGGGCACCCCAAGACACACAAGTTGATCTACGTGATCGTTCCTTAGCCGTGTGCGGTGCCCTCCTCCACCATATTCCACCTCGGTCATATCGTCGTGGAGTTTAGGCGAAGCCCTGCGCCGGTAGAACATCATCATCGTCACCACGCCGTCGTGCTGACGGAACTCATCCTCGACACTTTGCTGGATCGGAGTCCGGGGATCGTCATCGAGCTGAACGTGTGCTGAACTCGGAGGTGCCGTATGTTCGGTACTTGGATCGGTCGGATCGTGAAGACGTACGACTACATCAACCACGTTGTCATAACGCTTCCGCTTACGGTCTACGAGGGTACGTGGACATTACTCTCCCCTCTCGTTGCTATGCATCACCATGATCTTGCGTGTGCGTAGGAATTTTTTTGAAATTACTATGTTCCCCAACAGTGGTATCAGAGCCTGGTTTTATGCGTAGATGTCATATGCATGAGTAGAACACAAGTGAGTTGTGGGCGATACAAGTCATACTGCTTACCAGCATGTCATACTTTGGCTCAGCGGTATTGTGAGATGAAGCGGCCCGGACCGACATTACGCGTACGCTTACGCGAGACTGGTTTCACCGTTACGAGCACTCGTGCTTAAAGGTTACTGCGGGTGTCTGTCTCTCTCACTTTAGCTGAACCGAGTGTGGCTACCCCCGGTCCTTACGAAGGTTAAAACAGCATTAACTTGACGAACTATCGTTGTGGTTTTGATGCGTAGGTAAGAACTGTTCTTGCTAAGCCCGTAGCAGCCACGTAAAATTTGCAACAACAAAGTAGAGGATGTCTAACTTGTTTTTGCAGGGCATGTTGTGATGTGATATGGTCAAGACGTGATGCTATATTTTATTGTATGAGATGATCATGTTTTGTAACCGAAGTTATCGGCAACTGGCAGGAGCCATATGGTTGTCGCTTTATTGTATGAAATGCAAATGCCATGTAATTCCTTTACTTTATCACTAAGCGGTAGCGATAGTCGTAGAAGCAATAGATGGTGTAACGACAATGATGCTACGACGGAGATCAAGGTGTCGCGCCGGTGACGATGGTAATCACGACGGTGCTTCGAAGATGGAGATCACAAGCACAAGATGATGATGGCCATATCATATCACTTATATTGATTGCATGTGATGTTTATCCTTTATGCATCTTATCTTGCTTTGATTGACGGTAGCATTTTAAGATGATCTCTCACTAAATTATCAAGAAGTGTTATCCCTGAGTATGCACCGTTGCGAAAGTTCTTCGTGCTGAGACACCACGTGATGATCGGGTGTGATAGGCTCTACGTTCAAATACAACGGGTGCAAAACAGTTGCACACGCGGAATACTCAGGTTAAACTTGACGAGCCTAGCATATAACAGATATGGCCTCGGAACACGGAGACCGAAAGGTCGAGCGTGAATCATATAGTAGATATGATCAACATATTGATGTTCACTATTGAAACTACTCCATCTCACGTGACGATCGGACATGGTGTAGTTGATATGGATCACGTAATCACTTAGAGGATTAGAGGGATGTCTATCTAAGTGGGAGTTCTTAAGTAATATGATTAATTGAACTTAAATTTATCATGAACTTAGTACCTGATAGTATTTTGCTTGTCTATGTTTGTTGTAGATAGATGGCTCGTGCTGTTGTTCCGTTGAATTTTAATGCGTTCCTTGAGAAAGCAAAGTTGAAAGATGATGGCAGCAATTACACGGACTGGGTCCGTAACCTGAGGATTATCCTCATTGCTGCATAGAAGAATTACGTCCTGGAAGCACCGCTGGGTGCCAGGCCTGCTGCTGATGCAACTGACGACGTTAAGAACGTCTGGCAGAGCAAAGCTGGTGACTACTCGATAGTTCAGTGTGCCATGCTTTACGGCTTAGAACAGGGTCTTCAACGATGTTTTGAACGTCATGGAGCATATGAGATGTTCCAGGAGTTGGAGTTAATATTTCAAGCAAATGCCCGGATTGAGAGATATGAAGTCTCCAATAAGTTCTATAGCTGCAAGATGGAGGAGAATAGTTCTATCAGTGAACACATACTCAAAATGTCTGGGTATAATAATCACTTGATTCAACTGGGAGTTAATCTTCCTGATGATAGTGTCATTGACAGAATTCTTCAATCACTGCCACCAAGCTACAAGAGCTTCGTGATGAACTATAATATGCAAGGGATGGACAAGACTATTCCCGAGCTCTTCGCAATGCTAAAAGCCGCGGAGGTAGAAATCAAGAAGGAGCATCAAGTGTTGATGGTTAACAAGACCACCAGTTTCAAGAAAAAGGGCAAAGGGAAGAAGAAGGGGAACTTCAAGAAGAACAGCAAACAAGTTGCTGCTCAAGAGAAGAAACCCAATTCTGGACCTAAGCCTGAGACTGAGTGCTTCTACTGCAAGCAGACTGGACACTGGAAGCGGAACTGCCCCAAGTATTTGGCGGATAAGAAGGATGGCAAAGTGAACAAAGGTATATGTGATATACATGTTATTGATGTGTACCTTACTAATGCTCGCAGTAGTACCTGGGTATTTGATACTGGTTCTGTTGCTAATATTTGCAACTCGAAACAAGGACTACGGATTAAGCGAAGATTGGCTAAGGACGAGGTGACGATGCGCATGGGAAATGGTTCCAAAGTCGATGTGATCGCGGTCGGCACGCTACCTCTACATCTACCATCGGGATTAGTTTTAGACCTAAATAATTGTTATTTGGTGCCAGCGTTGAGCATGAACATTATATCTGGATCTTGTTTGATGCGAGACGGTTATTCATTTAAGTCAGAGAATAATGGTTGTTCTATTTATATGAGTAATATCTTTTATGGTCATGCACCCTTGAAGAGTGGTCTATTTTTATTGAATCTCGATAGTAGTGATACACATATTCATAGTGTTGAAACCAATAGATGCAGAGTTGATAATGATAGTGCAACTTATTTGTGGCACTGCCGTTTAGGTCATATCGGTGTAAAGCGCATGAAGAAACTCCATACTGATGGGCTTTTGGAATCACTTGATTATGAATCACTTGGTACTTGCGAACCGTGCCTCATGGGCAAGATGACTAAAACGCCGTTCTCCGGAACTATGGAGCGAGCAACTGATTTGTTGGAAATCATACATACTGATGTTTGTGGTCCAATGAATGTTGAGGCTCGCGGCGGGTATCGTTATTTTCTCACATTCACAGATGATTTGAGCAGATATGGGTATATCTACTTAATGAAACACAAGTCTGAAACATTTGAAAAGTTCAAAGAATTTCAGAGTGAAGTGGAAAATCATCGTAAGAAGAAAATAAAATTTCTATGATCTGATCGTGGAGGAGAATATTTGAGTTACGAGTTTGGTTTACATTGAAACAATGCGGAATAGTTTCGCAACTCACGCCACCCGGAACACCACAACGAAATGGTGTGTCCGAACGTCGTAATCGTACTTTACTAGATATGGTGCGATCTATGATGTCTCTTACTGATTTACCGCTATCGTTTTGGGGTTATGCTTTAGAGACGGCCGCATTCATGTTAAATAGGGCACCATCAAAATCCGTTGAGACGACGCCTCATGAACTGTGGTTTGGCAAGAAACCAAAGTTGTCGTTTCTTAAAGTTTGGGGCTGCGATGCTTATGTGAAGAAACTTCAACCCAGATAAGCTCGAACCCAAATCGGAGAAATGTGTCTTCATAGGATACCCAAAAGAGACTGTTGGGTACACCTTCTATCATAGATCTGAAGGCAAGATTTTCGTTGCAAAATTCGGATCCTTTCTAGAGAAGGAGTTTCTCTCGAAAGAAGTGAGTGGGAGGAAAGTAGAACTTGATGAGGTAACTGTACCTGCTCCCTTATTGGAAAGTAGTCCATCACAAGAACCGGTTCCTGTGACAACTACACCAATTAGTGAGGAAGCTAATGATATTGATCATGAAACTTCAGATCAAGTTTCTACTGAACCTCGTAGGTCTACCAGAGTAAGATCCGCACCAGAGTGGTACGGTAATCCTATTCTGGAAGTCATGTTACTTGACCATGGCAAACCTACGAACTATGAGGAAGCGATGATGAGCCCAGATTCCGCAAAATGGCTAGAGGCCATGAAATCTGAGATGGGATCCATGTATGAGAACAAAGTATGGACTTTGGTTGACTTGCCCGATGATCGGCAAGCCATTGAGAATAAATGGATTTTTAAGAAGAAGACTGACGCTGATGGTAATGTAACTGTCTATAAAGCTCGACTTGTTGCAAAAGGTTTTCGACAAGTTCAAGGGGTTGACTATGATGAGACTTTCTCACCTGTAGCGATGCTTAAGTCTATCCGAATCATGTTAGCAATTGATGCATTTTATGATTATGAAATTTGGCAAATGGATGTCAAAACTGCATTCTTGAATGGATTTCTGGAAGAAGAGTTGTATATGATGCAGCCAGAAGGTTTTGTTGATCCAAAAGGTGCTAACAAAGTGTGCAAGCTCCAGCGATCCATTTATGGACTGGTGCAAGCATCTCGGAGTTGGAATAAACGCTTTAATAGTGTGATCAAAGCATATGGTTTTATGCAGACTTTTGGAGAAGCCTGTATTTACAAGAAAGTGAGTGGGAGCTCTGTAGCATTTCTGATATTATATGTAGATGACATATTATTAATTGGAAATGATATAGAATTTCTGGATAGCATAAAGGGATACTTGAATAAAAGTTTTTCTATGAAAGACCTCGGTGAAGCTGCTTATATATTGGGCATCAAGATTTATAGAGATAGATCAAGACGCTTAATTGGACTTTCACAAAGCACATACCTTGATAAAGTTTTGAAAAAGTTCAAAATGGATCAGGCAAAGAAAGGGTTCTTGCCCGTACTACAAGGTGTGAAGTTGAGTCAAACTCAATGCCCGACCACAGAAGAAGATAGAGAGAAAATGAAAGATGTTCCCTATGCTTCAGCCATAGGCTCTATCATGTATGCAATGTTGTGTACCAGACCTGACGTGTGCTTAGCAATAAGCTTGGCAGGAAGATACCAAAGTAATCTAGGAGTGGATCACTGGACAGCGGTCAAGAACATCCTGAAATACCTGAAAAGGACTAAGGATATGTTTCTCGTATATGGAGGTGACAAAGAGCTAGTCGTAAATGGTTACGTCGATGCAAGCTTTGACACTGATCCGGACGATTCTAAATCGCAAACCGGATACGTGTTTTTATTAAACGGTGGAGCTGTAAGTTGGTGCAGTTCTAAACAAAGCGTCGTGGCGGGATCTACATGTGAAGCGGAGTACATAGCTGCTTCGGAAGCAGCAAATGAATGAGTCTGGATGAAGGAGTTCATTTCCAATCTAGGTGTCATACCTAGTGCATCGGGACCAATGAAGATCTTCTGTGACAATACTGGTGCAATGGCCTTGGCAAAGGAATCCATATTTCACAAGAGGACCAAGCACATCAAGAGACGCTTCAATTCTATCCGGGACCAAGTCCAGGTGGGAGACATAGAGATTTACAAGATACATACGGATCTGAATGTTGCAGACCCATTGACTAAGCCTCTTCCACGAGCAAAACATGATCAACACCAAGACTCCATGGGTGTTAGAATCATTACTGTGTAATCTAGATTATTGACTCTAGTGCAAGTGGGAGACTGAAGGAAATATTCCCTAGAGGCAATAATAAAGTTGTTATTTATTTCCTCATATCATGATAAATGTTTATTATTCATGCTAGAATTGTATTAACCGGAAACATGATACATGTGTGAATACATAGACAAACATATAGTCACTAGTATGCCTCTACTTGACTAGCTCATTAATCAAAGATGGTTATGTTTCCTAACCATAGACATGTGTTGTCATTTGATTAATGGGATCACATCATTAGGAGAATGATGTGATTGACATGACCCTCCGTTAGCCTAGCACTTGATCATTTAGTATATTGCTATTGCTTTCTTCATGACTTATACATGTTCCTGTAACTATGAGATTATGCAACTCCCGTTTACCGGAGGAACACTTTGGGTGCTAACAAACGTCACAACGCAACCGGGTGATTATAAAGGAGTACTACAGGTGTCTCCAAAGGTACATGTTGGGTTGGCGTATTTTGAGATTAGGTTTTGTCACTCCAATTGTCGAAGAGGTATCTTTGGGCCCTCTCGGTAATGCACATCACTATAAGCCTTGCAAGCAATGTAGCTAATGAGTTAGTTACGGAATGATGCATTACGTAACGAGTAAAGAGACTTGCCAGTAACGAGATTGTACTAGGTATTGGATACCGACGATCGAATCTCGGGCAAGTAACATACCGATGACAAAGGGAACAACGTATGTTGTTATGTGGTTTGACCGATAAAGATCTTCACAGAATATGTAGGAGCCAATATGAGCATCCAGGTTCCGCTATTGGTTATTGACTGAGAATAGTTCTAGGTCATGTCTACATAGTTCTCGAACCCGTAGGGTCCGCACGCTTAACGTTACGATGATAGTTTTATTATGAGTTTATAAGTTTTGATGTACCGAAGGTTGTTCGGAGTCCCGGATGTGATCACAGACATGACGAGGAGTCTCGAAATGGTCGAGACATAAAGATTGATATATTGGAAGCCTATATTTGGATATCGGAATGGTTCCGGGTGAAATCGGGATTTTACCAGAACACCGGGGGGTTATCGGAACCCTCCCGGGGGTTAATGGGCCTTAGTGGGCCATGAGGGAGAAGAGGAGGGCCGGCCAAGGCAGGCCGCGCGCCCCCTCCCCCCTAGTCCGAATAGGACAAGGAAGTGGGGGCGGCGCCCCCCTTTCCTCTTTCCCCTCCCCCCTTTCCTTCTCCACCAAGGCAAGAGGAGGGAGTCCTACTCCTGATGGGAGTAGGACTCCTCCAGGCGCACCCCTAGGGGGCAGGCCGCACCTCCCCCTCCCTCCTTTATATACGGGGGCAGGGGGCACCCCAAGACACACAAGTTGATCTACGTGATCGTTCCTTAGCCGTGTGCGGTGCCCCCCTCCACCATATTCCACCTCGGTCATATCGTCGCGGAGTTTAGGCGAAGCCCTGCGCTGGTAGAACATCATCATCGTCACCATGCCATCGTGCTGACGGAACTCATCCCCGACACTTTGCTGGATCAGAGTCCGGGGATCGACATCGAGCTGAACGTGTGCTGAACTCGGAGGTGCCGTACGTTCAGTACTTGGATCGGTCGGATCGTGAAGACGTACAACTACATCAACCGCGTTGTCATAACGCTTCCGCTTACGGTCTACGAGGGTACGTGGACATTACTCTCCCCTCTCATTGCTATGCATCACCATGATCTTGCGTGTGCGTAGGAATTTTTTTGAAATTACTACGTTCCCCGACACATGTAACTGCAGGTCTTTCTCAGGATCCCCTTCAAGCAGATCATCATCAGAATTTTCTATCTCCTGAGCACTAGGGCCAGCAACCTCCACAAATGGGGCATTTTCCACTAGGAAAGATATAAGGTAGAGTTCTTTATCTATTTCTACTAGTCATTCAGCTGGTATCTTAGAAATGTCCCTGACTGCAATCTGGACCTTGACTTTTTCATAGAAGCTTCTGAAAATTTCATGCCAGTCTACATTGACTAGCACACCTAGTATATAGGCAATTTGAGAAATCACCTTCCAGGTAAGTTTGTTGACAGGAATGCCCACCATTGTCACCCAAACCTCCTATAGCTCAGCATAAGCAACTTCTTCTCCATCCCACTTGTCGAATGAAACAGTCACTCCTTTTTTCTGAGATTAATGGAAGGGAGTTCCACCAGGTCCTTCACTTCCATGTGGGGTGGGAACCTGACCAGGAATCTTTTTTCAGTCAGTTGTCTCACCTGCCATGGCCAGTTGGTCTTCCATATATCAGAGAAGTTGTGTTTCAATTCTTGAGTGGTGATGGAGCCTTCGTCAATCACTGCCACACAGACATTGGTAAGATTCAACCACTTGGTGGCATCTTTTCCTTCAGATTCAATATGGAAAAAGCCCAAGCCAGCATTAGCACTTCCAAAGTACTGGGCAGTGGCTTGTGGTTTATACCACTCCAGACAGTTATTCATATGGTGTCCAGCCTTGTGACAGATAAAACAATTTCTTGGGATTGGGCAGGTGCCAACAAAATGAGCTGGCTCACCACAATTGTAACAGATGACCTCCTTCATCTTAGGATCATAGTTTATGATAGCTTCCTCATTTCTTTGGCTGCTGTCAGATTTATCAGCACTGTTAGACTTCCCCTGCTGATCTTTCTGAGAATTTAAGCTCTTGGTCTTCTTCTTCTACTGCAAGTTTTGAGAATTTTGCTGTTGAGTGCTTGATTGCCCTTCTCTCAGATTTTGGAACTGAGGTCCAGGCTAAAATTGCAAGGGGGGAGGACCAAACTGTTGTTGTTGCTGCTGCAGAACTAGCATAGCAGGAAGGAACTGTTGCTGCCACTGATTATACTGGGGGAATCGGGTCCCTTGCCATGGCTGCATCCCTTGCATCCCTCCCTGGTTATTGAATTGATGAATCGGCCCGAAATTACCTTGATGCGGCCCTTGTATTCCAGATTGACCTTGGGGTGGAAGGCACCCATCTGTGGCACCATCTGTGGCGGCATCTGCCCTTGGCTCGAGGAGCGGCCCTGGTCACCTGATGTGCGGAAGGCATCACCACGACCAGCCCCTCCTCCACCTCCTCGGCGGCCACCGCCACGGTTTCCAGCCATTCCTCTCACTACTTCCGCGTACGTCGCTCTGCCAGAGATGTTCTTCCACAGATCCTTGGAGTAGCTAATCTTCTTCGCTTGTGGCAATTTTTATGTTACTCTAGCAGGATAGCAGTCCTCGGCCTTGAATTGCTTGGAGAGGAAAAGATCTCTGCGGATCCAGACTAGCCTGCCCTGGCGGCAGGAACCCTAGGCTCCGTTGGCGAGGGGATGGACCAGAGCTGTCTGTATATATCCACAATCTACTCCTCCCCACCCCACGAAGACGCCTTTCTGGAATGCGCTTTATCATGCTGGAGACGGGTTTCACCAGCCAATTTTGACCGAGCAGCGTCACACTGACTGACTTGTGGGGCCCCATATCCAAGCTTCTCCCCAAATCTCACCGGAGCCATGGCTTCAGCTCGTCGGTGTAGTCGATTTGTTGCCGTAGCAATCCTGAATGAAGATGGTCAGCATGGAGACCCGTACCTGACCCCAGGGAGATGCTGACGCTGCCGACGACCACCTCCTGTCGAGCATCTACCGATTGGCTCACCATGGTTCTCGATGGAATGGCCGCCATCTCGCCCTCTGAACTCTCGATGTAGATGCTGCTTCTCCTGCCGCCCAATCCAACACCTGCTCCGGGTCGAGGTGTGCTCCCAATTGGAACAGTCGGTCTGCCTCCTCTTCTGTCAATCTCTCCATGATTTGCTCGACGAGATCCATCTTGGATTGCCGTGCCTTCTCCACCGCTCGTGCCGCCGCCTTCTCCGCTCTGTTTGCCGACCTCACCAGCGCCTCCAGCTTCTCTATCGACGCCCTCCCCTCGCTCGAGCCGCTCATCCCGGTTTGAAACTAGGGTCAAAACAACACCCAGACCAACCCTGGGTCCAGAGCGCTCGAGCGAGCGGGGCCGCGAGTCCCTCGCCGCGCCGGAGAACGCGTCGCCGGGGTAGAACGAGGGGAAACGGTGGGTGGTGGTGGTCGGAGTTGAGGGGGATGGTGGAGCCGCAGTCATGGGAGGGGAGCCGCGGTCCAACATTTTGCAGACATATTCCATACATATAAAAGAAATATATTATAAAAGACCCTAACATTTTGTAGACAACACCCTAAAGCATATTAGGGTACTGCTGTCCAACAGGATCCCTATTATGGTTAACACTAGTGTTTGCGACTTACTGTTTTCAGGTCAGATCGTTCTGGGCCAGCTTGGCATGGCCCATGTACCCCTTCTGTCAGGCCCTTGGATGTGAGCCTGGAATGATGGTGAGTTTGAATGCTCAAGTCTGATTTAACAATTCCTTGAAGAGTGAGTCAACTAAACCAGGAGAGAAACATCAGATGGGCTATGAGCACACCAGCACTGATACTCCATAGGCTCCCACTTTTAATATAGTTAGTGTATGAGCTTATGCAGTTGATACTTGATGGTGATAAAACAATTCTTTAGTAACAAATTAACAAGTTATGTGGTTTAGCGTGCTTTACCTTGATTTTTTTAGGTTTCCAACTGAAAAAAGAGAGTATTTTTTTAATGATTAAATCTCGTATATGTACCAAAACGGCTTACCATTCTTAGCATGCAGGTTGATGACTGCAACCATCTGAATGGCTCCTTCTGGCCCTTTGGAGAATACTCAACATATACTGTGTAGTCTACAATATTGTAATTTCACTTTAGGGTCAAAATATCTTATAGTAACTACTGTTGTAATTTCACTTCAGGAGCACATGTATGGATAGTTTGATCTAATTTATCGGGCCTAATGTAAGTAATAAGGTGCATGATAGAAAAAGTGTAAGTAGTAAGTTGTTTTTTGCACGATATTATGTACCAAATATGCGTTAGTTATGCATAAAATGCATGATAGTGACTGCATTGCTGATCCTAATTACATTTGCTTATACAGTTGTTGATTTTCATTTTGTGCTATGTATCTGATCATGGTATTTATACATTTTTTCCTTGCGTAAGACCTACTGTGTGCTAGAACCATTTACGGCCAGCCATGCTTGTGGATAGTCTTGAATCTTAGTAAACTCCGAGGTTTTTAACACCAACTTTACTACTTTAAGTTCTTCTCACAGGATATCTTCAGCGGATACCTATTCAGATTTGAACAATGTCACAAAAATGCCTCATCTAAACACCTCCTTGCAGTTCACTGTCAAACAACCGACTGGATTCAAGCCCTAGCCCCTCAGCTCGGAATGACTTGTGGAAATCCTCGAAAACTAGTATTGCTCAACTCACCAGTCTTAACACAGAAATGTGGCATCCATCCAGGCCTCAGTTTGTTTGCACTTCGTTAGCTCTTGTCATTCAGCTTCCTCTCTCCTCTCATCTTGTCTCTCTGTAAACGCTCTCCCCTCATCTTGTCTCTCTGTAGACAGTGTTAAAAGTAGGGCTCCAGACTTGAAAGCAAAGTAGTACCACAAGCCTGAATTGGCATGAATATATAACATGTAGGCTAATTGTTTTTTTTTTTTGAACGAGCCATGTAGGCTAATTGTTGAAACTTTCTGACCGTCAAACAGTTCAATTTGCATTAAATTAATCCTGTAGGTGATTTTAACTTGGACTTGAGTTTTGAACCAAATGTGCTGTTTTTTAGAGCATCAGGGAGCCATAGAAGGCCTCCCCGGTTCCATTGCAGAGCATGAAACCAAGTTTGTACAAAAAGTAGTTCAGGAAATGAAAAACAAAAACAGCAAACCAACTATCGGCGTGCGAAGACACCCAAACTACAGCGGAGGAAACTAAAACCCCATAAGCCTAGTCTAAGTAAGTATCGGAAGCCATTTTTTATTCTACAGCAGAGCATGAAACTTCAAACCAAATGTGTTGTTTTGGATTTGCACACCGCTGTTTTGTTCTACATTTGTCACCATGCCCCACCTGATCCGGAGTTTTGTTGTGTTACTACATCCCTGTGATCTGTTATGTAGCTGGAATCATCAGCATTGTCATTACCTTTTCGTTAAACTTCCTTATTATACGTAAGCAAAATCCTCTGTGACTGTAATTGCATGTCCTTGTATGAGCAGGATTTGGTTGGGATGTACTCCCTCCGTTCCAAATTACTTGTCGTGGTTTTAGTTCAAATTTAAACTAAAACCATGACGAGTAATTTGAAACGGAGGGAGTAGCTTTCAGTACTCTGCAAACTATGGACACCAGAACATCTGAATACGATATGTAGGACATGCTGCCTATCTAGGAACTGTTTGTTCTTAACTATTGCATACACTGAGTTTTGGGACTTATTAACATCCTTGAAAAACCTAATCATGAAGCAACAAAAATGGGGACACCGAAGTAGGCAGCTAAATCCTGTTGTAAGACTTGCGGATGACTACGCAATTAGGGGAGCAATCAAATGATAGGTAAGCTTTCACTTTAGGATATCTGCAAGACTGCAAGGCCCATATAGGGTACTGCTGTCCAAGAGAATACCTATTATGGTTAACACTAGTTTTTTTTTTGAGGGGTTGGTTAACACTAGTGTATGTGGCTTACTGTTTCCCGATCAAATCTTTGCAACCATTCTGGGCCTGCTTGGCCTGGCCCATTTACTCCTTCTGTCAGGCCCTTGGATGTCGGCCTGGAAAGATAAAATCTGAGGAAGAAACAGAAGTCGTGCTGAAGCTATAGTTATGATGGTGAGTTTGAATGCTGAGGTCTGATTTAACAATTCTTTGAAGAGTGAGTCAACTAAACCAGGAGAGAAACATCAGATGGGCTATGAGCACACCACCACTGAAATATTCCATAGCCTCCACTTTTCATATATATACAATGTTTGAGCTTATTCAGTTCATAATTGATGGCGATACCCCTTCTGCCCATGTACAATTTTTTAGTTGCATGAATGGCAGACCCACTCATTGGAGATAGATATATTTTTGATACCCCATCTTTTTCTGCTTAAATCATGATGATCCTCTAAATTAAGATTAACTTGTCCCGGGAAAAAGTTGAAGATGGTACATAAAAAACAGAAAGATGCTTGATGGATCTCAGGGCCATCATATCTCCTGCTTTATTCCCATGCTCCCTAGTTGAACTGCCGAGGTTGGCAGAAGCTGTTTGTAAACAGTTGAAGAACGAGAGTGCCTTTTGAATTACTACTACCGCTCCCTGTTTGTTTGACTGAACCTTTCCACTTTCCAACTGCCCGTAGAAAAGACTGTCAAAAAGGTCGAGTCAAATACAGCACTAGTTGTTGTTGTCACGGTCCTTTATGTTTGGAGCAGGTACTGCTAGTACTTGTATTATGCAAGTACTACCTCCGTCCGGGTTTATTGGTCCTCATTGTATTTCGTGCCAAATTTTAACCATAGATTAAACTAACAAAATGTTCACGCATGTCACCAAGCATTATATTTTGAAAACTATGTTCAAATACGAATCCAATGAAATAATTTTTCTTGACGTGCATTAACATTTTGTTAGTTAAATCTTTAGTCAAAATTTGGCACAAACTACAAAGGGGACCTATAAACCAGGACGGAGGTAGTAATTGACTGTTGGCTTTGAAGCAGTGACGCGGGGTGAAATTCTGATGGACGGTGAGACTGAGAATTACCACACTTTGACCAATATCTCAGTTACAGTTACAGCAAGTTTAGCCAGCCAAAAGGAAATCTGAGTAAAGGCCAAGGTATGCCAAAAGTAAGTACGATAACAATATATACTCACCCATGATAATGTCCTTTCTCGAGGCGCCAAATTGCCATTTCGTTTCTATGATTGATTGGATGCTTTTTAGTACTGTCAGTCACTCAGTCTACCGATGGAGTGTATGTACCATCTGTTTTGCATTTTATCATTTCAATTCATACATCTAGGGGCAACTTTTTTTCCTTTTTGAGAAACATCTAGGGGGTTTGGAGATCTTATGAGTTTCAACTCTAATCTACCCCAACTTGTTTGGGACTAAAGGCTCTGTCGTTGTTGTAAACATCTACGGGCACCAGGGAAATGCCCTTTGATTCCTGGGTATATATACACCCTATATGAGACAAAAATAATTATAAAAAATTCAAAATATTCTAGATCTTTTTTTGGAATAAAATTGACCATTTTTGCACTAGTATATAAACTTTTGCGACGGAAAAACCCCGTTGATTTCTGGACAAAAGAACAAAAATTATTGTTATATACATGTTACTATTCACACATATTTGACCTTAATTTTTGTTCTTTTCCTTGAAGCCAACAGGGTTTTTCCTTCGTTGATTTTTTTACAAGTCTAATAGAAGGACAACGGTGTTAAACCAGCCAAAAGGAAATTTGAGTAAAGGCCAAGGTATGCCAAAAGTTAGTACTACAAGAACAACATATAATAACCCATGAGGCACCAAATTGCCATTTCGTTTTCTATGATTGATTGGATGCTTTTTCAGTACTGTCAGTCTGCCAATGGAGTGTATGTACCATCTGTTCTTTTACCTTTTATCATTTCATTCATTCATCAACTCTTTTTTTCTTTTTCTTGAGAAACGTCTACGGTATCTAGATCCTATGAGTTTCAACTCTAGCCTACCCAACTTGTTTTGGATAACGGCTTCGTTGTTATTTCAACAATATACGGGCAACGGGAAAATGCCATTTGGTTCCTGAATGCACCCCATATGAGAAAAATAATTATAAAAAATCAAAATATTCTAACTTTTTGGAATAAACTTGACTTTTTTGCACTAATATTTAAACTTCTGCAACGGAAAAACCCCTTTGAGTCCTGGGCAAGGGCAACTAGCCCAATTTCAGACGTAAAAGTGAACATGCACTTTTTTCTAGGGACACACATGCTTAAATCTGGGAATATAATTATATTTGTTTTCCTTATACAATGATCAGACTTATCTTGATAATCAACACCGTCATGGTGTGACGTGTGAGCCCAAAAATATGAACGGTGTAAATATTATTTTTGCTATCGTCTTCAGCTTTATTTGAACATGGTCTTCGCAATATAATACTACAGAGTAATAGTTGCATCAAGACAAGGGGGGCAGTATTAATAAACAGATAAGGGCGCCATACGATCCGATGATTCTCTGATCAGATCCCTCCAACTAATTAATTCTTGAAGCAATATTCAAAACAGAAGGTAGGAGTCAGAATATAATTTATACAGAAGGTAGGGATCTTCTGGCTCTGAAGAAAGGAATTTTGCTTGCGTTGCAATGGAGTAACTTGCCCATAGATGTGGAATCGGATTGTTTGGAGGCTGTCAAGATGATTAAAGGAGGAGGAGAAAACAAGTCTAAATATGTATTCATTGTTAGAGATATCATATCATTACTGCTTTGGGAGAGAGGAATTCTTGCATTACTCATACTCGTCGAACCTGTAGTAATGTTAGTCACGCCTTGGCAAATTTTGATAGGAAGCATCACCGAACCATGGTTTGACTAGGATCTGGACCAGATGAGGTCATGGAACTATTAGAACGAGAATGTAACACTTTGTTTTGAGTAATGCAAGTCTTATTCGGAAAAAAAAAAGATTGACGTTGGACGAGAAGGAATCCGAAACAAATCGTTCGTGATAATACATCCACCTGAATAAAATTAATGAAAGCCTCCACATCCACCTGAATAAAATTAATGAAAGCCTCCACAGCTATACCTTGGCAGCGACCTGTCTTCGTTAAGCAGTTGTGTTACTTACCCTTCTCGGTGACATGTGCATTTCTGAAGCTTTAACCGCGTCTACTTACCACGTGCGCTTTCGCTTTCGGGTGACGAGCAAGCTTGTCAAGTCAGATTAGGCTCACACAGAAGAAAAATGTCCAGGGAGAAACATCAGACCTCAACATCAGCTTAGGCTGTTGATTTGCAATTTCAATAGTTGACTTGATGGCTCGATAGAAAATTTCTGGAGAGGTACAGCAGCAGATTTTGTGCTTCCAGGTATTGGGATTTGGAAGCTTCCCTAGAGATGCATAATTACATAAATGGTTTGATCGTGTACGTACGTAGAAGACATGCACTTTTTGAATCTTTACACGACCTTGCAAATGGACTGGTATCGAGCAAGCATGTTCTACACTGGCTGAGACTGAGAGATCTCCACACTCCACTCCACAGTGCGGTGGTCGCGTCCCGAGATTTGCGGCTGTGTCCAGCAAGCGGCCAATTGGTACCCACATGGGGTGGGTGCGGGGTGCCGGATTGAGCGTAGTGCAGTACAGTACTATTTTGCTCCGTTTCCCGCTGTTTTACGAGTGACCTGACCCCTTGCGTCTACGGATCCATGCCCGATAAAAGTTGGAGCTAGCTATAAAGCCAACTCCAGCGCACCACGACCAAACGGATCGCCCGTTTTATCCGGATTCTCGGGTAGAAAACCGGACATGCATGCGGTCATCCTGCCATCGATGTTTGGGGTAGAAAGACGGACATGCATGTGGCCATCCGGCCATCGAGACATCCAACGCGGTCGACCCAACCCAAAATATATCCAGCTTTGTCCTGCTTTATACATTTCATCGAACACTTCATGGACGGTCGTCGCCCGCGTCGAGGAGAAGCACCGGCACTGTACAGATTCGCGGCACCCGTGCCCAGCACGTGGCCCGCTGGCCACCACCCACCACGGCCGCCTCGCCGCAGCCCACGCGCTCACCCACGCACTGTGCAGCTCGGCGGATGGGCACGCCTTGCGCTTGCACGCGGCGGCGGCCGACTAGCTAGCTAGTAAGCACGCGAACGCGACGCCTCGCTAGCTAGCACGCCCATGCTCACCAGCCGCGCCCAGCCTGCCTAGCAGCTCGTCGGGGCCCCATCTTGCCGCGCGCGCTCGGGCACACCTCGCCGCCGGCCCTGCTCCGGCTGCACAGCGCCCGCAGCCGCATCCTCGCCTTACCACCCCCGCAGCGCTGGCTGCCTCGCGCCCGTGTCGGCCGCGTCCTCGTCCTGCCGCAACCGCCACCTGCGCGCCCGCACATGCCGGCCGCTTCCTCGACCTGCCGCACCCACCGCCAGCCGCCGCTCCCTCGCCTTGCCGGAGCATAGCAACAGCTCGCTCGCTTGCCTAGCTAGCTAGCATAGCAGCAGCTCGCCCGCCCCGCATCTCGCCGTCTAGCTAGCTAGTACAGCAGCGTGCCCTGTCGCTCGCCGCGGCGTTCGTGCTCCGGCGCGTCCATGCGGTGCCACGCTTCGGCCGAAGCGCCCGAGCTTCGGCGCGTCCGAGCGGCGCCCTGCTCCGACCGACGCGCCCGCACTCCTGGGGGGCGAGAAAGAGAGAGGGGAGAGAAAAGCGGGGTAGGTGGGAGGGAGGTTGACATATGGGCCCGGCCGGACACGAGCGGACGAGGACGAGGCCGCTGCATCCGTTTTCTGTTCGCTTTGACCCCAAAGCGAGACCAACTTTGGTCGAGGGATGGGGTGAAACGGACATGAAACAGACGAAAAAGTAAAATGGGTCTGTCGCTGGGTCGTTGCATGTGTCCGCTTTTACCCATAGTGCGTCTGGCAGACAAGACAGGGTCATGTGCTGGAGTTGGCCTAACGTCAACTCCAGCGCACGACCCCAAACGGACGTCCGTTTTGCCCGAATTCTGTCCGTTTGGGTAGGACAATGGGGTCGTGTCCGGTCCTGCCCTTGGATGCGGTGGCCGTGCGCCCAGCGCGCGGCCGCATCCGTTGGCCTCATCCTGCCAGCCTCCATTTTCAAACGCCACATTTCAAAAATAACACGCCTTAGGTCAGGCCAGCGACCCTAGTTCACGGCCGGCAACATATCCAGCGGCCTACATGTCCTCGCCGGCAACACAGTCAGCGACCGGCAACACAACCAGCCTTCAAAATGAATAGTTTCTCGCCGTCAACACAACCAGCCTCCAAAATGAGTGTTTTTCTCGCCGGCACACAGCCAGCGGCCGGCACCCATGCCAGCCTTCAAAAAAGAATGGCCATGGCCGACCAGACGACCTAGTTCAGGTCGTCGGCGTCGAACATCGCCTTCTGTCTGGCCTCGAACCAGCTCCTCGTCTTCTCGCTCATCTTGGTCAAGTCCACGCTCATGATTCCAAGGGCCACCTCCTTTGCTTTGGTTGCGGCATTGGTGGCCTCGATGTCGAGCTGCCTCTGCCTGGCCGTGACATTGGTGGCCTTGATGTCGAGCTGCCTTTGCCGGGCCGCCTCCTCCATGTCGATCTTCCTCTTCTTGGCCGCCTCCTCCATCTCAAGCTTCTTCCTTTGAAGCTCTAGGTACAACTTCATTTGCTCCTCCTTGCTTTGTCGCTTCTTCTCATCCCTCACATCATTTTGGGACATCATGCCGTGCAGAGTCTCATGCAATGCCATGGATGAGGCATCACGTATATCGTCCACCTTGGAGTTGGTCTTGCCCCTCGGCCTCTTCAACGCCTCACCATCTCCACCTCCGGCAAACGCGACCGCCTTCTTGCCTCTCTTCCTTTGAAGTTCACGGTATTGATCTTTGAACTTTGGGAACATGTTGATGAGCGTCCAACAATGGGTAAGAGTGAATGGCTTGTCATTGTGCCGGGCCTTGAATGCTTCTAAAGATTGAAATGCCTACACAACATGATCAACAACAAATGAACATGCAAACATATACAAGGCCGAAGTCTCATGGCCGTAGCAAAGAAAGAACTAGGACGATGAGAGTATACCAAGTCTCCAATGCCGAGACCACTCACGGGTCATGCTTCAATGCTCTCAAGTGCGGCACAATACTTGTTGCACTCTTGTTGGATGAACAACCACCTCTTTTGAATCGAGGTGATGCCATGGTTGCTCGTAATTTGATAGGGCTCAAACATCTTTCTTTCATGGAAGGTTTTGTGGACTCTAGTCCAAAAAACAAGGCCCTTTTGTTGTGCGCCGGTCCTCGGATCTTTGCTAATCTCCATCCAACATTGGCATATCAACTTATCCTCTTCTTGTGTGTATGAACCCGTGCGAATGCTCTTCCTCCTCTTTTGTGCTCCCGCTCTTTGGGTGAGCTCGTCGATGAACAATGGCTCGCCCGAAACATCATATCAATGCCATCTTCTTCGTCACCATCACCTTCGCAATAGACGTCATCGTCTTCATGCCACGAGTCACCATGGTCGTAGTCCACATGGCCGTGGGCCTCTTCATCCGGAACATACTGGGCGCGGCCATCCTGACTTTTGGTCTCATCGGGATCGTAGGCAACGCTATGCCCACCCTTGTAGATCACTTGCTCCATGTACTGGTTGTTGAAGGGGTCGTCGACCGCTGGCGTTGGGGTCGCCATTTCGTCGAACAGGACGCGAGGCGACGACATGGTGCTCGTATACGGCGGCCGTGCTTGCTTCCTTTGCATCTCGACGGACGGTCGACCCCCGCCGCTTGACCCCGGTGTGACGTTGAGGTCAATGACGGCCGAGAGGCGCGGGGTGGATGGCGCGATCACGCCAACGTCCGGCGAGCCTGAAAAACGGGTGTGGGCATCGTGCCTTGGCGGGGGAAAGCCGGGCGACATAGGTGTGGTCCGCGACGTCGGCGACGAGCAATGCTGAGGCCTGGCGACCGAAGAGCCTGTGCTCGCCGGGGCGACGGCCGCACCAGAGAAATCCGCCGGACAGCAAAGGCCAAGCATTAGGAGGGTGTGCGCTTTGTTGACGATGGCCTCCTTCTCGTCGACCTCGGCCTTGCGCCGCGCGGCCTCCACTGCATTGCGCTCGGCGGTGAACTTGGCCGTGGCGGTCTTGCCCTTGACGGCAGCCCTCCAGTTCCTCATCTTCGCCGATTCCACGTCCAGCTTGGCGATCTCCTCCGGCGTGCACTCCAACCGCGGCTTCCTTGCATCCTTGGCCGCCTTCTTCTTGACCTTTACGGGCGGGTCGACGACCATGCCGCCGGAATTCGGCGGGGCGTCGGCCATGGACGGGGAGGATGGGGGCGGGATGTGGGAGGGGGTTTGAGGAAATGGCGCCAAATGGG